>NW_024412391.1:87048773-87209337 GCF_014898765.1 Herpailurus yagouaroundi | reverse complement strand
GATTCTGTGTCTCCCTCTCTCTCTGACCCTCCCCCGTTCATGCTCTGTCTCTCTCTGTCTCAAAAATAAATAAACGTTAAAAAAAAAAAATTAAAAAAAAAAAAAAAGCATGTTCCTCCTAAATACTGAGAATAAACTGAGCGGGGCGGCGGGGGCGGGTGGTGGACAAGAGGGGAAAGTGGGTGATGGGCATTGAGGAGGGAACCTGTTGGGATGAGCACTGGGTGTTGTATGGAAACCAGTTTGACAATAAATTTCATATTAAAAAAAAAAGAAACCAATTTGACAATAAATTTCATATTAAAAAAAAAAAAAAAAAAGCATGTGCCTCCTGACAATGCACTGAGAACTTAGCATCCCTTCTGTGGCATGAAGGTCAAAAGACCTCTCTTGAATCTCTTCATGAAGAAATATCAGACAAATCCAAATTGAGGGATAGTCTACTAAATAACTGACCTACACTCTTCAAAAATGTCAATGCCAGGAATCACACAGAAAGACTCAAATCCTACAAAGATAGGCCCAGATGAAAGGAGGCTAAAGAGACATGACAAATGAATACAATGCAACCTAGGTTTTCTTTCTTTTGCTGTAAAAAGACATTAATGGGGCAATAGATAAAACATCAGTTAAGTCTGAAAATTGTACGACAGTATTTTTCAATGTTAATTTCCTGATTTTGGTAATTGGTTACATAACAGAATTCTATGTTTTTATGAAATACAAACTAAAAAATTTTGGGAAATGGGCATCACATGGCTGTAGCTTACTCTTATTGGGTTCATAAAAAATGTAGACAGGGGCATTTGGGTGACTCAGTAG
Source organism: Herpailurus yagouaroundi (assembly GCF_014898765.1). Classification (NCBI taxonomy): domain Eukaryota; kingdom Metazoa; phylum Chordata; class Mammalia; order Carnivora; family Felidae; genus Herpailurus; species Herpailurus yagouaroundi. The sequence goes on along the minus strand of NW_024412391.1, from coordinate 87,208,515 downwards.
TTTAAGTGTCAGACTCCTGATCTTGGCTCTGGTCATGATCTCACAGTTTATGTGCTGATAGCATGGAGCCTGCTTGGAATTCTCTCTCCCTCTCTCTACCCCTACCCCACTCATGCTGTTGTTCTCTTTCTTTTTCTCAGAATAAATAAATAAACTTTAAAAAATGTAGATAGATGACAGATTAGTAGATAGATAGATAGATAGATAGATAGATAGATAGATAGAAGCAGAAAGAAGTATAAAGCAAAAGTATTTGTATATCCAAGTCAATGGGATTGGATGGGAAGCAGAAAACTGGTTCTCTAACCTCTGAGTTAACATGGAAGCAGACAGCCATGCTGGTGTGTATGCCTTCTCTCAACCTCCCATCAAAATACCTATGGAGAGAAATAGTAAAGATCAAAACATATAATAAACTATAAGTAATGAGTTCTAACACACACCTAAACACCATTAAACTCGGCCCTGTGCTTAAGGAAGAAAAGGAAAATAAAAAGGAAGACGAGGAGCGGAAGGCAGCAGTGGCCAAGGAGGAATAGCTAACATTTCCTGAGCACTCCCTTGTAATAACCCTGTAACAACCTTTATAATAACCCTTTCTTACAATGACCCTAAAATTTACAGATGAGAAAATTGCACTTGCAAAGGTTAAGTAACTTATCCAAAACCTCGTAAGTAGTAAGTGACAGAGCCAATGTTTGAACCAGTCTACTGTATAGGGGACAATGCCCCCTGCTCTCTTTGCCCTGCTTTGATCTGAGCAGCTCTACCTTTATCTGTGTTAGGCTTCTATGGAAGATATTCGAAGAAAAACCTCAATAACTTTAAAACACTATATTACACTATTCTCCCTCACAATGTTGCCAGACGACTCACCCTAAAGTTGCAATGAGATTATCACTTGGGAAGACACAAGACAAAGTCTATAAAGAGGTCAGGACAAGCTAAGTCCAGTACTTTAAAGCAAAGCTTCAGGAAGGAAAAGAACACCCACCACAGTGCTCAAACCCAAAATAGGAACTTGGATAATCATTTCATTTCTAGTAAATCAGTTACAACATTTTATTCCACTAATATTTATTGGATAAGTATCTACTGAATATCTACCATGTGTAAATGTTACTTTCAAGAAATCAGTAGCATTAAGAAAACTCATGAGCGTCCAATAATGACAGAATCCAACTCTGTGTAGCTTCCCCATTTGCTAAGCTTAGTTTCTAATGCCTCCATGTTCGGGCATATGTTGGAAGGGATGGGGGTGGAGAAAAATGAGAAGAGGTATGGTCAGCAGGGAATGTCTTCTTAATTGGTACTATCATGGTGATCTAGACTTGGCAGGGGTTTAAAGCCTACTTGTTTCACAGAGTACTTTAATGGGTTCTTCAAAGACCTCCCCTACTCCATCAGTGGGGGGTCTCTTACCTCCAGGGTCTCTTTACACTGGTCAATCTCTCCCTTTTCCAGTTAATCACTTATGATCCTTCCTCATCCCCAGACGTCATTAGTACACCACCAGCTTCCTTCTGCCCTCTTGGACAGGATCTAAAGCAATCACACAATGTTTTTCTCGTTCTCACCCTGATCCACAGGAAATATTGGCAAGACCACAGTGGCTCCCAAACCACAGCCCTCCAGACATCCTCTGTCTCTCTAAAAATCTCAGGCATGAATCACATATCAATCCACTTATCTACCAAGCTCCAGGGAACAAACACCAAATCCTCCCAGGGGTCCCATTCAGGGTCCTTTCCTTTGGTTTAAGATTCTAAATTCGTAAAACTATTTCTTTTGAAACTTTAAATGTTCGATTAAAAAATCTCAGTGTAAACATGATTACAGAAATGCACCAGAATCTTACAATTGTTATCTCAGGGTGGTAGCATTGTAGCTCATAATTATTTTTTTTTATAGCCCTCTACTTTCAGAATTTCCCACAATAAACATTTATCACTTTTATGACTGACAAAAAGCAGTAACAGATTTTTTTCATAAAGGAAAAACATAGATAATGTAAATATCTGCTTTATTCTATAATCAGATGTCTAATAAACAACAGTTTCAAAGTATACTTCCCAATATTAGAGGAAAGCTGCTTTTTATTTTTTTTCTACGAGCAACAAATGTCAAGAGGAGATCTAACCATACTCACATCTTTGGTGTCTCCATTGGTGGTGAAGACAGAGACCCCTACCCAAAAAAAAAACTGTTCAGTTACTGTATCCCCAATACAAATCTATGTTTTTATGTCACTAAACTTATCTTCCTCACAGTTTGAACTAAACTCATATTAAGATAAATTTACATTTTCTTTCAAGAATCCAAACAATGGCAAAGGAGGAGGATTCCAAACATTTTGTGTCAGGGGGAGTCAGCTCAGGTTCAATCTTTTTTTTTCCCCCTGTGGATAATCTAAAAATAAATAATTTAGAATTTACCATGCTAGAATAAGAAACTAAAGTGAGGCTGACCTTACTTTGTAGGAAATCGGTACTTCTACTTATTTATGGGGAATTGTGCCAGGAGTAGAAAATTTCCCAAACTATATGAGAAATTATTGCATAAATTGTAGTCTCTGTTGCAGCCCTCAGTTAAATGGCCCTGATGAAGTGATTACAGACTTTCAGATTTTGTCATCTCCACATGCAATTTCGATTAAGCGGTTCGTTCCTCCATCATCACTCAGGGACTATCACTTGGCCTGATGGTCTGATAGCCTCAAAGTACTTAGTAACAGACTTATCACAAAGCTCTGAACCAATGCCAAGTTTCCTCCTGATATAGTCAAGTTCCAAAGCCAGCTTTATGTTTTTAATTAATACTATCTTTGCACCAGATGTAAATAAATATCTGGGACACTCTGGGAATATCATTAGAGCCAGATGAAATATCAGGGAATGTATCAAAACTGGTTCTCTAACTTCTGAGTTAACATGGAAGCAGACAGCCATGCTAGTATGCTTTCTCTCAACCTCCCATCAAAATAACAATAGAGAGAAATAGTAAAGATCAAAACTGGGGAAGGGGAAGGGAAGGGAAGGGAGAGAGGAAGGAAGGAAGGAAGGAAGGAACAAACGAACGAACGAGCGAACGAATGAAGGGAGAGAGAGAGGAAGAAAGAAGAAAATAAGGAAAAGAAGGGAAGGAAGGAAGGGAAGGAAGGAAGGAAGGAAGGAAGGAAGGAAGGAAGGAAGGAAGGAACTTTGAAAGGAAGATAACATGACAAGCAATGTTCCATGGAGAATTTCCATGGAAAACATCATTGGTGCAAAGGGTTAAGATGCATTCTTGAGTGATAGATCATACACATCCTATTCTGTACCAGAACCATACAGGCCACCTTCTAATAAATAGGAAAAAAATATTTTTCCCCTACATGTTCCTATGCTAACAAAAAACAGCCAGAGATTAGGGCAGACTTCCTCATCTTCACAAGGTCCTAATAAATTAATTGATACTTTTTATAAGGCAGTAAACAAAAAGATTTAGAATTCTAAGAAAAAAGGTTTGGTCAAAGGGATTTTTTAATAAGGTCTCTTTTCATTTCGACATTAAGGTATTATCTGTAATGGTTTTTTTTTTTTTTTTTGGTCCTTTGCTGATAAGGACTTTTTAATTTTGTACTTTTGTTTCCTACTTTTGTTTCACTGTGTCTGCTCAATGTTTGCTTTAAACATGCAAAGAGCTGTCACACCCCTACAACCAGCATGCCTGGTGGAGAGAGGTCACCCATGGAAAATATCCACAGACACGGCCCAGCCGCCACCTCTCCAAGAGACAAGGTGACCTGACTTTTATAACTGAGATGATTGATCATTCAATGACAATTAATGAATGACATCCAATTACAAACTGTTTTCTCATTTGGAGCACTGGGAGTCAAGCTTCCTCCACTCTTTCCTAGAAATATTACTACCACAAAGTAGTACGTGTGCACAGTTCTCTGAAGAGTAAACTAAGCATCACTTGCTTTCACCCCTTTCTTTTAAACTGTGTGAAATGTCCTGGAATGAAGCTCCCTAACCATGCATGACCAACTCGAGGGACACTAGTGACAGTTTGTCACTCTTTTTCCAGAAGGATTATCACATTGCAAGTGGTCAAACATCTCTGTCCACTCTTTTCCAAGAGTACCCTGGCACAGTCACTACTTCTAGAATCCATAAAGCATATAAAGAAATGAAAGCTTTCCAGAACCACAGTTTGGGTCTTCCATCAGTTCCTTTCACTTTTCTGTTTCTGTAACCATTCCAATTCCTACAAATTCCTGGTACAAAACACAGAAGAAATTGCATAAGGATTAGTAGACAGACAGGATACTGGGATGCTTTGATATCTAAGCAAAAGCACTGTGAGCAGGAGTGAAGACAAGGGTAATTCTGGAACCAATCAGGGTGGGGAAGTTGGCTGGGAGGGGGTGGAGGAGACTTCACATGGTATCTGTGACCCTGGCTTCATCATAGTAACAGGAAACAAAAGCAAGAAACTAAAAACCTCAGTGCAGCAAACCTCTGCTAAATTCAGATACGGATTCTATAAATAATGAGCCATGCAATCTAGCATGGAGAGAGGGGAAACGCTAGCCTCCATGTGGACAGGGTAGAAAAGAACACTCCACCAGGAACATCCTTGCATGTGGCCTCCTAGCTACCCTGTCAGCCCTTCCCCCTTCTTACATAAAGAGGGTACAAATAAATTACTACACCCTTCTGAAGCAAGTTTAGCCAGCTTGTCCCTCATGCTTCCCCCTTTCTTTTTTTAATTTAAGTACAACTGACTTACAATGTTATAATAGTTTCAGGTGTACAACATATTGATTTGACAATTCCATCCATTACTCAATACTCACCATGGTAAGTGTAGTCACCATCTGTCACCATACAATGTCATTACAATATTATGACTGTATTCCCTATGCTGTTCTCTTCATTTCTGTGCCTTGTGTATTTAATAACTTCAAGTTTGTACCTCTTAATCCTTTTCATCTATTTCGCCCATCCCCCACCCACCTCCCTTCAAGCTTTCTTGTAAGCTATCTATATATCTGCACCAAGAAAAATAATTTAAAAAAAAATTTTTTTAAGCACTTTTGTTTCCCAAAACAAAGAAAGAAAGTAGAACAGGACTTTCCTATAGATGGAAGTTGTAAGTAAATTTCACTGTTGATCCAGAATCTCTCTCCCAGTAAAGGTAATTATAAGCAGCTATTTCCTAAAATGTCTGAGCTGTGGGCTGTAGTCATCTACCTCCATTTAACTAATAATAGAGAAACAGCCGTTCCAAAATCCAGAGCCATTCATAACAGAGAGGTTCCAGGGGCGTCTGGGTGGCTCAGTCGGCTAAGCGTCCAACTCTTGTCTGCTCAGGTCATGATCTCACGGTTGCTGAGTTTGAGTCCCACATGGGGCTCTGCGCTGCCTGCTTGGAATTCTCTCTCTCCTTCTCTCTCTCTCTCTCTGCCCCTCCCCCTCCAAAATAAATAAACTTAAAAAAAATTAAAATGGCTGACACTCAAAAGAATTTTAAAAAGTGGGTGCCTGGGTTGCTAGTCAGTTAAGCATCCAACTCTTGATTTCAGCTCAGCTCATGATCTCACAGTTGTGAGTTTGAGCCCCATATCAGGGTCTTTGCTAAGTGTGGACCCTGCTTGAGATTCTCTCTCTCTCTCTCTCTCTCTCTCTCTCTCTCTCTGCCCCTACCCTGCTCATGCATGAATTAGCACACACTCCTTTGCTCACTCTCTCTCTTAAAAAAAAAAAAAAAAAAAAAAAGTATCCAATGGGTTTCCAGGCATGGATGGTGAGCCCTGGCATCACAATTCTCTCTCCCCATTCTGACAGAAACAGCCAAAGAACTACACAAATGGGTAAAACCTGTATCTCTGACCCCCAAATTATTAGGAACTTCTATTAAACACAATTCAAATGGGATTAGTTTAAACATAGGTCTGGAATGCAGACATGTAATTCACACCTGTAGGCTTCATTTCCTCACAGGAAAACAACAGTAGGGAGTGTGTAGGGATAGAGGCAGGGCAGTGAGAGTGCCCGGTTCAGAGTCTGGCTCCACGGCTTACTAGCAGAGCAATCCTGGACAAGCCACTTACCTAGCAAACTTGGACTAGTGATTTAACCTCACCGTGCGTCAGTTCTCTCTTAAAAATGATGAATGATAACAGAAGTTACTTCACAGGGCTGTTGTAAAGACTGTATCAGTTAATATATTTAAAGTGACAAACAGTACCTAACATTCAATATGCTCAATAATTGCTATTATTATCCCACAACAATGTAGACTCTATGAGGGCTGGGATTTTTCACTGTTTTGGTTACTACTGAGTTCCCAGGGATAGAAGGGCCTGGAAGGAGGGAGAAGCATTGTGGGAAAATGTTTGCACCACACCCATAGGTGTTTCCTCAACCAATCTATCTCAGAATGAGCGTTTCAGAAGAAGGCATATATCTTAGGGGTCAATAACAAAATGGTTCTGTTTGGTTCCAAACAGTGCTGTTTCATGTTCTCTCTAGGATACTTACCACATGGATTCCATTTCAAAATTAGTAAAAATGGAGATAATATCTATCCACCTCACAAGGCTATCTTGGGGGTTCAATGAGATCATGTATATAAACAAAAGCACTCGGTTGCAGGGCTGAGGCAAGGAAAATACAAGATGAGCATGTCCTAGTACCAGAAGGTAATGTTAGAAAAAAGGAGGAAGGGGAGGAGGAAATGTTGGGGGAGAGGGAGAAACAGGGAGGGAGACAGAGGGAGAAAGAGCAGCAGAGAGAAAAAGAAAGGAAAAGATGGAGACATGTTTAAAAAAGGACATAGAATCCAACCTAAAAAGTGCAACCCATGGCCAAAGCTGGAGAAATTTTAGCAACAAAGCAACAACAGCAATTGATTATAACCAAATGAATAAGACAAATATGCATGAGCATGGGCTGATACGAATGAGTAAACAAACACATGAGCAAGAATGGACAAATCCTCTTTTCAGAATTATGACAGATATCTGTAGATACTCCCACTCCAGAAGATGTACCTTAAGTCCCCTTTACTTGAGAGTAGACTGAACTTAGTGACTGGATTCCCAAGAATACAGTACGGAAAGAGAAAAGTAGTGGATTTATAGTGGAGAAAGCTGGCAGACAATACTCTAACCAGGAGATCAAAGTTAATATCACCAGTGACAGGTCATGTTGATATAGTATACTGCTGACATGACACCATGAGAAGGACATTTCACTTCTGTGATGTTCTTCCCAAAAAGCCCATCATCCCGGTTTATTTTCCTAAGAATTTTTTTTAAGTCTATTCATTTATTTTGAGAGAGAGAGCACATAACACACATGAGTGGGGGAAGGCACAAAGAGAAGGAGAAGGAGAGAATCCCAAGAAGGCTCCATGCCGTCAGCAGGGAACCTGATGCAGGGCTCGAACCCAGGAACTGTGAGATCATGACCTGAACCGAAATCAAGAGTCAGATGCTGAACTGACTGAGCCACCCAGGCACCCCTACCCAAGTTGAATCGTAGGAAAACATCAGACAAATCCAAAGTGAGGAACATTCTACAAGACATCTAACAAGCATTCCCCAAAAGTGTCAAGGGCATAAAAACAAGGAAAGCCTGAGGAACTGTCACAGATCGGAGAAATTTAAGGAAATATAATAACTGTATGCGATGCAACATCTTGGAATGGATTCTGAGACAGAAAAAAAGACAATACTGGCAAAACTGGAAAAATCTGAATAAAGCCTGGAATTTAAAATATCATATCAATGTTAAAAAATTAAATTAAAAGAAAATATTATATCAATGTTAATTTCTTAATTTGACAAACGTATCATTGTTATATGTTAACATCAGAGAAAGTGGGGTAAAGGGTATATATGAACTCTCTGCACTATCTTTGCTCCTTTCCTGTCCATCTAAAATTATGCCAAAATAAAAAAATTTCAAGGACTTATCATATCTTTAACACAATAAGTGTTAGAAAATGAGCACAGCACCTAAGACAGAAAGAAACAAGCCCAGTGGTCTAAAAGAGACTGATTCTAGCTTAGGCAGGTCCCTAGAGCCTTTCTATTAGTAGATCACATTTGGTAGAAACCAGTGAGCCTCAGAAGCAACAGAACATAGGGACAGTAATAGCCACAGACAGGGCAGCAGGACCGGAAAGCTTCGGGCTCAGATTATATGTGACAAAAAATACTCTCCGCCCTCCTGTCCTCCTCCTACTACTACCTCCATTAACTTTTTTTCTTTTTTCTTTTTTAAAAGAAAGAGCAAGAGAGCAAGCATGAGCAGGGCAGAGGGGCAGAGAGAGGGAGAGGTTTCACACTCTGTGCAGAGCCCAACCTGAGGTTCCATCCCCCCCAAATCCTGAGATCATGAGCTGAGCCACTGGACACTCAACCAACTGAGCCACCCAGGCGCCCAACTAACTTCTAAGACACATTCTCAACTCTGGATTCACGTTTGAATTACCTGGTGAGCTTCTAAAAAAATATGAGCCCAGGCCTCACCCTGCCCTCTCTGAGATTCTGATTCAATGGGGAAGGTGCCTAGGCATCACTATTTTTTTTTTTTAATTATACCAGGTAATACTAATGTGCAGCCCGGATTAAGAACTTCTCTCTTGGGGCGCCTGGGTGGCGCAGTCGGTTAAGCGTCCGACTTCAGCCAGGTCACGATCTCGCAGTCCATGAGTTCGAGCCCCGCGTCGGGCTCTGGGCTGATGGCTCAGAGCCTGGAGCCTGTTTCCGATTCTGTGTCTCCCTCTCTCTCTGCCCCTCCCCCGTTCATGCTCTGTCTCTCTCTGTCCCAAAAAAAATAAATAAACGTTGAAAAAAAATTAAAAAAAAAAAAAAAAGAACTTCTCTCTTAGAGGAAAAGTGACCTTAATCAGGACCCACTAACAAAGGAATGTTTGTACCACACATGTTAAGTACTTCCAGAAATTGTTAGAAATATTTCGGGAAAGAAAGTCATAAAAAAAGTGGTTTGCACTGGAACTAGAAATATATATCATACAGGTAGGTAGTAAGTAGTTTCAAAACAATAAAAGGGTCAAAATAATATCACAGATGGAAAAGTTGGAAAGGCTCTCTCTTAGTAGATCACATTTACCTGAGTCCTAAATTAAACATAAATAAACAAATAAATCCAGCATTAGAAGGGCTGGATAAAGAAATTCCAGGCATAAAAGTCATGCATAAAAGCACTAAGCATTAGCTTGGAAGGTTGAAGGACAAAAAGAATGCGAGCGTCCCTGAGGTTCAGTGAGCACTGTAGTAAGGAATATATGGTAAGATGCAGTCGTAGATACAGGCAGGGTCCTACAGGCCAAAGAGGAGTCTGGATCCCATTCCATGTGCTTTGGGAGGGTTTTTGAGGGAGCTATTGGAGGGTGTAAAGAAAGAGAGGGACATGGTTGCTTTGCAGTCATTCCGGCCACTGTTTGGAGAACACAATAGTGCAAGCAGGGATCTCAGTGGTTTGGAGTTCAAGCCCCACCTTAGGTATGGAGCCTACTTAAAAAGTACTTAAAAACAAACCAAAAAAAAAAGGATACTTTAGTTAAAGTGTGTGTGTGTGTGTGTGTGTGTGTGCGTGTGTGTGTGTACCTAGTCTGAGAATCTCTGACATTAACTGGAAACGTTAATCCTTTTATATTTAAAGCAATTGTAGAGCAGCACTGGATCCAAGATGGTGGCCAGTAGGAGGCTGAGGAAAACCTAACAACCCAGGTTGGTGAAGCTAATTTATTGACTTGGTAAGGGCCTCTTGTTCCTGACAAGCCTCCATATGATAAGAGGGCCTTCACAACGGAAGTCAAGTTTCCAGAAGAGTCCACGTTCAAACCACCGTAGATCACCTTTAAAACAAAAGACCACCGGAACAACCATGAGAAGGGGCAGGTCTGTCCAATAATTTGTGCTGAAAGCTGGAAGCTATAGCTGAAGAATACTCTAAGGGTGGTAAAATGTTATGTAAGAATGCTTCAGAGGCTACAAAGAAATATGGGAAGAAGCCAACGACAGCAACACCTGTGCACAGAGACCCCTACACTCAGACACCCCCCAAAACAGGACACATGTGCCACCTGGCATTTGCTCCCAGCAGTTACTCACTGTCTACTGTTCTCTGAATCAAAAGCAGTCTAGGTAACCTGTAAAGGAAGGATTAAAAATGTAAGATGCTCTAGTTCTGCTTTGTTTTGAAAATCACTGCATCAATCTACTTTAAAAGTAGACAGCCTGGGTAGCTCAGTCAGTTGAGCAGTGGGACTCTCCATCTCAGCTCAGGTCATGATCTCAGGGTCCTGAATTCAAGCCCCCACCTTGGACTCCTAGTTGGGCTGGGTGTGAAGCCTACTTAAAAAGGAAAGAAAGAGTGGTGTTTCTTTTCTTGTCCAAATTTATCCAAAATCTTCCATTTACATTTAGCCCTTAAGGTTAAAGAAAGAAAGAAAAAACAAAGGTTGCAGTTCCCTTGCAGCTCCCATTTTCTTGCACTGGGTTTATTTTTCACTCATTCCCTTCCCCAGACCAGTCTCCTCCGCAAGGAGACAGCTCGTGGCTGTCTGGTGGCTTCTCCCATGTTGCACTGCCCTGTGTGGGAGTTGGTTCAAATCTCCTGGCGGCTCCAATTTATAACATCCTTTTTTTTTTTTTTTTTATTTAAAAACAAGCAAATCACTATTCACCACCCCACCACCTCCTCGTCACCACCAAACCAAACAAAAAACAAAAGTCATGAAAAGGGAGGCCCAGTTCTTACGTAAAAATCTGGCCGGCTGTTACCACAAAAACGTCAATCGCAGGGGCAAACCCTAATCCGCCTGCGTGATTGACTTCCAGCCGGGCCTGGCCTGCTCAGGGAAACCCGGTCTGTGGGGCCCCAGGGGAGGGCCCGCCGACCAGAGGATGGCCGAGCACTTGGGGGAGGAATTTCTCGCCAGTGGGTCTCCGGAGGCCAAAGGGTGCCTCTCCTCCCTGCAGCCACTGGAGAAAATGTGTGGGTCATTGCAGGCAACGCTGAAGACCTGTCATGAGCTGGCTCCCTCGGCTCCTCAGTGCGGCGCAGTCCCATCGGGACCCTCCCTCGACGACCCTCCCTCGGCGCAGTTTGACCTTTTTCGGAGCTGGAATTGGCTGGGATTGGCTGGACGCGGCTGTAGCCTCCACCAGTCTGGGTCGCCTGCGCCCGGCTGGCCCCTTCCTTCGGAGCAGCCGGCCAGGCCAGGACAGAGACCAGGCCTTCCCTCTCCCTCTGGACTCAAAGCCTTTGCAGAGGCAGGCTGCACTCGAAGCTCACTCAGCAACATCCTTTACATGTGCTTTCTATTGTTTTGACTGCCTTTTTTTTTTCTTTTTGTAAAAATAAAATTGACCTTAGAATCTATCATCAGGAAAAAAAAAAAAAAAGAATTGTATCTTCTATTTGGTTTTAACTCCTCTGTCATCTCCTAACGTCCTTTATATCTGTCCCAACTGTTCTATGTTCGGCTCTCCTCTCTTAACTTCTTTTGGATAGGCTGCATATCTGTTGTCATTCTTTATCCCTTGCATTAGTTTAGAAGTTATGCCCCCCACCTTGTTGTTTTTTTCTTAGCTGTCTTTTCTATTTTCTTAGCTTAGAAAATGTAGTATTCATCCTTGGAATTACCAGTCTATCTGATCTTTTTTTTTTTTTCCTTCTATCCTTCTCCTGGACAGTGCAAAGACATTAGAACACTTTTACCCCTTCCTAACTTATTTGCTATGGTTATATATATGTGTGTATGTGCTACACATATTATGTACTAATGTATATGTACATACATACATATTTTTAATACCCACATATTATGTTTTATATAGTCAGCATTTATTTAGGTTTACCCATTTAAGTTCATTTTCCTTCTGAAGAAGGGCCTGTAGAATTTTTTGGTACGAGTTTGCTACTAAGTGAATTCTCTCTGTGTATTTTGTTGGAAAATGTCTTTGTCGTCAACATTTTTGGAGAATATTTTTGTGGTTAGAGAATTCTTTTTGTTTTGTTTTTTTAAATGTTTATTTATTTTTTAGAGAGGGAGAGAGAGCAAGCGAGCAGGTGTGCACACAGGGGAGGGACAGAGAAACAGAGGGACAGAGGATCCAGAGTGGGCTCTGTGCTGACAACAGTGAGCCCTTGGGGCTGGAACTCACCAAATGAGAGATCATGACCTGAGCCAAAGTCGGAGGCTTAACCAACTGAGCCACCCAGGAGCCCCTTTGATTACAGAAGTATTAATTGACAGTTCTTTTATTTCAGCACCTTGATAAAGATATTTGTCCACTATTTCCTAGCTTTCAATGCTGCTATTAAGAAGCCAGCTGTCAGACAACTCTCATTCCTTTGACAATAAACTGTCTTCCCCTTCCCCTTCAGCTACTATTAATATTTTCTCTGTCTCTGATGTGCGGAGATAAGGATTTCTTCCCATTTACCCTGATTCAGTTTAGAGTGACCCTCCTCATTCCACACACTCACTTTCTTCATCTGAAGCTGGTTTCAGAGGATCTGACACAAGATTCAAATGCTCTTGATAATAGCTGAGCTACCAAATGAAAGGACCCAGTCCTAGCATGATTATACCAGTGCAAAGCCCTCTCTCTCTGAGTCCTACTATTCATGATACAAATAAGAAATAAACCATAATTAAGTCATGGAGATTTGGGACTGACTAGAGAGCAGTATACCTACCCTATCCAATATAGTATCCTTCCAGCTGTTCAGGCAAAAAAAACTTTGGAGTCATCCTTGATTCCTTTCTTTCTCCTGCATTACACATCCAAACTTTCACCAAATTCTGTCAGTTCTAACTGGAAAGTAAATCCAGAATCTGACCACTTGCACTACCAGCCTCCTGGTTCAAGGCCATCAGTCTCTCACACTCGGCTCTTTCTTTGTTGTTGTTGTTTTTTTAATGTTTATTTTTGAGAGAGAGAAAGAGACAGAGAGAGAGAGAGAGAGAGAGACAGAGCATGAGTGGGGAGGGGCAGAGAGTGGAAGACACAGAAACTGAAGCAGGCTCCAGGCTCTGAACTGTCATCACAGAGCTCAACGCAGGGCTCGAACTCACGAACCGTGGGATCATGACCTGGGATGAAGTCAGCCACTTAACCGAATGAGCCACCCAGGCACCCCTCACACACAGCTCTTCTTAATTGGTCTCCTTGCTTAACTCTTTCAAAACACAGATTGTATCACTACTCTGCTCAAAAATCCCCCATGGGCTTGGCATCTCATTTAGAGTAAAGGCCAAAGCCCTTAAAGCTGCCCACAAGGCCCCATGAATCCAGTCCCCAACCACCTGTCTAACCTAAACTTCATTAAGTGTCCACCCACTCTGATCCAGCCCTATTAACTCCTCAATGTTGCTTGAACAAGGCAAGCTCTCTTCTACCTGAAGACCTCTGCCCTTCCTAATCTCTGCTTAGAATGTTCTTTTTCTAGATACGAGTTTATACGAGACATTCCTTCACTTCCTTCAGGCCATTGCTCCAATATCCCCCCAATCTATGGAGTTGTGAGTTCGAGCCCCATGTTGGGCTCTGTGCTGACAGCTCAGAGCCTGGAGCCTGCTTCAGATTCTGTTTCTCCCTCTCTCTCTGCCTCTACCCTGCTCATGTTTTGCCTCTTTCTCTCTCTCTCTCTCTCTCTCTCTCTCTGTCTGTCTCTCTCTGTCTCTCTCTCTCAAAAATAAATAAACATGAGAAAAAATTTTTAAATGTATAGTTTAAATGTTGCACTATCCATTCTCTAAAATTTTATATAATATTGACTCAACTTTTGCATTACAGGAATGTATTATCAAAGCCTGCCCAATACTTTCTGCCCTCGAAGCTGCCATCCAAATGCTCTCTTTCCTTTAACCTAAAAACTCTTGAAGAATTGACAACTCATTTTTTTTATTTTATCACCTCCCATTCACTCCTAAACACCCTTTATAATTTGCCTTCTTCTCCCAACATTCTAGTGAATTGTTCCTGAAGGATTAACAATAATCTCCAATGGCTTTGTTCTTCCAGTCCATATCCTGTTTGGCTCAATAATGACCCCAACAAACATGTTTGCATTACTTCTGCATTACAGACATCATCCTAGTATTGGGAGCATAAAGAAGACTCAGTTCTGCTATCAAGGTGATCACAGACTCATACTTGAGGGGAGAAGGAATTCAGCTAAAGAATTACATTATATTGCTTTGCATGGAGTAGATACAACACTTACTTTGCTGAATGAATGAACAAATGAATGAGTGGATCCATGCATCCATCTAAATATGGATGAATACAATCTAATAAATGTTGAAATCAAAAGAGTAGAAAAGGGGCTATGAGAGTACAAGGTCAAAAATGTCCTCTGCACAGGATCTGACACTGATTATTTTATCTTCCCCGTGTAATTCTCTCTTCCTACTGCTCCCAATATTGAACTTATTTTCATTTCTCCCTGATCCCAGAATGGCTTAAGCTAGACAATTTGAAATCATCTCAATTCCTATCTTTTTCCTTTCTTTTGGTCACTCAATTCACATGCTAAATCCTTCTTTGATCCACCCCCTCCACTCTAGCCCCATTGCTTCTTCTTTGTGCAGACTGTTTCTCCCATTATTTTACTATAACGGATGAACTGCTGTCAGGATATTCTCTGCTTGAATGCAATTCTCTACCTGCAGTTAATTATCTTCTTAAAATGGATTTGACCAGGACATTTCCCTGCTTAAAAAGTCTCTGATGATTTCCTATTGATAACAGGATAGAGACTGAACTTGTAAATCTGGCATATAGTCTTTCTGTGGGGCCTCATGCTACTTTTCAAGCCTCATCTTCTACCTCACATTTTATCCACATAGGCCTCTGCACTTTCTTTGAACACACCATGTCTTTGTGTCTCAATTCCTTTGCCCAATCAATCCCACTGTCTAACACATCTTATACTTCCACTCCCTGCCTGGAAAAAAAAAAAACCTAATCATATTACAAAAGCCAACTTAAGTATTACTTCCTTTGTTAAGACTTCCTTAGCACCCCACCACCACCGTGGAGTTAGTCAACCCCTAATCTGTGCTTCATAGTACTTCTGTCCATTCCTTAAATTGATCTGTAACTATTGGCTTCCATACGAACCATCTCCTTCCCCAGGGGCTGCTGGCTGCCCATGTGACTCATTAATCTTTGTGCTCCTGGTACCTATCAAAGTATCTACATCAGTAAATATTTCTTGAATGGACAGCTGTCACCTCAGGATACGTTCCACAAATTCTTTCTTGCTTTTAACTGAGAAAAGAACCCTCATTTGTATTTTTTTTTTTATTTCGGCTCATATAACAAAGCAAAAATAAATGAGCTTCCATACAGCATATAAAGAAGTAAGCACAGAAAGCAGCATTGAGCCAGAGAACGTGGGAGACATTAGAATGTGAGGATTAACATATTTAGTTTAGTCTCTGCCCTGAGAAATGGTAGCTCGAGAGCAATTTCTTGTCAACGTTGAGTTTCGCTATAGAGGGTATGTGGAAGGAAAATGTCCGGAGTACCGTGGAGGAGAGGGGGGTAGAAGGCTCAAGGTCTGAGAATAACATTGCTTGTTAAGACTGCATCACTTTTATGGATTCCATTTGCACTCCTACTTAATCCTTATAATAACATCACTAGGGGAGGCACCAGCATCAATGTTCCTATAGTACAGCCAGAAAACAGAGATTAAATAACTTGACAAAAGTTATACAGCCAACAATGTTAGAACTGGGAATTTACCCCACGTCCTCCAACAACTCAGCCTTTGCTCTCCATTATGTAGTCTCATGAAAAACAGTATGACTAGTATTATACACAATATAAAATTTACATAGCATAACCTGAAACATATTTAATGACTTCATGTCTCTAATATCTACACAATAATTTACAACTTTGAAGGAAATTTCATGAATCACATCTCACAGTCCACTAGAAGTTTATGAGGAAGCAGGGCAGATTTCTTTCCATTTTAGAGATGAGGACATTTAAGCTCAGATCAGTGTAATGACTTCCCCAAGGTTACAAGACATTCCAATACACACATCATAAATCCTCATTGAGAGCTTTTTTAGATTATGCTACATGGTATTTTTTATAATTGATAAGCAATTAATATAATTACAAGATCTGCCTATATGTTAATTTGCCAAATATGTTATATGAATAATACATAATAAATGCTTACCACAGTGCCTAAAACTTAATAAGCACTCAATAAATATTAGTTATTATGGTAGTGCCAGGGTGGCTCAGTCAGTTGAGCATCTGCCTCTTGATTTTGGCTCAGGTCATGGTCTCTCAGTTCGTGGGTTTGAGCCCCTGGTCGGGCTCTGTGCTGACAGCACGGAGCCTGCTTGGGATTCTCTCTCTCCCTCTTCCTCTGCCCCTTTCCTGCTCGCTCTGTCTCTCTCTCTCTATCAAAATAAGTAAACTTTATTTTTTTATTATGTTTATTTATTTTTGAGAGACACAGAGCATGAGTGGGGGAGGGGCAGAGAGAGAGAGAGAGACACAGAATCTGAAGCAGGCTCCATGCTCTGAGCTGTCAGCACAGAGCCCGATGTGGGGCTTGAACCCATGAACCATGAGATCATGACCTGAGCCAAAGTTGGACGCTTAACCGACTGAGCCACTCAGGTGCCCCTAAATAAACTTTCAAAAAAGACTTAAAATATTAGATGTTATGTTATATAGCCACTCTAAATGTAAATTTTTTCTTGATTCCATTTATTATGTCTACAATCATTTTCATTGTAGAGAATTGTTTTCCTTCTTGGGAATATAGGCACAGAACTCAGATTCTAGCTTTAACATCATAATGCACTTTCTATCCTAAATATCCTTAGAGTTTTTACTCAAAAGAGAATGAAAGGGAACAAACAAATAAATAAAATAAAAGCAAAAGGATAGTATTTTCATCTCCATCCTGTGGTATCATCCCACCTTCAGACCATTAATAATGCTCTAGATCTGGGACCTGCAAACTCTGTCAAGCACTAGATAGTAAATATTTTAGACTGTGTGAGGTTGGGGGGTGTCTCTGTTGCAACTACTCAACCCTGCTGTTGCAATGCAAAAATAGCCATAGATCATATATAAACAAATGGGGACGGCTGTGTTCCTACAAAACTTTATTTTCAAAAGATGACAACTGGACAGATTTGGCCCACAAGCCCTTCCAGGTGCCTGCTCTATGTAACTGAATTGAGGAACTTCAAGGAATCCAATGAAATGCTGGAAGTGCAATGGTAGGCACATGAGAGGGAAACATTTGCCTCTCCACACCCATATCTCACAATCTGAGATTCTTCCTGTGCCTTATCCGGCACACCCACCCCATTTTCATCTGAGAAGTACTTGGGCCACACAGTCAGTGACTATTCCTTTCACATTAGCTTTGGTTGTTTCCAAGACTGCATAACTCAAGAGAGTCAAAAAGACAGACCAGACAGCTTAGGTCCATTATCTCCATGGCTTTCAGATATAATAAACAATTTAAGTCCAAGTGACAGATCAGACCTGAGATGGTGGAGAGGGTAAAGGACAGAAGCATACAGCATCCCCCCCAAAGAAGCAAAAGACCCACAGAAGCACGGAGGATAAAAACTGAAGACTGGGGGCGCCTGGGTGGCTCAGTCGGGTAAGTATGGGATTTTGGCTCAGGTCACGATTTCATGGTTCGTGAGTTCGAGCCCCGCTGAAGCATAGAGCTTGCTTTCGATCTTCTGTCTCCCTCTCCCGCTGTCCCTCCCCAGCTCACACGCTCTCTCTCAAAAATAAGCAAACATTATAAATAAATAAACAAGTAAATAAAGACTTAGTTGCTGATAAATGATCCTGAGAACCTTCAACTAAATGCTGACAGGTAAAAGATCTAAATGAGGGCATCTGTGTGGACACAAACATGTACAGCCTAGTGGAATCACTGCACCCACATGCCGTGTTAGAAATAGAACTGATAGTATGTGAGACACAAGCGCCCAATGTTCTGTGCGGGAAGAAGAGTAGAAAATTTAAAACATAATGGTGGAGGGGTGCCTGGGTGGCTCAGTCTGTCAAGCAACTGACTTCAGCTCAGGTCACGATCTTACAGTTTGTGGGGTCGGGCTCTGCGCTGACAGCTCAGAGCCTGGAGCCCATTTCGTAGTCTGTGTCTCCCTCTCTCTGCCCCTCCCCTTCTCACGCTGTCTTTCCTTCAAAAATAGATAAACATATAAAAAAAAAAAAACATAAGGGTGGTAATAGAACAAATAAAGTTCTGAGTGTATCTAATATGGTGAAGGTAGGAGGTCCCACACTACCATTTTGGCTTTCCTTAGGGATCTGTGAGAAACACGACTGAAATTTCTGGCTGGAGTAGGAGAAATGAACCCTCGTAGAAATATCTGGGACTATAACATTTCATTTGTCAGATTGGAAATTCTTATAAAACTGTATCTTTATTTTGAAGTAAGACCGGCAATTCTCATAGAACTCTCATGATTATAACTATTTATTCTGACAGGCAATTCTTCTTTCAGAAAGTATTCATTTAGATGAATAAATATTTGCCTCAATCCTCTGAGTATTTCATAGGCAATGGTAGGAATGATAAATTGTTCACAACAGAATGATAAATATAGGGTGAAAAGCAGTAAGAATCTAAACACATAGAATTAGTATTATGGAATAGGATTTTGACCAAAAGAAATGGAATATTGGTCAATATTAGTATTAAGCAAATTTATAATTATATTCTAATATATATACAGATACTAATCCCATCAGATTAAAAAGAAACAAAATCCTTGAAATAAAGGGCTTTTAATTTATACACATAAGAATCAATTTATTCTTGAACAAAGGAGTGTTTTATATATTCAATACTTAGTCATCAAATATTTATATTTGTATACCACTATTCCAGATACAGTAAAACATTTTCTTGTGGCTGTAGCATAGTAATTATAATTTTTCCCATAGTATACCTTGTAGCTTAAACTATTATTTATTTTACTTAATTATTTAACTTATTTTTTAATTTGAATTTCTACCTTTTAAATCATGATAAAGTATGCATAACATAAATTTTGCCATTTTAACCAGGTGTAAGTGCACAGTGCAGTGGCATTTATATTGCCATCACCATTCAACCATCTCCAAAACTTTTTCACCTTCCCAAACTGAAACTTTGCATGAAACAAGAACTCCTCATTTTCCCTCCCCACAAGCCCCAGCAACCACAGGTCTACTTCCTGTCTCTATGAATCTGACTATTCTAGGTACTTCATATGAGTGGAATCATAAGTATTTGTCCTTTTGTGGCTGGCTTATTTCACTTAGCATAACATCTTCAAGGATCATCCTTTAATTTTTTTTAATGTTCATCCATCCAACTTATGGCCATCTTGAATAATGCTGCTATGAACATATATGTGTAATATCTGTTCAAGTCCCTGTTTCAATCCTTTTGCACGTACACCCAGCAGTGGAATTGCTGGCTCATATGGTAATTCTGTTTAAATATCTGAGGAACCTCCATTGTGGTTTACATCATTATACATTCCCACCAACAATGCACAAGGGTTCCAATTTCTCCATATCCTCACCAACACTTATCTTTTGTAGTTTTTTTTAATAGTAGTCACCCTATGAGTGGTGTCTCATTTTGGTATTGATTTGAATTTTCCTAATGATCAGTAACATTGAGCAGCTTTTCTTGTGCTCATTGGCGTTTGTATATTTGCTTTGGAGAAAAGTCTATTCAGGTCCTTTGCCCATTTTTTAACTGCCTTGTTTAAGACTAGCTTTTCTTGGGGCGCCTGGGTGGCGCAGTCGGTTAAGCGTCCGACTTCAGCCAGGTCACGATCTCGCGGTCCGTGAGTTCGAGCCCCGCGTCGGGCTCTGGGCTGATGGCTCAGAGCCTGGAGCCTGTTTCCGATTCTGTGTCTCCCTCTCTCTCTGCCCCTCCCCCGTTCATGCTCTGTCTCTTTCTGTCCCAAAAATAAATAAACGTTGAAAAAAAAAAAAAAGACTAGCTTTTCTTATAAGCAAGTATGTTAGCCAAATTTTTTAACATCGGTATTTTTTCACTTGATAAACTTTTGTGGATTTTATGTTCCTTACAAATCAGAATCACTGATTACACAATCTGATATTCTAGCAACATCCTTTATCTTTCAGGATGCAGGACTATTACTTACTCCACATTTTTTAACCTCTGTGATTAAAAATACTGTAGTTCAAATCAAGGACTAAAAGTTGTAATATTGCACTAATGTTGGCTTGGAAGACCATCCAAAGACTGGAAAATATCATTAGTATTCATGAAATAAATGCTATCTAAATTTTATCTAACATTTATTTTTTGCATCCTTAGAAGTATAACATTTCTTCTTATCTAGCATTGCTTCTTTAAATTTATGGATTTATTTCCCAGGCCTATTACCATAAAGGGAAACAATTCAGTTTGATGACAGGGTTTTGGGATGATGGCTAAGTCTTGGCATGTTGATTTGGCACGACACATGAAACACTTGATTTGTGAAGATTTTGAAATAATTACTGCCTTAACATTACCTAACATTGTCATCTTTTTTCCCCTCTTGCTGGTCGCTAGTCCCCAAGAAGTTCTTTAAATTGGAAACCACTATCCATATATTAGAAATTGAAGACCAAACATGAAACCAGCTGATTCTAGATGTATACCATATTTCTAGGCCAAGCCTGTCTCTTTTCTTCTGGAATTTTAAAGCACTGAGAAAACAGCTCAACCTCCCCACATCTTGAATTCCACTTTTTTAATTTTTTTTAATGTTTATTTATTTTTGAGAGATAGAGACAGAGCATGGGCAGGGAAGGAGCAGAGAGAAAGGGAGACACAGAATCCAAAGCAGGCTCCAGGCTCCAAGCTGTCAGCACAGAGCCCGACACGGGGCTCGAACTCACGGACTGTAAGATCATGACCTGAGCCGAAGTCAGACGCTCAACCGACTGAGCCACCCAGGCGCCCCTTGAATTCCTTTTTTTACTGATCAATAGTATATGAAAAATAAAAGTAACTTGGGACTGGAGTAGGCCAAACATACATTTATGTGTAAAATTCTGTCATGAGATGGTACTCACTGCATATCCATAAATACACCCAGCAGAGATCTTTTAAGAAGAGCAATTTTGTCTCTTTTAACATGATGGCAAGTCATTTTGTCCATGTTCCAGTCCAGTAGATATTCTTAATCCCACAGTTTCATAAAGAGTTCCCAAAGGGGGTGCCTGGGTGGCTCAGTCAGTTAAGTGCCCGGCTCTTGATTTCAGCTCAGGCCAGGATTTCATGTTCGTGAGTTCGAGCCCCGTTTGGGATTCTCTCTCTCCCCCTCTCTCTCTGGCCCTCCCCTGCTCATATTATCTCTCTGTCTGTCTCTCTCTCTCTCAAAATAAATTTTAAAAAGGGGTGCCTGGGTGGTTGAGTCGCTTAAGCGACTAACTCCTGATTTCGGCTCAGGTATGATCTCATGGTTCATGAATCTGAGCACTATCCGTGCTGATAGTGCAGAGCCTGCTTGAGATTCTCCTCTCTTCCTCTCTCTCTGCCCCTTCCCTGCTTGCGCTCTGTCTGTCTCAAAGTAAATAAATAAACTTTTTAAAAAATAGTAAAAAATTTAAAAATAAATTTAAAAAAAAAGAATTCCCAAGGGAAGCTATTATAATGCTCCTTATACCCAGTAACAACTGGATATCAGCTATAAAGTGGTATTTGCTATTGAGAAAAGATACTTACTTGGAAATTATGTATATGGAAAAACTTGACCTTTGCATTTGTGTTTAAATAATTGAAAACACATAGGAAATTAGCCAAAGCATTTTTATCATTAAATATTGTCCTTTAATTCTTAAAAATTTTGAAGACAGATATCTCAGGTCTGCTCTACTTAATATTATTCTTTATTACCTGGAAAACATTTCTTCAACAAAATAGGAGTTAGAGTGTTCAAATGTGTCACCTCAGTTCATCTGAGGCTTCAAATCCAAAAAGAATGCCATTAAGTGCCAGAATACCAGTGTAGGTCATGCTGAACTATTGTGAAACCAGTCTTGCTGCCCTTAGCTCATCATCCATGAAGGGATGCAAGAAGGTAGAGGCAAAGAAGACCTTTAGCAAGGGTTTCCCTAGAAGGAGTTGTCAGCAGGCCATGCATTTCACCCCGCCCAACTGCCTCCCCTTTCCTTCAAGCCACTTGAGGGACTCTTCAAAAAGAGTATCTGAGATCTTGGCCCTGTTCTGAGAACTGGAAATTATGTAAGGACTTGACGCGTGGCCTAAAAACATATACCAAAAGCAAGACGTTATGGTTAAATCAGGTAAAAGCAGCAAAAGTTAACAGGTTTGGGAGTAAACTGCACTCCTGCCAATGATGAAGAAGAGAAAGGAGGAGTTTTCCTTATGAGCCAAGTAGACCATCAGCAGAGCACAACTAGCTCATATAAAAGGAATTCTATGGGGCATCTGGGTGTCTCAGCAAGACTTCAGCTCAGGTCATGATCTCACAGTTCATGGGTTCAAAACCAGGGTCGGGCTCTGCGCTAACAGTGCGGAGCCTGCTTATGTTTCTCTGTCTCCCTCTTTCTCTGCCCCTCCCCACTCATGTTCATTCTCATTCTCTCTCTCTCTCTCTCTCTCTCTCCCTCCCTCCCTCCCTCCCTCCCTCCCTTCCTGTCAAAAAAAGTATAAGGAATTCTATCCATGAGGGCTGCCTATAGGACCATGTGACCTGAATGGATAGTCTCTATGTACAGAGGACCACAATGAGACAGGGACTGGAGGGGAAGAACTACAGTCTGAGGTCTCAGGATCCTACAAAGCTCCCCGCAAGACAAAGAGCCACCACCTGAGATTCAGGGGAACAGAAGTCTCCAGCACAGGGCTCCAATTACACCAGTCAACTGAAGGCTTTTTGTGGGCTCACAACTCGGTTCCCTTTCCCTAAGAGGACCTGACTCTGAAGGAATTACACACAGCAGCTAGCAGTATGGAAGAGAATCATGGAAGAATGAAGAAACTATCACCTCCCAACTCTCTCTCTCTCTCCCTCTCTCTCTCACTCCAGGTTTCCCCAAAGACAGGCCCAAGTTGGGGAAAGGGAAAAGTCATAAATTCCACAAGAGTCTGAAGTTATGATTTTAGATTGAGCTGGACTTTTTAATGCTTTACATGAAACAGCAGGAAAAATATTGATAGGACTTGCCTGGGATTTCATCCATGAGCAATGAAAATGAGTCAAGACTGCAGGTTGCAGAGGTAGGGTGGGGGAGAATAAAGTTTCTGCCTATTCTCCACTGAGTCCAACTCGAACCACACATCTGTTATATGTGTGAGGGTAAAAAGAAGTATTTGAAGATAAAAAGGTTATTCCCTTCGGGAATAAAATAAAGGCATAAAGTCACTTTCTGGAGCCAGTCCATGTCTACAGACAAAATATAATCTCAGTCCTCAGCTTTATGGGCTGTGTTTTGAAATCTTGTATTTATGTGCTAAGTCTCTCTTCCCCTGCAGAGATGGTGTCATTATTTGTTTAAATAATGAGTTTGGTATGAAATGGTAAATATGTCAAACCACACTTTTGCTGGGGATCACTGACTATAAAGTTGGACAGATGGCCACAATACTCTGAATTTCTGGAGAAAAAAACACTTCCTGAGAAGACAGGGTGCAACCAAGACATTCATAATTTAGACCAGTAGTTTCCAATTATTTTGACTATAAGGGCCCTTTTAATGTCATATGCATATTGATTATTGACCCAATCTAGAAATGATGCTTACTGCCATGTGAATGCCACAAGAACTAAACTGGACTACAAATTTTAGAGGTGTAAAGAAAGAAAGAAAGAAAGAAAGAAAGAAAGAAAGAAAGACAAAAACAAAAAACAAACTTGCCCATTGTTATTCCATTTGACTTGACTCTGAGTCTTTCTCTTCTTTCCTTCCTTCCCTTCTTTCTCCCATCCTCCTCCATCCATTCCTCCCTCCTTTCCTTCCTTCCTTCTTTTTCTCTCCTTCAAAATTTTGATGGATGTACAGTGCAGGCAGACTTCTAATTATTCTTTTCTAAGAGATGTGGTTATGTGGTGAATATGCAGAAAATGATGAGAATATATATATATACACACACACAGACTAACTCACTCCGGAAGAATCCAACCGCAGCACTGTTTTGTTTTGTATTGCCGTTGCCATGATATGAATGTTGGATGCAGTTGCTACATGATTTGCCATATCCATTTGGGCTCACCCCTCTCGGCTATCAACTCTGAAGCACTATGGAGGCATGGTGATTTTTTTAGTAATCTACAGAAATTTCATTTTAATAACTACTCTCTGTAACATGAACTGTATTTCAACGTCCAATTTTTTTTCACTTTTCTGAATGGCTTCATGAAAATATAATTTATACAGCATTAAATCCACCCACCATAAGTACATAAATCAATAGACAGAGTTTTACAACCATCGCCACAATCTAAAAAGTCTCCTCATGCTCATTTGCAGTTAATCCCCCGCTCCCATCTCCAGCTTTAGGCAACCACTGATCTGCTTTCCAGCTTATAAATTTGTCTTTTCCTAGACATTTCACGTAAATGGAATCAGACAATACCTAGTCTTTTGCATCTGGCCTTTTTCATGCAGCTTGATGTTTTCTGAGGTTTACCCATACTGTAGTATGAGTCAATACTACACTCCTTTTGACAGCCGAGTGGATCGCGCTCTTTATCATATGTCTCAAGTCACAAAGCCAAAGCTCATGCCGATTTTCTCCTATGTCCTTCTTGTGTGCGCTAATATGGTTACCATAGATTTTGAACGTTGACCTGTCCTGCATTCCTGGGATGAATCCCACTCGATTGTGATGTATTGTCATTTTATACACTGCTGGATTCAATTTGTTCATATTTTGTGGAGAATTTTTGCTTCCTTGTTCATGAGGGACATTGGTCTTTGGTTTTCTTTTCTTGAAATGTCTTTAGTTTGGAATCAGGGTAATGCTGGCCTCACGAAATGAGTTTGGAAGTATTTCCTGCGTTTCTAATTTCTGGAAGAGGTTGTGTAGAATTGACAGCATTTCTTACTCAGTGTTGGTAAAATTCACCATGAAACCATCTGGGCCTGAAGTTTTCTTTTCTAAAGGGTATTTAACTAAAAATATAATGTCTCTAATAGATATAGCGCGATTCACATTAGTTCCTCTTGACTGAGTTTTGGTACTTTGTGTCTTTTAAGGAATTATTCTATTCTATTTTATGTCAATTTTTTAATTCATGGGCATAGAGCTATTTGTAATATTCTGTTGATATCCTTTCAATGCCTTTGTTGTCAGGAGTGATGGCCCTTCTTTCATTCCTGATACTTTGTATTCCTGATAACTTTGTATCTTCTCTCTTTTTATCTTGGTCAGTATGACTAGAAGTTTATCAGTTGTGTTTTGTTTTTGTTTTTGTTTTTGTTTTTGAGTATAGTTGACACACAGTGTTACTTTAGCTTCAGGTGTACCACATAGTGATTGAACTTCTCTGTACATTATGCTCACCACAAGTGTAACTACTTTCTGTCACCATGCAATGCTATTACAATATTGTTGATTATATTCCCTATGCTGTGCCTTTTATTCCCATGACTTACTCATTCCATAACTGGAAGTGTGTATCTCCCACTCCCCTTCACGTATTTTGCCCACCCTTTCCCCACCCCCGGCAACCATCAGTTTGTCCTCTGCATTTCTAGGTCTAATTCTGCTTTTGTTTCTTTATTCATTTGTTTTGTATTTTAGATTCCACAGATGAGTGAAATCATATGGTTTGTCTTTCTCTGATTTTATTCTCTGATTTTATTTCACTTAGCATAATACTCGAGGTCCATCCATGATATCACAAATGGCAGAGCTCATCCTTTTTTATGGGTGTGCAACTCAGTGTTCAATATTTATAATGAAGTTTTTTGATGACTTAATCAGTATTTGATTCCTACTTATTTTAAAGATTGTTTTTAATGTAATTTGGATCGTATCCCTCTACTGCTTAAATCTTTCCCAGTATGCCATGGCCCTTGCACCCTTATATAGTGTCTTGTCAAGCATCCTGGTTGTTTTTGGTATTTCAGGCACAGTGGTATTCTCTTAGGCCTTTAAAGGTATCTAGGTCCTTCCTACCTCAGGGCCTTTGTGCACGGTGTTCTCACTGCCTGAACTGCTCTTCCCCTTGATCCTTGAATGGCTGGCTCTTACTCATATTTTAGGTCTACTAAATGATAACTCCCCAGAAAAGCCTTTGCTGACCATCCCATTTACACTATGCATCCCCTCCTCTATTAATCTCTGTCACAGTACCTTATTTGATTCTTTCATAATAACACAATTTATTAATACATGCCATAGTATTTTTTTAACTTCTTTATAAAATGTCTCTAACACTAGGCTGTAAGCTCTCAAAAGGCAGAAATCATGTCTGCATTGTTCAACCTGTATACTCAACACAGCCAGGCAATACAGAAGCTCAAGAAACATGCATTGGAGGGGTGCCTGGGTAGCTCAGTCAGTTGAGCAGCCAACTCTTGATTTCAGCTTGGGTTATAATCCCAGAGCTGTGGGATCGAGACCCACATCTGGCTCCATGCTGGGTGTGGAGTCTGCTTGAGACTCACTCTCTCTCTCTCTCTCTCTCTCTCTCCCTCTCTCTCTCTCTCCCTCCCTCCCTCCTTCCCTCTCCAAATTTAAATTAAATTTTTTAAAAGCAATATGCATTGGAGTGGGAGGAGGAAGACAGAAGAAAGTAAGGGAGGGAATTATTTGGGCATTTCTGGATCTTTTGTTATGTCAAATGTAAAAGGGTATACAAGAACAATATAACAAATACACATGCTTATTTGGCAAGCAAGTTGAAGTCTTGTGTCTTGTGTCCCTTCCATGTCCCATACCCCTCCCTTTCCACTCCCCAGGGGTAAGCATTCTCTTAAATTTAGTATTTCTCACTACCATGCAGGTCTTTATATTTATATTTATATAATATATATAATATTTATATTTATATAATATATATAATATATTAAATAATATATTTATTTTTATATTCACCACATTTAAGTGAATTACTAAAAAATATACATGATTTTTATTATTTTAACTCTGCATAAATAGCATCATCCTGCATATCAGTTTTTGTAACTTGCTTTCTTCACTGAATTTTATGTTTGGAAAATTCATCTAATTCATTTCACGTTGTTCTAGCTTATTCTTTCCACTGCTTAATAGTATCCCATTATATTACACATTTATCCATTTTCATATTGAAATACACTTCATCTCATATTTTCACCTTTTGGTTATTAAAAACAATGCTGCTGTGAACATTTTCCATGTCCCCTCATGCACATGTTCAAGACTTTCTATAGGGACATGCCTAAAGGTGAAACTGGAGATCATAGGGTAGACTCACGTACAATCTCAAAGAGCTTGCCAAATTGCTCTCCAACACGGGTATCATTTTCCAACATGGATATCAGTCCTCCAGCAATGTTCATGGATTTCTTTGCTTTATCCACACTTAGTAGTGTCAGACTCTTAAATGTCTTACAATCTCTTCAGTGTGAAATGGAATATTATTTCCGTTTTAATTTGCATTGGTCTAAAAACAACTGAGCCTGAGTAACTTTTTATAGCCAGTCAGGTTTCCTTTTCTGGAGATTGCCTATATTTCTGCTGAATTGTTTCTTTTTTCTATTTGATTTTAAGGAATTTTTAATATCTTCTGGTTATTAATCTTTGGTCCGTTACCTTCTAAGGGTCTGTGATTCATCTTCTTGCTTTTATATGGTGGCTTCTGATGCACAAAAGTTTTTCATTTTAATAAGTAGTGAAGTTTATCAATCTTTTCTTTCTAGTTTATACTTTTCGTATGTTGTCTACAAAATTCTTCCCTGCCCTAAGGTCATAAAGATGCTTTCCTATATTATTTTCTATAAGTTTTAAAGTTTTGCTTTTTATATTTAGGGCATAAATTGACCTGGAACATTATTTTATTATATAGAATAAACTAAAGTTTATTCAATTTTTATCTTTCCCCATAAGGATAATTAATGTTCAACCATCAATTATTGTTTACTCTATTCTTTAATGATTTATAGTATAAGCCCTAAAAAAACATGTTTCCATATAAAATTTTTTTTTTCAACGTTTATTTATTTTGGGGACAGAGAGAGACAGAGCATGAACGGAGGAGGGGCAGAGAGAGAGGGAGACACAGAATCGGAAACAGGCTCCAGGCTCTGAGCCATCAGCCCAGAGCCTGATGCGGGGCTCGAACTCGCGGACCGCGACATCGTGACCTGGCTGAAGTCAGACGCTTAACCGACTGCGCCACCCAGGCGCCCCTCATGTTTCCAAATATATGCCCACATGTTTCTGAGCTCTCTGTTCTGTTCCATTGATGTATTTCTTTATCCTTGTACTAATATTATGGGTTGCATGTCTTTATATCTAAAAGGGCAAATCTGCCTACCAGGTTCTTCCTTAAAACTGCCTTAACTATTCTTAGCTCTTAAGTAGAGCCCTCAGACTTTTTCTATTTAAAATTTTAAAATGGGTCTAATTCTCTAAAATATTCTCTTTGATATGAGTCCTGAGGTCCCTCTTGAGTACCTATCCCCATGAGAAATCCTGTAATCTGTCCATACAAGGACAGAGATTAAGAAAATGCCATGGGAGTTGGGGGGTGGTGCCTGGCTATCAGTCAGTAGAGCTTGCAACTCTTGATCTTGGGGTTGCAAGTTAAAGCCCCATGATGGGTGTAGAGATTACTTAAAAATAAAATTTTTAAGAAAAAAATAAGAAGATGTCATTGGGGAATTCACAAAAATCAAAAGGGTACTTTGCAAACCCGTTTCCTAATAATAATAATAATAATAATAATTTATTAAAGGGCAAACAGTGTTCCTACCACAAAATTAGTCTAGTCAATAATATAATGTAATGTTTATCCTTCTAGGAAGAAAAAATAATGAAGTTGATAATAAAAAAAGTAAATATTTTAAAATGTGATAGAGAGGTATGGCCAACTAATCTTTGACAAAGCAGGAAAGAATATCCAATGGAATGAAGACAGTCTCTTCAGCAAGTGGTACTGGGAAAACTGGACACCGACATGCAGAAAAATGAACCTGGACCACTTTCTCACATCATATACAAAAATAAGCTCCAAATGGATAAAAGACCTCAATGTAAGACAGGAAGCCATCAAAATCCTCGAGGAGAAAGCAGGCAAAAACCTCTTTGACCTTGGCCGCAGCAACTTCTTACTCAACACATCTCTGGAGGCAAGGGAAACAAAAGCAAAAATGAACTATTGGGATCTCATCAAAATAAAAAGCTACTGCACAGCGAAGGAGAAAAATCAACAAAACTAAAAGGCAACCGACAGAATGGAAGAAGATATTTGCAAATGACACATCAGATAAAGGGTTAGTATCCAAAAATCTATAAAGAACTTATCAAACTCAACACCCAAAAAACAAATAAGCCAGTGAAGAAATGGGCAAAAGACATGAATAGACACTTCTCCAAAGAAGACCTCCAGATGGCCAACCAACACATGAAAAAATGCTCCACATCACTCATCATCAGGGAAATACAAATCGAAACCACAATGAGATACCACCTCACACCTGTCAGAATGGCCAACATTAACAACTCAGGCAACAACAGATGTTGGTGAGGATGTAGAGAAAGAGGATCTCTTGCATTGTTGGTGGGACTGCAAGGGGGTGCAGCCACTCTGGAAAACAGTATGGAGGTTCCTCAAAAAACTAAAAATAGAACTACCCTACGACCCAGCAATTGCACTACTAGGCATTTATCCAAGGGATACAGGTATGCTGTTTCAAAGAGACACATGCACCCCAATATTTGTAGCAGCACTATCAACCATAGCCAAAGTATGGAAAGAACCCAAATGTCCATCGATAGATAAATAGATAAAGAAGATGTGGTATATATATACAATGGAGTATTATTCAGCAATCAAAAAGAATGAAATCTTGCCATTTGCAACTACATGGTGGAACAAGAGGGTATTATGCTAAGCAAAATTAGTCAGAGAAAGACAAATATCATATGACTTCACTCATATGAGGACTTTAAGAGACAAAACAGATAAACATAAGGGAAGGGAAGCAAAAATAATAAAAAAAACAGGGAGGGGGACAAAACATAAGAGACTCCTAAATATAGAGAATAAACAGAGGGTTACTAGAGGGGTTGTGGGAAGGGGGAGATGGGCTAAATGAGTAAGGCACATTAAGAAATCTACTCTTGAAATCATTGTTGCACCATATGCTAACTAACTTGAATGTAAATTTAAAAAATAAATAAAATAAAATAAATAAAATAAAACAGGGGTGCCTGGGTGGCTCAGTCAGGTAAGAGTCTGACTTCGGCTCAGGTCATGATCTCGCAGTTCATGAGTTCGAGCCCCACATTGGGTTTCACTGACAGCTCAGAGCCTGGAACCTGCTTCGGATTCTGTGTCTCCCTCTCTCTCTGCCCCTCCCCAGCTCATACTCTCTCTCTCAATAATAAATAAAACATTAAAAAAAATTAAAAATAAATAAATAAAATAAATCCTAGCTCTGAAAAAAAATAAATAAAATAAAATAAAATAAAATGTGGTAGAGAGGATTTTTAATACTAAATTTCTACAATTAATAACACGCTCAGAAGATGCAAAGGAAAACAGGTACAACCTAAAATTAAAGTGTTAATGGGGCGTCTGGGTGGCTCAGCCGGTTAAGTGTCCGACTTTGGCTCAGGTCATGATCTCACAGTTTGTGGGTTTGAGCCCCACATCAGGCTCTGTGCTGACAGCTCAGAGCCTGGAGCCTGCTTCGGATTCTGTGTCTCCCTCTCTCTCTGTTCCTCCCCCGCTCATGCTCTGTCTCCCTCTCTCCTTCAAAAACAAATTAAAAAAAAAAAAAACATTAAAATTAAAGTGTTAAGGGAAGTATTATACTTCTACAAGTATACAGAAGTAGAGAATGGTCACTTAAAACAAAAAACTTAAAAAACATAAATATGTACTTTAAGAGATTTTTCTCTACCCACTGGTACAAAGGAAACACTAGTTTTCTCAAAAAGTAATTCCTGGGGCACCTGGGTGGCTCAGGTGGTTAAGTGTTCGACTTTGGCTCAGGTCAAGATCTTGCAGTGCGTGAGTTTCAGCCCCGCGTCGGGCTTTGTGCTGACAGCTCAGAGCCTGAAGCCTGTTTCGGATTCTGTGCTTCCTTCTGTCCCTGCCTCTCCCCCACTCGCACTCTGTCTCTCTGTCTCTCTCTCTCTCTCTGTCTCTCTCTCTCTCTCAAAAATAAAGATTAAAAAAAAAATTGTTTTTAAAGTAATTCCTAGTGGCTTATAGCTTTTTAAACACTGCCCCCTAATGTTCACACTCTGAAATGATAAGAGGACCTTGCTAACAAAAATAATCTGGTCCTTCCTCCCCTGTGATCAGTGTAGCATTTTTGTCCTGCAGACCAGATTTCACATACTGAGGCAATTTCAACCACACAACTGTCAGAGTGCATTAAAGTAAATCTCTCAACCATTCTAAGATTACTCTCATCAGCAATAAGGCCAACATGTGAGTGAGAACAGACTATTTGGGCTTGGACAGCACTGACAGAACAGCAATGCCACTGGGAAACATCAGGAAAGTCTAGGATCCCAATCATAACATGTGCAACTTTAGACTGATCTAATCAGTCTTATTAAAAAATATCAAAAACAAACACTGATTACCAAGAATATCAAACTTTTAAAAAAGAGATGGCCCTTACTTTATATACACAAATTCATGACTCATAAATGACCTTTGCTTCCAAAAGAATCTGTTGAAATTTAAACTCCCTGATGAGCAAACTTGTTCATGACTTCCACCACTGAAAATATGATTAACAACAAATGAAAGAGAAGAGCAAGGATATGTTATTCTCAAGTCAAGCTGTTCGGTGTCTTATGGTCGCAAAGTCCATGTCATTACTTAACAATGATACATGTCTAAGTTTGCAAAGCATAGGGCACTTAATATTTAGTCAAGAGGCCTGAGTTTTAAACCCATCTGCCATTAAATATCTGTGTGACCAGAGGTCCCTTAGATGTTCTGGACCTGTTTCCTTATCAGGAAATAAAGGAGAATGGACTGTATGGATGTTATTCTAATGATTGTCAGGAGATGGGGATGTAAAGGATTACAGAATTATGGAAGGTATTTTTCCAGACTACAAATGCTTTTCCCCATCACTTCTTTATTTCCCCATCTGTAACACTGAAAAGAATATGAAATCCCCATTCTCCTCATAGCTGGCAATTTCTGAATTATATAGTCTATCTCCAAGGCCCTTTGCCACACCAAAATGTTAATACGGGATCTGAGAACTGTAAGAAAACACAGAGATTCTCTAATCACAAGCCAAGGCCCAGAAGAACTCTTGGCTCTAAACATTCAGTTATAGTATGTGGAACTTTGAGAACTGTGGGGCTCCCCATGTGGATTATTAGCATTTTATTAGGCTGGGGGATATGATAAAATACATTATTATTCCCAAACTTTACCCCTCTTGAAATCCACACCTTGCCATGTGACTCCGTAGTTCCTGCCACGTAGAGTAGAATATATTTCGACCACACATTGGTAGTGGCTTTTGGCCATATGACTTTCCTTGACCAAAGTAAAGTAAGCAAATCAGATGCGAGCACATGCTTTAAATGTGCTTGTGAAGTTGGGCTTGCTCTCTGTACGCTTGCCTTTCACTATGAGAAGATGCATTTGGTAGCCACTGATCCAAGGGGTATAAGAGACATGGAGAACAGGCCAGGCGCCCAACATAAAACTTGGAGCCCAATCTAACCAGTCATAGATCAGCCAAATCGCAGCCAACCCAAATTCATGAGAATGAGAAATAAAGACTTACTGTCATATGAGATTTTGCATTTGCCAATTACATAGCATTTTTATGATAACAGGATAATTCAGAAGATAATATTTTACCTATTTTAATAGCTCAGACTTCAACATTTCCATTGGACTGTGATATTTTAGTGAAAAATCTTTCCCTCTCTCTGACACATATAAATATTGTCATACAGATACAAAAACAAAAGTGTGATTACAGGTCTATAAAATAGCACATCTAAGAAAGACTCAGATCTAGAGGCAAAGAGTCATCTACTATGTACAGACTCTGTCTCTCATGCTGATTCAGTAGAGAAGTTAACGATCATTGGGCCCTTCATCCTCTCTAAAATAATATCAGTCAAAAATTGCAGTTATAGCCTAATTTATATGAAAATAGCACCACAAAACTATACCATGAAAAGCACTATTTTTACTAAAGCAATATGTCACAGTCAAAGTATTATTGTATCCCAAGTAACCCGAATGCATAGAAACAGAAGTATTTTGGCTATTACTTTATGACTAACAGATATCTTTAATCCTATCACTCTTCGACTACCTCTACCATGACTACTCTAATTCAGGCCACCAACATCTCTAGCCTGGACTAGTTCAATAGCTTCACAACTGTTCTTCCACTTCTACCCTTGTCTTCTACAATCTTTTTCTCAACACGGTACCTAAACTCATCCTTAAAAAAAAAAATGTCACATCATATCATTCTTCTGCTCAAAACACTCCATTGGCTTATACACTTATTCAAAATAAAAGTCAAACTCCTTCAGTAAGAGTCACCCTGAACTCTTCATGATCGTGCTAACCAACATCTCCCTGAGTTTCTTCCTATTACATTCCTCTTGGCTCACTCTGCCTTGCTGGTCCTCAAACATGCCCAGCACATTCCTGCCTCAGGTCCTTTGCACTTGCTGTTTTATTTTTATTTTTTTCATGTTTATTTATTTCTGAGACAGAGAGAAACAGAGCATGAGTGGGAGAGGGGCAGAGAGAGAGAGGGAGACACAGAATCTGAAGCAGGCTCCAGGCTCTGAGCTGTCAGCACAGCTCACAAACTGTGAGATCATGACCTGAGCCAAAGTCGGTCGCTCAACCGACTGAGCCACCCAGGTGCCCCTGCACTTGCTGTTTTTCTTTCCTGAAACCATCTCTGCCAATATCTACATGATTCACTCCTTTACTTCATCCAGGTCTCTGCTCAAATGTCACCTTATCAAGGGAAACTTCTCTTACTTCCAAGCATAAAATAGCTCCTCCTCACCTCATCCCCCTCGCCCTACTTTATTTCTCTTTTGCCCTTATCACTACTGGGTTCAATTATAAAAGACAAAAACAAAAGAATGTTTTTGTTTCTGTATTTACTATCTATCTCCCTAACCTATAATGCAAACCTCAATGAAAGTATAAATATGTGTTATTCAGTGCTACATCCCAGGACCTTAGAATATTGCCTGGCAGATCATAGGCCTGCAGTAAATATTTAGAAGATGAATGAATAAAGACTGAAAATATTAAGAAAGTTTTCTGACAAAAACTATCAATGTAACTTGGAATTTTCAGAGCCACCTCTCTATATTGCATCCCTAATTAATACATAATTGCTTATAAAATAGAAAACTTAACTAATATAATGACTTTTTTCTTTTGGACCTAAAGACACACACACACACACACACACACACACACAATGTTCACCGGCTCAACAATCTGGAAGACTATATATAAAGCACTCTTTTCCTTCACCTGGCTTAACGCTTTTGAATATATTAAAGGGATATGTTGGGATCCTGTGCTATCTTTTTTTTTAATGTTTTTATTTTATTATTATTATTTTTTTTTTTTTGAGACAGAGAGAGACAGAGCATAAACAGGGGAGGGGGAGACACAGAATCTGAAGCAGGCTCCAGGCTCTGAGGTGTCAGCACACAGCCCGACACGGGGCTCTAACTCACAGAGTGTGAGATCATGACCTGAGCTGAAGTCAGACACTCAACCAACTGAGCCACCCAGGCGCCCCGAGACACTGTGCTATCTTAAAGCCAACTAATATTTCACCTATATTTCTATGTATTAATTAATAACAGTACTTCGTAAATGTTTGTAGAATATCAGTAGAAAAATGGGCAAAAAACTACAGACATACAATACAAGAAGAAATACAAACAGCCAATCAAAGCATGAAAATCTTCATTTAGGTTAATGTTCTTTAACGATGAGTTGGGGGTGAGGGCAAGGGAGAACGGAATCACTTCAGGAAAGCCAACACTAGCAAGAGGTTTCTTACGTACATAAAGAAACCCAATAACTGAAAAGTCTACTCACTGGGGAGGGTGTGGGGTACAGATACCTGTGATGGAACAATAGATGATGTGAGGAGCAATCTTGTCTATATCTTCATATCCTAGGCCCATTGCAGACAGTTTGCCAGGGACATAGTTTTCCACAAACACATCACAAACAGCTGCGAGCTGAGGAAAGAGGTGAAGATGAGTCAGACTTCTTCAGGGACCTTCCAGACTTTCAACAAGCCCCCACATGACACAATTCTAGTTTCAGTAAACACAGTTGATCTTCACTTTGTAATAGTCCAGAAAAACAACAAGAAAAGTAGAATTACAAAGTAGAATTAAATAAACATAAAGGCTCTGGTCAACTACTTGAGATATTACTGCCAATAAAACAATGGCCATTAAAATATTTGGTAACTACCATGGCGTTAAGTGGATTCTGCTTATGTTATATGTTAAGAAATATCTAGGTTACATGGTCCCAACATATTCTCAGAAGTTTCAGTAGGAAAGGTAAAATATATGTATAAAAATATATGAAAAACATCTTCTAAACCCTTTATAAAAAACTAAATATGATGTTTTTTGCTATTCATCATGGTCACTATGTAATGTTCCTCATTACAACCTGAACATATAGGTGTTTAATACATGTAAACATGATTCAGAAATGTCTTCATACTTTTCAGATGCTTCCTTTCCAAAGAGTTCTAAATGTATTTAATTAATCATTTAAATATATATATTCATATTAATATAATATATATACATATATACATATATATAATATATATAAATATGCATATTAAACCATAGCTCAGTGAATCAGTAAGTCAGAAACAAGGCCCAGATTTTGATTCCCAGATCACTGCAATCCGAATTAGAGGACAATGAACCACTGTAAACCTTAACCTTAAATTTTCAAAATTTCAATTGTGACTACACATCTTTTAAGGTATGTTTTAAAGTCATCCAAAAATTATACTATTTCACCCAGAGAAATTCATTACAGTAATCCTTTTTTTTAAAGAATTTATTTTTAAGTAATCTCTACACCCAACGTGGGGCTCGAACCTACAATCCCAAGATCAAGAATCACATACTCCACCAGCCAGGGCCCCCATTACAGTAATTCTTGAACACATTCAAGTGCCTAAAAACTATTCAACAATTTTTTTAATTCCCATGGTGACATAGACTTAAATATATCCACGCATACAAACTAATGTAATAGAGTAAGACTCTAGATAAAAGATGGGCAAACTTTTTCCATAAAAGGTCAAATAGTAAATATTTCAGCCTTTGAAGGCCACATACATTCCCTGTCAGATACTCTTCTTTATTTTCCTTCAGCAATCTTTAAAAATGTAAAATCGATTCTTAGTCCAAGGACCATACAGAAACAAACCTGATATGACCCACATTATCTACAAACCTCTGCTCTAGATTAAAAAGACTGAATTAGCATCAACTTTAGATGGAAACATGTAAATAAACTGAATGCCTATATGTTACTGTGTCACTGAGTTTGGAATATATATATGGAATTGTCAGATTTAACAAAATTTGGAGGGAGGGGATCTCAGGAAACATCTCAAGGAAATAAGCTGTCATCCTCCAGAGCTCCTGAAACAGTGGCACCAGGAGCCAGGTAAACACTTCTCTGGAGAGAAATGATAAATATATTAAGACATAGGACAGAGATAGAAAGGTTGAAGTATGCACTCCAAATCTCAAGCCATATAGGTGTCTTTCCAAATTTCAGGTACCAATTAACATTTGAGCTGTTTGTAAGCAACTCCATACCGGGAGAGTCCCAATAAAAATGCATTTACTTATTTATTGTTAATGATTCTACCAAGTACTGCTTGCTTAGGGATTTGGAGGAAGGCCAAGTGTTTATTTTAAATAAAACAAAATGGTACACTTTAATTTATTCCACAAATTCTTCTGAGCCTCTGTTTACTATTGACAAGGCACTCTTATGGGCTGTAAAGAAAACAAACTACATCAAACACATCTAGACTTCTACACTGGTCATCTCTTGCTGCATATATTCTGCATGGCGCACTATATAGCACTTATGCAAATGACATTTAATGAATTATTTAATTTTTAAAAATTCTGTGTGGGTTCCCCAAGAAGTTAAACATAGAATTACCATATGACCCAGCAATGCCTCTCCTAGGTATATACTCAAAAGAACTAAAATCAGGGACCCAAACAGATACTTGTATGCCAATGTTCAAGGCAGCAGTATTATTTGCAATAGCCAAAAGGTGGAAATAATCCAAGTGTCCATCAGCAGACAAATGTATCCATCCATAAAGTGGAATATTACTCATTCATAAAAAGAGAATGAAGTTCTGATACATGCTAGAACATACACAAACCTTTAAAATATTATACTAAATGGGCTCCTGGGTGGCTCAGTCGGAAGGGTGTCCGACTTCAGCTCAGGTCATGATCTTGCGGTCCGTGAGTTCAAGCCCCGCGTTGGGCTCTGTGCTGACAGCTCAGAGCCTGGAGCCTGTTTCAGATTCTGTGTCTCCCTCTCTCTCTGACCCTCCCCCATTCATCCTCTGTCTCTCTCTGTCTCAGGGGCGAATAAACGTTTAAAAAAAAATTTTTTTAATATTATGCTAAATGACATTAATCAGACACAAAAATACAAATATTGTATAATTTCACTTATATAAAATACTCACAATAGGCAAACCCATAGAGACACAAAGTAGATGAAAGATTATCAGGGGCTGGAGTGAGTGTGAAGTGGAATTATTGCTTAATGGATACAGTTTCTGTCTGGGGTGATGCAACATTTTAGAAATAGATAGTAGTGGGCCACCTGGGTGGCTCAGTCGGTTAAGCATCCAACTCTTGGTTTCCGGTCAGATCATAATCTCATGGTTCGTGAGTTCAAGCCCCACCTTGGGCTCTGTACTGACAGTTGCAGAGCCTGCTTGGGATTCTCTGTCTCCCTCACTCTCTCTGCCCCTCCCCTGCTCACTCTCTATCTCTTTGTCTCAAAATAAATAAAACATTTAAAAACAATAGCAGTACTGATTATACAGTATTAGGAATATATTAATGCCACTGAACAGTGTACTTAAAAATGGTTAAAATGGAAATTTTTATGCTCTATATATTTTACCACAACAAAAAATTTTTTAACTATGTAAGGTATTTGTATTTTTAGACTTCTAAGGAATCCTAAATCACATCTCAATCTATATAAAGTATATAGATGGACCACAAACAAATGCACTATTTCAATAACAGAAGGAAATAAATATAATGAGTAATTTATATTAATATAAAAGTATAAAAATATTTCAAGTAACCAAAAAAAGCAGATTAAAAAACAATATACATGGTATTATCTCACGTTTTCGGGAAAAATGAGTATACAAGGACATAAAGAGATTGGATATGATATACTAAAATATTAATGTCTTTGCATGAACTTGTATTATTTCTTGGGTAACATGAAAAAAAAATGGTAACTAAAAAGAGCTGTGCTCAGAGTACCATGTAGTCTGGCTCTACAACATTACAAGAAAAATACAGAAAAGTTGAGTTTAAGAGCTAAATATTTCTACTAATAAAGATGCACAGTAGTTTTTTTATGATTACCCAAGAAATCAACATGTATGCATTTTGATATTTATTTATTAAGAAATACCCCAAAAAAGTTTATAGGGCAGAAATTATTCCTTTCTCCATTTTACAAATATTTATTTTAGATATGTACTAGCCACTTACTAGATATTGATTCCAAGCTGGTCTGTCATTGACCATATTCTCTCTCCCTCTCTGTTTTAGGATATTCACCCATTTCAAGATTATATCTATTCCCTACAGCTTTAGCTAATCATTCATAAGTATTCTAAGAAAATAGTGCAAAACTCAGAGCCATGAGAAATTGATCTCCCCACTAACTACAAGTATTATATGTGATAGTTACCTCAGTAGAGACCAAATGTTTACTGCATTTCCCTGATACAATGATCTACCAGGAAATAAAAGGAGAGAAGAAGACTAGTTCCCAGTTTTACTGGTATTATATCCTCTTCCTCATCTAAGTGCTTACAAATCATTGAAAAAATCTATTCTAGAATCTGGCCCAGAATAAAAAGCAAGCACAATTTTGTATGACTTAGAGAACCTACTATCTTTTTTCTTTCTGAAAGGAGATAAAAAAAATTCTTCCCTCTAGTCACAGAGTAAATAAGAACTAAAATTCATTTGAAATATAGAGTATCTAATTCTGAGTTATCTTTATTAGATGTAATTTAAGAACAGACTAGAGATCAGAAATAGTACAGTAATTTTTTAAATGTTATATCAAATAATGTGCTTACTGGTAAGAAATGTATTCTAAAAGATTTAAGTGCCAAGTTTCATGATA
The DNA here is from genome assembly GCF_014898765.1 of Herpailurus yagouaroundi. Lineage (NCBI taxonomy): Eukaryota > Metazoa > Chordata > Mammalia > Carnivora > Felidae > Herpailurus > Herpailurus yagouaroundi. Next base: position 87,168,780 of record NW_024412391.1, on the reverse strand, counting down.
TCTCCCACTTTAAAATAGTTCAAACACACACACACACACACACACACACACAGGTAGGTACACATATGTAAATATGCAAATATAGCAAAATATTAAAATTATTACATGTAGGATAGGGTTATTGAAAGTTCATTATACTATTCTTTCAACTTTTCTGTACGTTTGAATTTTTCATAATAAAATGTTGGAAGAAAATAAAATCCATGACATTGCTCTATGGACCATAATATGTGCACACAATATGGATATTGTGACTATTGACTAACATAGAGAATTATTTGAAATATAAATGACATATTAGAAAGTTATCAAATCATATTGCCATGAAAATACCAGGCTCTACATAGATTTTTCGAAGCAGAGTTTTGTTTTTTGCACAAGCTGTTTTTGGTTAGCCTTGTACAAAGGAGTCATATTTTTTGGAGCTCTCATGTATCCAGCTGATTGGTTTGTAAGCTACTTTGGAACTATTTCTATAAACTAAACTCATTATGTTAGCAATCATAGCCACCACGGTCTGTATACAGAGGTTGTTTTACTACTCTTAAGCTAAAAGAGAAATCCATGCCAGAAAGATTAAAAAGACTAAGCAAAAGATAATTTTTCCCCTAGGCAATAAGATACATAACATGAATGGTACAACCAGCAATGGATATGAATAATGTCCCCATACAATCTATTTAAGTTTAATATGAGTTGAAATGTACTTTATTGTTATCAATCAGACATGAAGAGAAATCAAGCCCATGATGAAATTTATTTAAAGTTGTTACAGTATAGTAGAAAACTGGCAAGATCCAAGGAGAATTAGAAGCAAGTCCTGGAGATTCATTTACTTTGGTCTGAACTACACAAGCAGGTCCAAAATACTCAAATGTACATTTATGTCTTAGTATCAAGAGTTATGAACTCCACCCAAATACTGCCTCACTGAGAAGCTCTAATAAAATTGCAAAGTATGGGTTTAATCAAATCTGAAACCTTGACTTTTGAGGATAAAATATCAGAATGCCCTGAAATAGAAGCAAAGAAGCAGGAGCTATGAACACTAAAGATGAAACTGAGAGACAGGACAGAAAGAAGAATTGAGGCAAGAACAATTGCCTAAAACAAAATTAAATAAAATCAACTAACCACTGAAGAGAAAATAAAAAGAATGGTCTGAGAATGCAGACAATGGGAATTGGGTTCAAAGTGAGGGTAGGCCATTGCAGAAAAAATAGAGCAGGGCAACAACAATGGAGAAAAATTTAGAAAAATCAAACTACGGTTCAATTGAAAAAGAAAACAAACAAACAAAAAAAAACGTAAGTTATACTGTAGAAAAGATATGTGGAAATAAGGCACTAAGATCAGGACAATTACCACGCCTTGTGTTCAAAATATATCTAGTAAACAAAAATTCTAAATTTGTTGGAATGACCCATGAGATCCAAAGCGGATGGTCACTGATTCTAATCCTAATGATTAAAAGAAATTATCTTTCAATCAACCAGATAGATAAGGAAAGTAGCCAACAGAGCAATGATGTCAAAGTTGACGCTTTGATATGAAACAAATTTGGGGATTTGGTTCTCTAATCAAGTACATCCACTAGGGTAGATTTTAAACTTTAACAAAGACAGCAAGCAAGTTCTATCTCACATGATGAATCCAATTTCATGTGCATCAAGAACAACAATAATAGGGGCGCCTGGGTGTCTCAGTCGGTTAAGCATCCGACTTTTGCTCAGGTCATGATCTCACGGTCCGTGAGTTCGAGCTCTGCGTCGGGCTCTGTGCTGACAGCTCAGAGCCTGGAGCCTGCTTCAGATTCTGTCTCCCTCTCTCTCTGACCCTCCCCCGTTCATGCTCTGTCTCTCTCTGTCTCAAAAATAAACATTAAAAAAAATTTTTTTTAATAAAAAAAAGAACAACAATAATAGCTAATACTTAATGAGTACTAACTATGGCAAACACTCTTCTATATATTTTACACATATCAACTCAATTCTAACAAGTTTCAGACGCAGGTACTATTATTATCCCCATTTTACTGGTAAGGAATGAAGGGCATAAAGATGTTAACTAAGGGGCGCCTGGGTGGCTCAGTCAATCTTCCAACTCTTGATCTCAGCTTAAGTTATGATCTCACGGCTGTGAGATCGAGCCCCCATGTCGGGCTCCATGCTGAGCATAAAGCCTACTTGGGATTCTCTCTCTCTTACCCTCTCTCTCTGCCCCTCCCCTGCTCATTCTCTCTAAATAAACAAACAAACATTTTTAAAAAAAATGTTAAGTAACAATCAAAAAATAAACTTAAGTAACCTACCTGCAGTCACATAGCTAGTAAGTAGAGAAGGCAGGAATTGAATCTCAGCACTGGAACACTAAGGTGTGCACCAAACCATCACACAATCTTGCCTCTCAAGAAAAGATGCTCAGATTAGGTCTGGATATATTAGCCATCTGAATAAGGGTTAGAAAAAGCTTGAGCTCTCCAGTGATGTGACCTGGGTTGAAATTCCAGCTCTTCCCTTTACTAGCTATGTGATCTTTGGAGCAACACTTGAGCCCCATGAGGCTCATTTCCCTCCCATGAAAATGAGGATCCTAAGACTTCATTTACAAATAAAATTCTGAGGATTTGAGGAGATATACTGTAAGTGCCCAAGCCTAAGATCTGATGCAGAGCAGGGATTCAGTCAATAGTAGCTAGTATTAACTGAACACTTACACACTGTAGAGAAACATTATACACAACATATGAGAAATTATAAAGCATATTTTACTTACGATAAAAGTAAAGTTAAATTCCCAAATGGCATTCACAGCAAAATTAGAGATTGCAAATGAAATAAATTTTTAAAACACTTACTCTGATGTTCAAATCCCCAATTACAACCCAAGTGACAAGATGCCTTCCATAGAGCATACTGTACCTCTTTGATGATTTTCACCCCTCTTGGATCCTTGATATTAACAGCTATACTCTAAAAATTAAAATATATATATCTTAAAATAGTATCATAAATGTTTTTCATAGTACTAACAGTTCAATAAGGGAGCCATCCATAGCATAGATTCTCTTCTTAAAACAAATGTATTTTCCTCATGAAGAAACATTTAAATTATCTTTACTGATTTTATTTGCAATGCAGATATGTTAGGATGATAGCAAGTGTCATAGACTCTGGGTCTGGAGTTCTCTCTTGTCCAGCAAGAAACTGGGACACAGGATTAAAAATGCAAGTGAGGCTAATGTCCAGGAGGAGACAAAAGCCTGAGTAAGGGTCCTTGCTCTGTTTTTCTTAGGATCAGAAGGCTTAAAAATGTGGTGATGGATGTGCACAAAGAGATGATGAATCATGAATATTACCTCATGGACATGAGAGAAAGGAGATTTTGAATATATGTGGTGTTAGGGGTTTGGGTCAATACAAAACAAAATCCTGGCTCCAGGCAGAAGGTTGTTTACAGCAGACATGAGGCCCCACCTCTGTTTGCCTAAACTGGCCTAGGGGACAAGAGCATGCTATCTCAGGGTCAACAAAGTATCTTTCTTTTGCTAGTTAGCAACTTCGCTGGCCCATAGGGGTCTACACCTCTATTTACCTGTTTACCTAATTTGGTCCTTCCTTCTGTGAAAGCAGCTTTCTGCTATTGTACTAAGTTGGGGGGGGAGGGGGTTTCCACCCTGAATACCTAATCTTGTTTACCTCATCTTGGATGTTTTCATCCTAAAATTCCCTATTCCTATACCTTTGTCCTATACTGGGGGCCTTTGCCCTGTTTACCTAATCTTATTCACCTAATCTTGTTTACCCAAACTTGGGTATGTACATCCTATGGCTTTCTAATTCTTTATGCCTTGTTAACCCATTGATGAAAGCTCAGGGAAGTCCTAAGCTTATTCCCCACAAGCAAGGATTATACAAAAAAATTTTCAAACTATATCAAGTGTTAGGCAATTAGCAATCTCCAAAAGAATGAAATGTAGAGAATCAAATGATTTCTTCCTCTAATAAAATTATTCCCATTATAAACCATTACAAATTCTCATGAAATTTTTAAGTTAGTCGAGAAGGAATATTAGTTTCAAAAAAACTCTATTGTTTCTATTTGGTAACTGGTGAATGAATAAAATTTCATCTTATTTGGAATATTATTTATATATACAAAAAAAAAGGTAGAAATGAATGAACCAAGGTAATACCTAAAGTTTTATTATTACAAGAAAATTACACAAAAATCAAAGAAAGAAATATTCTTACTTTTTTATTTCGATTAACACTGAGAAAATAAGTACTTTCTGTCCCCACAAAAGGTGGCCCCCAAGTTCGTGTATCATCACCAGCTCCTGAAAATAACAGTATGAGCTATTAATCTTTATCTCTGAAACATCATAAGACATTCAAACCAACCCATCATATACATTCACAGATGCCTAAACAAAATCAGCTCAATTCAGTGGAATTGGCAATCTAGAGGGGCCATAAGAACTTGCTGGAACTGTCCAAACTCAACCTGCTCATGTTAATAATGAAATCCTTCCAAATCATCTTTCACTAGAAGACATTCCTAAAAGTCAAAATCCAGAAAGAAATGCCCTACTAGCAGTCTTTAGATTTAATAAATAGCAAATCTGAGAAAAAAAATTAATAAATGGCAAATCTAAAAGAATCACTCTCAATTTTTGGCAAGCAAGTTGGTCAGCTCTTTGGGTGTTTCTCAGCATTAAATGTACAAAGAAATGCTGAGTCTGCAAAAGATTTTTGTTAAATATTATTTAAACCAGAATAATGGTGAGATTTTATAATAAAATGGCATCTTAAGAACAATGATAAATAAATAAATCTATAAATTTTTGTGAAATCCCAGAAATAAACCAAGCATATATGGTCAACTAATATTTAATGATTTAAATAAAATCAACTAACCGCTGAAGAGAAGATAAAAAGAATGGTCTGAAAATGAAGACAATGAGAATTGGGTCCAAAGTGAGGGTAGACCATTGCAGAAAAATAGAGCAGGGCAACAACAATGGAGAAAAATTTAGAAAAATCAAACGAAGCTTCATTTTGACAAGAGAGCCAAGAACACTCAATGAAGAAAAGATAGTCTTTTCAACAAATGGTGCTGGGATAATTGGATATTCACATGCAAAATAATGAAACTGAACCTATATCTTACACCACACATCACTCACAAAAATTAACTCAAAGAAGGGGCGCCTGGGTGGATCAGTTGATTTAGTGTCTGACTTCAACTCAGGTCATGATCTCATGGTTCGTTAGTTCAAGCCCTGTGTCAGGCTTCGTGCTGACAGCTCAGAGCCTGGAGCCTGGAGCCTGCTTCAGATTCTGAGTCCCTTCTCTCTCAACCCCTCTCCCATTCATGCTCTGACTCTCTTACTCTCTCTCTCTCTCTCTCTCTCTCAAAAATAAACAAACCTTAAAACAATGTTTTAGGGGCGCCTGGGTGGCGCAGTCGGTTAAGCGTCCGACTTCAGCCAGGTCACGATCTCGCGGTCCGGGAGTTCGAGCCCCGCGTCAGGCCCTGGGCTGATGGCTCAGAGCCTGGAGCCTGTTTCCGATTCTGTGTCTCCCTCTCTCTCTGCCCCTCCCCCGTTCATGCTCTGTCTCTCTCTCTGTCCCAAAAATAAAATAAACGTTGAAAAAAAAAAAATAAAAAAAAAACAACAATGTTTTAAATTAACTCAAAATGAGTTAACTGAGTTAAATGAGTTAAAGACAACTTTAAGACCTAAAAGCATGAAACTCCTAGAAAAAACATAGGAACAAAGTTCCTTGACATGGGTCTTGGTTAATGATTTTTTTTGGATTTGACACCAAAGTACCAAGCAATAAAATCTAAAATAAACAAGTGAGACTGCATCAAACTGAAAAGCTTATGCACAGCAAAAGAAACCATTTCACTTTGTTGAAGTGAAAAGACAACTTACAGAATGGGGAAAAAATATTTGCAAATCATATAGCTCATAACAGGTTAATACCCAAACATCTAAAGAACTCACACAAGTCAACAGCTAAAAAACAAATAACCCAATTAAAAAATGGGCAAAAGGGGGCACCTGGGTAGCTCAGTCAGTTAAGTGTCAGACTTCAACTCAGGTCATGATCTCACAGTTCCTGAGTTCAAGCCCAGTGTTGGGTGAGCTTAAGCCCCACTTCAGGTGAGTCCCACTTCTCTCTCTACCTCTCTCTCTCCCTCTCTCTCTGCTCCTTGCTCACATGTACCCTCTCTCTCTCTCAAAAATAAATGAATATATAAACAAACAAATTTTTTTAAATGGGCAAAGGACCCAAAAAGACATTTTTCTAAAGATAGACAAAAGACCAACAGGTACATAAAAAGAAGCTCAACATCACTATTCATTGCAAGAATGCAAAATAAAACCACAACCTCACACCTGTTAGAATGGCCACCATCAAAAAGAAAAGAGACAACAAATGCTGGCAAGAATGTAGATAAAAGGGAACCCTTGTGCACTGTAGGAATGTAAATCAGTACAGCCACTATGGAAAACAGTATGAAATATCCTCAAAAAATTAAAAATAGAACTACAATATGATCCAGCAATTCCACTTCCTGGAATATATCCAAAGGAAACAAAAACACTAACTCAAAAAGATATGCATCCTATGTTCAAAGCAGCATTATTCACAATAGCCAAGACATGAAAACACCTGTGTCCATTGATGGATGCATGGATAAAGTTGCAAAATATATATATATATATATACACACACATATATATACACACACATATGTATATATATATGTATATATATATAGAGAGAGAGAGAGAGAGGGAGTATATACACAACTGTATGTATACACACACACACATACACACACACACATACACACAATGGAATATTATTAAGCCATAAAAAAATGAGGAAATCCTCCATTTGGGACAACATGGATGGACTTGAAAGCATCATGCTGGGGCGCCTGGGTGGCGCAGTCGGTTAAGCGTCCGACTTCAGCCAGGTCACGATCTCGCGGTCCGGGAGTTCAAGCCCCGCGTCGGGCTCTGGGCTCATGGCTCAGAGCCTGGAGCCTGTTTCCGATTCTGTGTCTCCCTCTCTCTCTGCCCCTCCCCCGTTCATGCTCTGTCTCTCTCTGTCCCCAAAATAAATAAACGTTGAAAAAAAAAATTAAAAAAAAAAAAAAAAAAGAAAGCATCATGCTAAATGAGATAACTCAGATAAAGACAAATATTGTATGATCTCATTTATATGTGGAGTTTTAGAAAATAAAAAACCAAATTCAGGGGCGCCTGGGTGGCTCAGTCGATTAAGCATCCGACTTCGGCTCAGGTCATGATCTCACGGTCCGTGAGTTTGAGCCCCATGTCAGGCTCTGTGCTGACAGCTCAGAGCCTGGAGCCTGCTTCGGATTCTGTGTCTCCCTCTCTCTCTGACCCTCCCCCATTCATGCTCTGTCTCTCTCTGTCTCAAAAATAAATAAACATTAAAAAAAATTAAAAAAAAAAAAACAAATTCATAAAATAAGAGATCTGACCTGTGGTTACCAGAGGTAGAGGGTGGGGGCAGGGGAGATTGGAGGAAGGTGGTCAAAAGGTACAAACTGCCAGGCATAAGGTCAAGTAAGTATGAGGGATATAACGTACAGCATCATGACTATAGTTAACACTGCTGTATGATATACAGGAAATTTTTAAGAGAGTAAATCCTAGGGGCATCTGGGTGGCTCAGTCAGTTGAGTGTCCGACCTTGGCTCAGGTCATGATCTCAAGGTTCGTGAGTTCGAGCCCCACATCGGGCTCACTGCTGTCAGCCTATCAGTGCAGAGCCTGCTTCAGATCCTCTGTCCCCCTCTCTTTGCCTCTCCCCTGCTTGCATTCTCCCAAAAAATAAATACTAAAAAAAAAAAAAAATTGAGAGAGTAAATCCTAATAGCTCTCATCACAAGAAGAAAATTTTTTCCTTTTTTCTTTTCTTATCATGTCTACAAGAGAAGAGGGATGTAAGCTGAACGTATTGTGGTAAGAACGCAATAACTAAGTATATAAATTAAACCATCATGTTCTGTGCCTTATACTTACACAGTGATGTGTGCTAATTATTTCTCAATACAATTGGGAAAAAAATTTGTGTTATATGGGCACCTGGGTGGGTAAGTCATTTAAGTGTCCAACTCTTGATCTTAGCTCAGGGTCCTGAGTTCAACTCTTGATCTGATCTCAGGGTCCTGAGTTCAAGCCCCACGTTGGGCTCCACACTTGGTGTGGAGCCTACTTAAAAAAAAAAAAAAATGTGTTATAAAAAATCAAAAAAGGCAAAATAAGTAAATGAATAGCATATTTATTTAATAAAACTACAAGATCCCAGAAAGGCAATCTTCTAGTAATAAACCAATTAGAGGCTTCATGGAAAAGGTATGTGTGAATCTGGACCTTCAGGATCAGACAGGACCTCACAGAGTCAAGAGAAAATCCAGCCACTTCCATTTTTTTAAGGCTCCCAATATATTAATTTTTTTTAATAAAGCAATGCCAACATAAGGCTAAAATTAAATAATTTTAAATGTTTACATTCATCTCAGGTGGAGATATTGTCAGGAATCTAAATTGAAGGCCTACAGGGCTTTCCTGCCCCATCTGTCTTTGGGAAGTATCCAGGGCTTTGGAGAGGATCAATGGCCTCTCTAAAGAATCAGTGCTGATGGGCGCACCAGGTGGCTTAGTTGGTTAAGCATCCGACTTCGGCTCAGGTCATGATCTCACGGTTGGGAGCCTACTCTGGATTCTGTGTCTCCCCTTCTCTCTGCCCCTCCCCTGCTTTCACGCTCTCTCTCTCAAAAATAAGTAAACATTTAAAAAAAAAAAAAAGAATCAGCACTGATGGCACATGACAGGATATAAGGGCTAAAGGTTACAAACTGGGAAAACTGGCAGTTTGAGAGATGTCTTATTTGACCCACACATAATTTAAAGTTTTTAACTAGCTGCCATGATTTCAAAATCTGGAGATCTCATATAAAATTTCAGACTGCCTTTCTTAAATGATATTTCAACACATTCAAGACACTCAGCAAGTATTTATTGGGTACCAACTGTGTCACAGACACTGCTCTATGCAGAGCAGACACAGCAGTGACCAAAAGATCAACACCCCTGCCTTCATATCCCTGCCTACAGCGGATAATCCAGGAACCCCAGTCACATCATCTGCTGCCCTACACTGTCCACTTCACTCAGCTAGGTTACAGACTAAGGTAACTCTACAGAAAGAAGGAGAAGAAAATTTATTTGCTCTTTGATTATAAAAATAAGAATAGTCCAAGTCCCAAGTCCCAAAACTGTAACCAATTCTATGTAATTAAAGAACAGGAGAAGCAGACATGAGAAAAGGCTAGTTCTCTACTGAACTTTGAGAACTCTGCCAAGCCACTTCACTTCAGATCTGGGTTGAACAACTACCTCAAAAACCCAAAACTGTTAAATACACAATATGAACAATAAAATGCATTGGGCAGAAGGGTTAAGGGAAAGAGAGTAATCAGTCAGGCAAAAAGCAATGAACACCTACCTGCTAGCAGCAAAGCTTGCTACCAAGTGTAGGACTGTGGAATGCCTACACAAGGAAGGTGCCCCCCACTGAAAAACCGAAAAAGTACAAAGGAGAAATAAGGCCCATGTAAACAGGGGATAATGATCTCTAAAATTAATATAAATACAAATATGTAGACCAGTGATCAACTGAAATAGCAAGAGAGAGAAGATCAGATGCTCTACCTAGGATTAGAAGACCTAACAGCTAAAATTACAAAGTGCTGTCATGTTGAAATTGCATAACAGTGTGGAAATTAAAGTTTTATGAAATGTGGAAAAGAAAAAACAGATATTCAGCTAGAAAGTAAACATGTAGCCAGCATGTAGCCAGCAATGACCAAAAGTGGTGAACAACACTATCTAGATAATTGAAGCATTATCCCTGAAAGCAGGAGCTACCACCTGGAGCCTGATAAACACAGGGTCCAATTATACAACAGAATAATATGTAATATTCCCCATGCTGATCAGAGAATCTTCTGCTAATTTGCTTCAGCCTCCTAAGAAATCTATTTATCAGGAAGATGAATCTTCCACACCAAGTATTCTATTTTATGGCATTTAATCACTTATGGGAAATTAATAAGGTGATGTAATAAACTCGACTCTTATGGTCTTACAGATATACTCACACTATTCAAGGGTAGACCATTTTCACTGATTTAGTAATTCTGTTCCAGATCCATATGGATCCGATCTTGAAGAACAAATAATAATGCTAACTTTTAAAACCTTCCAAAACAATAGGATGATGTAGAGGATATGGAGAATACGGACTGTGCCCTTCAAGTGCTTGCAGGAGAGAAAGAGCATGCAACATGACACTTTCAATACCAGCATGAGCTCAACACCAAAATACTGAGAAAGCACCAAATAAAAGTGAGAATTATGTACACAGAATAGGTTTATCTGGTGGACAAAGGGGAAAGAAAAAATAGGAAAGATGTCAGATGAAAAGCAAATACAAAGAATTGATCTCAGGTTCGGTGTTTCTTGGTCAAAATCTTGAAAATCATATAATGAGAAAATGTTTCTTTTACTAGAAAGAGAAAAGAATGACTTGGATTGGAGTATCTGGGTTCCTTTTGGAAGGACTTGGATTCCTTTCCCTCTCTCCTTCTTGTGTGTGCTAAAAGGGAAGACCCTTTTACCCTCCCTCCTCCTCGCGTTCCCTTCATCCCACAGCGAGGGAATGTGGCAGGGTCGACTCTAAATTCAGTCTCAACAGTAAGGTTTGTATGGGGCTAGGGAGGGCCAGGACCAGACCTGAGCGCCTGGATATTCCTTATTACCTGTGTGACTTTGGACAAACTGCTTTATCTCCCTTTGTCTCTGTCTTTTCATTTATTTTTTTTAACTTTTTTAAAATTTATTTTGAGAGAAAGAGAAAGAGAGAGAGCAGGCACCAGAGATGGGCAGAGAGAGAGAGAGAGAGAAAGAATCCCAAACAGACTCCATGCTGTCAGCACAGAGCCTGACTCAGTGCTCCATCCCACGAACTATGAGATCATGACCTGAGCCAAAACCAAGAGTCACTCAACCAACTGAGCTACCCAGGACCCCTGTCTTTTCATTTATAATCGAGGAATAATAACAGCAACCCATAAGGCTGTTGTAGAGATTAAATAAATTAATATAGGCAAAGCGCTTAGAACTGTATATGGTACTCTGACAAGTGTTAGCATCTGTTACTACGAGCTGCATCTCAGTTTCTACCAGAGGCTTTCAGGTGTGTGTGAAGGACCCAACTTAAGCCTTAGCCCTTGGCACTTATAAAAAGTAAAAAGAGGGGAGCCTGTCTTCGGCTCATGACATGATCTCGCAGTTCGTGGGTTCCAGCCCCATTTCAGGCTCTGTGCTGATAGTGCGGAGCCTGGTTCGGCCCCTGTCTCCCTCTCTCTGCCCTTCTCCCCACCCCCACCCCCTGGTCATGTGCACATGGGCACAAGCTCGCACGCTCTCTCTCTCTTTCAAAAATAAAATTTAAAAAACACTTTAAAAAAGTGAAAGGAAATCATTAGTATAGGTTCAGAGGAAAGTAAGGAATGGAGGAAAAAAAACAAACATTTCAGTCAATTCTCTCCTCATTCCACATATAGGTACATGGATATTTCAAAAACCAGTTAAAAACTGTTATTAGAGTGCTTGGGTGGCTCAGTTGGTTAAGCATCCAGCTCCCGAGTTGGGCTCCATTCTGACAGCACAGAGCCGGCTTGGGATTATCTCTCTCTCTATCTCTCTCTCTGCCCCTCCCCTGCTTGAGCTCTCTCAAAATAAATAAATACACTTAAAAACAAAAAACAACAACAACAAAAAACATTAGTTTGCAGCGCCTGGCTTGCTCAGTCAAAAGAGCATGAGAGGCTTGATCTCAGGGTCGTGAGTACAAGCCCCATGCTAGATATAGAGGTTACTTAAAAATAAAATCCTAAGGGCACCTCGGTGGCTCATTTAGTTATGCATCCGACTTCCGCTCAGGTCATGATCTCATGGCTCTGTGCTGACAGCTCAAAGCCAGGAGCCTGCTACAGACTGTTTCTCCCTCTCTGCCCCTCCCCTGCTCAAGCTCTGTCTCTCTCTCTCTCTCTCTCTCTCTGTCTCTCTGTCTCTCTCTCTCTCTCTCTCTCTCTCTCTCTCTCTCTCTCTCTCCTTCTCTCTATCAAAAAAGAATAAACTTTTAAAAATAATAATAATAAATAAAATCTTTAAAAAAACTGTATTAGTCTGTTTCTATGTTTTAAAGGGAGTAATAGCTTTACCTGGTCTTTCCACTTTTATAACTTCTGCTCCAAGATCTCCTAAATTCATAGTAGCAAAAGGTCCCGCCAGTACTCTACAATATTAACAATGACAAGTAATCACCACCTTGAAGATGTTTATATTAATTCTTTTCTTAATAATCCATTAACACAGACAAGCTCATATAATGCTAGCAAGATTTAAAATTGTTAAAACTGTTCAGAATTGCAATTTGACCTTATGTATTAAAAGCTTTAAAAAGTATACTGATGCAGTAATTCCACTTTCAGCATTCTATCCTGAGGAAGAAATCCTAAGATTTCCTGAGGCAAAGATTGATGAACAAGGAATTGTACATCAGGAAGGAAGCCTAATTCAAAATAGTGAAATCTTGGGGGATGAGTAATTATGTGACAACCATATAATAAAATATCATCTTACATTTTTGTTGAATTTTTAATGACATGGAAAAATACTCAGAATATAACATTATCTTTTAAATGTGGGTAAAAACTGTAATTTCAGTATGGTTCTAATTTTTGTCTTTAAAAATAATATATAAATATGCAGATTGAAAAAAATGCAAATATTATACTAATTATCTCTTAGAATGATAAAATTATACCATTTTTTTAATTTTCTTTTCTAAAATTTTAATAGTAAGCATTAAAACCCAAAAATGAATGAATGTTTTTTTGAAAGAAGGGAAAATTCAATCACCAAAACATAGATAAACCAAAACAAACCTTGTTAGATCCAGAATTTTTACACCCTCCAGTGGCTTCATATTGTCAGTATCTGGCAAAACACAGAAAATATTTTAAGAGCACTGATGACGAATTTTCAGAAGGAAAAGTGCAAAATTGTTAATATTCTGTTTTAAGTAATCTCTATTACTACCAAAACTATATTTTTTTCCTTTACTATATTTCTGCTTTATATGTAACACAGAAACTTTTGACCTGATCCAGTTAAGTCAATCTGTAAAAATTACAACCTCTAATACTTAATAATGTCCACAGTTACACCTAAGATAATTTGTCTAATGAAAAATAAGGATTTTTATGGCACTGTGTTAATACAGTTTGTAACAAATTATACTCTGGTGGAGGGATATGGATAATGGAGGTGTGTGTAGGCCAGGGGTATATGGGAAATCTCTGTACCTTCCTCTCAATTTTGCTGTAAACCTGAAACAGCTATAAAAAAAATAAAGTCATAAAAAATAAATAAAAAGTGAACAACAAAAAATTACTAACAACTAAAAAAGAACAACAAAGACCTCCACATATTTATTCTACATTTCAGACAGGGAGAAAATATGAATTTTTAAAGTTTATTAAATAATTTATTTACAGAAAACATATACATATAAAAAATGTGTATTTCCTTTTTCTCTTCACCCACCAGCTATAAAAATTAGCAGATAGGTCAATAATTGTATCATTAATTCACTAAAAATATTTAACATCAATACTAAATCACAAAGTCAAATTCTAGCCAAATGGCTTACAAAGTTTAGATCATGATGACTGAGATCAAGCTGAATTTATGGGGGAAAATGGTGAACTACTGGTTCAATACATTTTTTATTTATTTTTTTTCAACGTTTTTTTTTTATTATTTATTTTTGGGACAGAGAGAGACAGAGCATGAACGGGGGAGGGGCCGAGAGAGAGAGAGAGACACAGAATCGGAAACAGGCTCCAGGCTCTGAGCCATCAGCCCAGAGCCCGACGCGGGGCTCAAACCCACGGACCCCGAGATCGTGACCTGGCTGAAGTCGGACGCTTAACCGACTGCGCCACCCAGGCGCCCCTGGTTCAATACATTTTTTAAATAGACTTTTTTAGAGAAGTTTTTAGATTCACAGCAAAACTGAGCAGAAATTACAAAGAATTCTCACGTACTTCTTTTCCCCACATGTGCCCAACATCGCCCATTTTGAACATCCCTCACCAGAGTGACACATTTTTCACAACTGACAAAGTTACCCTGACACATCACTATTGCATACTTTAGAGTTCACTCTTGCTCTCGTACATTTTATGGGTTTAGACAAATGCATAATGGCGTGTATCAAACATTATAATACACAGAATACTTTCACTGCCCTAAAAATCCTCTCTGCTCTGCCTATTCATCCCTTCCTCCCCACCTCAAACTCCTGTAATCCAATCTTTTTACTGTATCCACAGTTTGCCTTTTCCAGAATGTCATATGGTTGGAATCATACAGTAGTAGCCTTTTCAGATTGGTTTCTTTCACGCAATAATATTCATTTAAGTTTCCTCTGTGGCTTGACAGATCATTTCTTTTCAGTGCTGAATGATATTCCATTACCTTGATAGACGAGTTTATTTATCCATTCACCTACTAAATGAACCAAGGGCACCTTGGTTGCTTCCCAGGTTTGGTGGTTACAAAGAAAGCTGCTAAAACATTGTGTGCAGGTTTTTGTGTGGACATTAAGTTTTCAATTCATTTGGGTAATTCTCAAGAAGTGCTGATTACTGAAAAGTGTGTTAAGAGTATGTTTCGTTTTCCACCCCACCTTCCAAAGTAGCTGTACCGTTTTGCATTCCCACCAGCAATGATTGGGAGTTCCTCGCGTCAATACATTTTTTAAAAAATCTTAATGCATCTCCATCACCAGTGGATTAAGAATAAGAGTTACAGATTTACACATACACCACACATTTACACACATATCATTATAGTCTTGAGAAGGATCACAAGAGACACAACAATTCTTAGCTAGGAGTGTCCTCAGCTAAGAGGACATTACCTCAATGTTCTGGTAAGGAACATTGAAATTCCATATAGTGGGCACTTGCTCCTTGAAATCAGCCCATTCATTCTTTTAAAATAAGAAATTGCTGGAGCTCTTGGGTGGTTCAGTCAGTTAAGCATCAGACTTCAGCTCAGGTCATGATCTCACAGTTCGTGAGTTTGAGCCCTGCATCAAGCTCTCTGCTGTCAGCTCAGAGCCCACTTTGGATCCTCTGTCCCCCTCTCTCTCTGCCCCTCTCTCTCTCAAAAATAAACATTTAAAAAAGAAACATTAAAGGGGCACCTGGATGGTCCAGTCGGTTAAGCCTCCAACTCTTGATTTTGGCTCAAGTCATGGTCTCGCAGTTCGTGGGTTCAAGCCCTGTGTTGGGCTCTGCGCTGACACCACGGAGCCTGCTTGGGAGTCTCTCTCTCTCTTCCCCTCACTCTGCCCCTCCCTCCCTCTCAAAATAAGTAAACTTTAAAAATACCATTTAAAAAATGTTTGTGGAGGGAAAGAAAGGACAGAAAGATGAGGAGGAAAAAAAATCCTCATTTTGCCACAATGCGTTAATAGATTGCCATAATGGAACACAGTGAAAAAACTACAGTCCCATTGCAGCAATATTACAGGTGGGGTTTCTTGGTGCCAAGATGGATGCTGCAGTGTTTATAACCTAATCTCATATGTGACATATTATCACAGCTACCATATGCTCTTAGTCACATAGGCCAACTCTGGTGCAGTATTAGGGAGTACTCCATACACAAGGGTGTATGAGGAGGTAAGAATCATTGCAGCCATCTTGGACACTGGGTAATACACTCATAGTGGTTTCAATTTGTATTGCTGTGATGACAAGTGACATTGAGCACATTTTCATGTTTATTGGCCATTATCATACCTCTTCTAGTAAACATCTGCTTGTGGGGCATCTGGGTAGCTCAGTCAGTTGAGCATCAGACTCTTGATTTGGGCTCCAGTCATGATCTTGAGGTTTGTGAGATCAAGCCCCAAGTTGGGCTCTGTGCTGAATGTGCAGAACCTGCATGGGATTCCCCCTCTCTCCCCCTCCCCCACTCATGCTCCCTCCCCCACAAATAAGTAAATAAATACATGTTTTAAAAATAAATAAACATCTACTTGAAACTTGTGCCCATGTTTAATTCAGTTCCTTAAGGAGCCTACACAACATGGCTTCAAGCACCCTTACCATCCTTGTCACTTACACTGCAACATAAACATCAAGCTGATGAAGAGAGGCTATTGAGTTTTGTCCCCTATAAAATCAAGTTGCCTAACTTCAAATTCATTGTTACCCAACAACCTATTGCTCAACCCACCTCTTCCCAAAACAGCTATTGCAAATCTTCTCTACTCCATAAGTCTCCAAATCCCTTTCTTCTCTAGCTGCCATGTCAAATAGCTTTACTTGAAAATTCCTCTTTGGAAAAGAATTTTATCAATCCAAGAGAAAATAACTAAAAATACTGATAGTAGTCATTGACACATAAAAGTCCAGCCATATCATATCACCCGACATTGAAACTTGTCAATCAAGAAACCTTATTGTAGTGTTCTGGAGCTGCCATAACAAAATACCATAGCCTGAGTGCCTTCAACAATAGGAATTATTTTTTCATAGTTCTAGAGACTAGAAGTCCAAGATCAAGGTATCAGCAAGTTTAGTTTCTCCTGAAACCTCTCTCCTTCATTTGCAGATGGCCACCTTCTTGCTGCCTCTTCACAGGGTCATCCCTCTTTGCACTACATCCCTGACATCTCTATGTTCTAACCTCTTCTTATAAAGACACCAACCAGTAAAGACCCACCCAAATAGCCTCATTTTAATGTAAGTATCTCTTTAAGGGAACTATTTCCAAAAACAGTCTGAGATGTGGGGGATTAGGACTTCAAGGTATAAATTGAGGGGGACAAATTCAGCCCATGACAAAGCTCGACCCATGCATACAGTTTCTAATCAGCTTTTTATTTTTTTTTTTCTAATGTTTATTTATTTTTGAGAGAGATAGAGCATGAAAGGGAGAGGGGCAGAGAGAGAGGGAGACACAGAATCTGAAGCAGGCTCCAGGCTCTGAGCTGTCAGCACAGAGTCAGACACAGGGCTTGAACTCACAAACTGCGAGATCATGACCCGAGTGAAAGTCAGACACTAACCAAGTGAGCCACCCAGGCACCCCTCTAATCAGCTTTTTAAATGTCCATCCCCTATTGTATAAAAGAACAGTCAAAAAATCAGCAAGATATAGGGAAAACCTATATCAGGAAAGAAAGAGACCAAGGCAAACATGAAAAAGAAACTCAGAGCAAACAGATATAAGACAGGTAAACTACATTACAATTCCATCAATATGACATTCTTGAAAAGACAAAGGATAGAGATAGAAAACAGGTAAGAGTTGGGAGAGGCTGGGAATGAAGAGAGAATGACTGCAAGTTTTCAGAGGCGAGGGAAGTGTTCTATATCGTAATTATGGTGATGGTTACATGACTCTATATGTTTGCCCAAATTCACAGGACTACACACCAAAAAGAATTTTACTGTATGCAAGTTTTATGTCCATAAAAAATTATCAATATTATCAGAAAAATGAAGAACTTGCACCTATAAAACAGAAAAGAACACTTGTAAAAAGTATTTAGAGAATGAAAATATGATCTTGGAACTTTAAAAAATGACAGAAGAATGAAAATGTAAGAGAAAGGCAGAAAGATAAAGATAAGAAAATTACCCAGGGGCGCCTGGGTGGCTCAGTTGGCTAAGTGTCCAACTTTGACTCAGGTGACGATCTCACAGCTTGTGGGTTCAAGCCCCGTGTCAGGCTCTATGCTGATGGCTTGGAGCCTGGAGCCTGCTTCAGATTCTGTGTCTCCCTGTCTCTCTCTGCCCCTCCCCCACTCACACTCTGTCTTTCAAAAATAAATAAACATTAAGAAAATTAAAAAAAAGAAAAAATAAAATCACTCAGACAGTAGAACAAAAAGAAATGATAAAAGTGAAAAATGGAGGAGAGGGGGAAAAAAAGAATCAGCCTAGGAATTCCAATAATACAGGTTTCTCAAAGAGTGAACAGCAAAAACAGAAGAGAGAACATTAACAAATAATTCAGATCAAGATCACAGAATTGAAGGATATGATTTTCCAGACTGAAAGGGCCCTTGCAGCACCTGGGTGCTGTAGTCGGTTAAGCTTCCAACTCTTGGTTTCAGCTCAGGTCGTGATCTCAGGGTCTTGATCTCAGGGTCATGAGATCAGATCCCTCATAGGGCTCCGTGCTGAGCATGGAGCCTGCTCGAGATACTCTCTCTCCCTCTCTGCCCCTCCCCTCTATATCTCAAAAAAAAAAAAAAGGAGGGGGGCTCTGCATGCCCTGCCTAGACTTTAAAAAGACACACCCCATTTTGAAAAGATACATGCACCCTTATGTTTATTGCAGCATTATTTACAATAGCCAATATATGAAAGCAGCCCAAGTGTTCATCAATAGATGAATGGATAAAGAAGATATGATACACACACACACACACACACACACACACACACACACACACACAGTGGAATATTACTCAGCCTTAAAAAAGATGAGATCTTGCCATTTGCAACAACACGTATGAACTTAGAGGGTATTATGCTAAGTGAAGTAAGTCAGACAGAAAGACAAACATCACATGATTTCACTCAGAGATGAAATCTAAAAAACAAAATAAATGAATAAACAAACAAAAAGCAGAATCAGACCTATAAATACAAACTGATGGTTGCCAGAGAGGAGAGGGGGTAGGAGGATGGGCAAAATGGTTGACAGGGAGTTAGAGATACAGGCTTCCAGTTATGGAATGAGTAAGTCATGGGGATAACAGGCAAAGCATAAGGACTCTAGTTAACAATATGGTAATAGCATTGCATGGTGACAGATTATAGCTACATTTGTGGTGAGGGTAGTATTAACATACAGATTTGTCAAATCACTATACTGTATACCTGAAACCAATGTAACGTATCAAATATACTCAAATTTTTAAAAATTAATTAAATCAAATTAAATTAATAACAATAAAGACACACACCAAGAATGAATAAGTCATGGGAATGAAAGGTACAGCATAGGAGGGGTGCCTGAGTGGCTCAGTCAGTTAAAAATCCAACTCTTGATTTCAGCTCAGGTCATGATCTCACTGTCAGTGCAGAGCCTGCTTGGGATTCTCTCTCTCCCCTCTCTCTCTCTGCTCCACTCCTGTGCCCTCTCTTTCAATCTCTCTCTCTCTCAAAATAAATACATAAACTTAAAAAAAAAGGGTACAGGATAGGAAAAATGATAAATGGTGTTGTAATAGCACTGTACGGTGACAGATAGTAGCTACACTTGTGGTGAATATAGCATATATTAAAGTGGTTAAATCACAATATTATATACCTGCAACTAATGTAACATTGTGTCTCAACCACAATAAAAATTTTAAAAGGTGACAAAGTGCTAGAAATTTAAAAACAAATAAATAAATTAAAAACATACACCGAGGCACATCAGTGTAAGAATTTGGAACACTAAGATTTTTTGTCTCTGCCAAAAGAAGATCTGAAAAATCTCTAGGGAGGAAACAAGCATACATAAAGGACTGGCTAACAGAATCTCATTGAACTTCTCAACAGTACTGGAAGCTAAGACATAAAAATGGAACAAAAACCTTAAAATTTTTGAAAGGAATATGTATTTCTCTTTTAAATTCTAAACCCAGTCAAGCCATGAGTCTTGTGTGAGGGTAGAAAAAAGAAACTTTTTAATCAGAAAAATTTTACCTTCCCATCCCTTCTTGGGAAAATTATTTCTAGAGGATATGGTCCACCAAAAACAGAACAAGAAAGAGGGGCACCTGGATGGCTCAGTCGGTTGAGTGACCAACTCTTGATTTTAGCTCCAGTCAGGATCCCAGCATCGTGAGTTTGAGCCCCATGTTGGGCTCTGTGCTGACAAGAGTGGGGCCCCGCTTAGGATTCTCTCTCTCCCACTGCCCCTCCCCCGCTGACGCAAGCAAGTGCACTCTCTCTTGCTCTCCGTCTCAAAATAAATAAATAAACACTTTTTAAAAAGAAATAAGAAGAGGGGCGCCTGGGTGGCTCAGTCGGTTGAGCATCCCACTTCGGCTCAGGTCATTATCTCACAGTTCCTGAGTTCGAGCCCCACGTCGGGCTCTGTGCTGACAGCTCAGAGCCTGGACCTGCTTCGGATTCTGTGTCTCCCTTTCTCTGCCCCTTCCCTGCTCATGCTGTCTCTCTCTGCCTCTCAAAAATGAATAAATGTTAAAAAAAATTTTTTTTAAAGAAATAAGAAGATAAGGGATCCAGAAAATGAGGGATCTAAAGGAGAAAGTTGAAAGGAATCTTCAGAATGAAAGTAAAGAAAATACTAACACAATAGCTGAAATATCCTCATGGTTCAGTTGGGGGTGAATTAAGGACATATATTGAGAAAGTAAATAAAGAAGCCATACAAATATTAAACACAAGGAAAAACAAAAAGGTGTGCAAGAGCAGCAATGTCATCCAAATCTGAAGAATAATTGTATAATCATAATGATGCAAATACTTGAATTCCGATCTAGCAAAATGTATGATTTGATAAGATAGAAAGTGTATGTGTAGTTGTTGGCATAGTGGTGAAAGAGAGCTAGTCTTTCTCACTACAGATTATTCCTAAAAACAAAAGCAAGAAGTAGCACTATAATTACATTACTTAGAGATTTGAAGGTAAAAGCTAAAAGAAACAGCTAAAAGAATTGACATTTGTTGTCTCTGGGAAAAAGGGGCAGAGAGGCATCAGAGGTTACTATTTTTCGTAATTAACCATATAGATGTGAAGTATATATAAAATATTGATTTTAAAAATTAAAAACTAGGGGCGCCTGGGTGACTCAGTCGGTTGGGCGTCCGACTTCGGCTCAGGTCATGATCTTGCGGTCCGTGAGTTCGAGCCCCGCATCGGGCTCTGTGCTGACAGCTCAAAGCCTGGAGCCTGTTTCGGATTCTGTGTCTCCCTCTCTCTCTGACCCTCCCCCGTTCATGCTCTGTCTCTCTCTGTCTCAAAAATAAATAAACGTTAAAAAAAATTTTTTTTTAAAAACAAAAAATTAAAAAATAAACTATAAGTTATGTTAAATTCATGAGCGACAGTTGAGGAATCATTTTGCTGTACTGCCCCCTGCAATGTTTTGATAAATATTGCACTCTGAGGCTTTCCATTTAATTATTTACACACACTGCAGCAGCTTCAAAGGGAAATTATAGTCTATTGTCATCATTCGCAGATTCTGTATTTGAGGATCAACTACTCACTAACTCCAAAATCAACATTTTCAGTGCTTTTGCAGTCATTCCAGGCCATGCACAGAATGCAGAAAAATTTCAGTCACTTGATGTACATGTTCCCAGCAACACTCTTCTTGTTTTGCCTTGTTAGGCCTTCTTGTTTCAGGTCTCATACTGTAAACAAGTGTCCTTAGTGTGGTGTACTTAGTGTCACATTTTCACGTTTCTGTGCTTTTTTGTTGGTGATTTCACCATTTAAAATAGCCCCCAAGTCTAAGTCACCTGGGTGGCTCAAGTCGGCTGAGCATCCGACTTCAGGTCAAGTCATGATCTCATGGTTTGTGGGTTCGAGCCCCGTGTTGGGCTCTGTGCTGATAGCTCAGAGCCTGGAGCCTGCTTCAGATTGTGTGTCTCCCTCTCTCTCTACCCCTTCCCGACTCACACACGGTCTGTCTGTCTGTCTCTCTCTCTCTCTCAAAAATAAATAAACATTAAAGAAAATTTAAAGGGAGCCTGAGTGGCTCAGTTGGTTGGGTGTGTGACTCTTAATTTCAGATCAGGTCATGATTTCACATTTCATGAGTTCAAGCCCCACACCAGACTCTGCACACACAGCACAGAGCCTGTTTGGGATTCTCTCACTCTCCCTCTCTTTCTGCCCCTTCCCCACTCGTGATCTAAATAGATAGATAAATAAATAAATAAATAAATAAATAAACAAACAAACTTTTTTTAATTTAAAAAAAAAAGAAAAAAAATGAAACAGACTTACATATCCTAACATGAAAAGTGGACCAATATATATATTTCTTTTTTTTTTTTAAGTTAATTTATCTTGAGAGAGAGAACGTGCACATGAGCAGGATGTGGGGGAGGGGCAAAGACAAGAGAGGGAGAGAGAGAATCCCAAGCAAGTTTTGCACTGTCAGCACAGAGCCTGACGCAGGGCTTGACCTCACCAACCGTAAGATCATGACCTGAGTCAAATCAAGAATTGGATGCTTAACCGATTGAGCCACTCAGTCACTGAGCCAGATGCCACAACCAAGATATATTTCTAGTTAAAAAATAAAATCAAGTTATAGAATAAAATGCATAATACTATCCTATTTTATAAATATACATAATAGCATTAATAATATATGTTGGTAGTTGTAGAAGCATTCATGAAATTTTATCAGGGATTAAATCTTGGGAAAAGAAGTTATGGAGAACTTTTACCAGCTAAGTTCTATTTTTCTGTAATTTTGCTTAATTTTGATTATGTTTCTAATCAGCAAAAAAAAAAAAAAAGAAAAAGAAAAAACATACAGAATAAACAAAAACATTGGAAAAGCATTTTCAAGAATAAAAACATAGAAAAAGACCTCAAATATGAGAGGATAGTTTGACATCATTAGGAATGAACGGACAAGTAATTCTCTTTGTTATATATGTCTCCAAAAATACTGGTCTTCTGTTCTCAAATCACTTTTTAGGGCCCCTGTTTTATTGCAAATGATGCATAAGATATGTTTAGGAATCTCTTCATCCCATAAATCTCGTTTCGTTACAAATCTATTAAGAGAAGTCTATATTTCACTACAATGCCATCTCACAGCCATAAAAATTAGTAAATTTTGTTTAGTGAAGCAAAAACTTTTATTTATTTTTAATTTTTATTTATTTGAGAGAGAGAGAGAGAGAGAGAGAGAGAGAGAGTGTGTGTGTGTGTGTGTGTGTGTGTGTGTGTGTGTGTGTGTGGGAAAGGCAGAGAGGGAGACAGAGAATCCCAAGCAAGGCTTTGCACTGTCAGCGCAGAGCCCAACATGGGGATCAAACCCCTGAAATGTGAGATCATGACCTGACCCAAAATCAAGAGTCAGACACTTAACCAACTGAGCCACCCAGGCACTTCAATGAAGCAAAAACTTTTTTTTTTTAATATAATTTATTGTCAAGTTAGCTAACATACAGTATATCAATGGCTTTGGGGGTAGATTCCCATGATTCATCGCTTACATACAACACCCTGTGCTCATCCCAACAAGTGCCCTCCTCAATGCCCATCATCCATTTCCCCTCTCCCCCACCCCACCCCCATCAACCCTCAGTTTGTCCTCTGTATTTAAGAGTCTCTTATGGTTTGCCTCCCTCTCTGTTTGAAACAATTTTTTCCCTTTCCCTTCCCCCATGGTTTTCTGTTAAGTTTCTCAAATTCCACATATGAGTGAAAACATATGATATCTGTCCTTCTCTGACTGACTTACTTCATTCAGCATAATACCTTTCAGTTCCATCCACATTGTTGCAAATGGCAAGATTTCATTCTTTCTCACTGCCAAGTAGTATTCCATTGTATATATAAACCACAAAAACTTTTAAACTGAATTCATTTCATATCAGGCAACAGAATTTTGTATTGTCTGAGAAGACACCCAGAAAGAACTTCTGGAACACACTGAAGTCAAAATTAATAAATGAGCTTTCAATAGTAAAGAGCATGAACTTTGGAGACTGACTGGATTCAATTCCCTGCTCCAGTACTTGCTACCTTATGACCTTCAAGGTAACTTCACGTCTCTGAGCTTCAGTTTCCTCATGGGAAACACCTAAATCATAGAGTTTGCAATATTACATGAAATGTTGTGTGTAAAGTGCTCAGCAAACTTCTTGGCATATAGTAAAGGCTTACTAAAAGTTTACTTTTGTCATTATTATCACTATCATATATGTATTACACAGTCACACCACCTACTAAAGTAAATAACTTATTCTAGATTAGAAAATAAGAAAAGAAAAACACACAATTATTTTAAGGTACAGAAAAAAAATATGACTCTCAACACTCTATACTTAAGAAGGATATCTACATCCACATTTTGGCAGTTCGTGAAAGACAAGAATAAGTTGGATGGGAGTAAAGGGTGATTATGGGCGGAAAAACAGTTGGAAAGGGCAACAGTTGTTAATTTTCTGTGATATATCAAGCAGTTTGTATATCGCTCCATTTATTTAGCCTCTAGGATGGAAAGCTATTATAAGAATACAGCCGAGCAATCATGCAAAGAAGTATAATTGTAATGAAGGAGCCATCAATTCCCTGCTTGCTAGAGCTGTTTCTAAGACTCCCCTGGTATGTGGCCCTAAGGTTTCCAGGACACAAATAAACTTGAGCAGCATGAGAGTAGACATAACTGACAGATACCCAGCTAAGTGGCTCATCTGTGTGACAGCAATCATGGCATCCCTCCCCACCGTACTAGCCAACATTAAAAAAAAAAAAAAAAAAAAAAGGCCAAGTCATAAAACAAACTGATCAAATAGAGTATGTAATATACATTAAAAGAATTTTTTTAATTTGATATTTTACAGAGAACTTAACTACCAGAACTTAGGAGTGAGAAAGCAGAAGATGGACATTTTTTTCAAAGCATGTTCTCTTAATCTGCTGAAGCTTTATTTAAAATAGTTAGCATGATGTTTTCTTTCTGGCATGTGTTAGAAGTCTTGAAAAAATCTCTGTTACTAATGATATAGTTTGACAGGTAATTTTAGGAGTTTAGAGTACTTCAAAAATTAGTATCCACTGGAAGACATTCCAGGGAAAGTAGAATTTCTGAGTTGTAAAAAGGTAGTGTGGGAGTGATACTCAAGTTATGAGCCAACCATACCACTTAGAGACAACCAGAAAATAGATGGGTAATAACTTAGAATAATTGGGGCACCTGGGTGGCTCAGTCAGTTAAAGCATCTGACTTCGGCTCAGGTCATGATCTCACAGTTCATGAGTTTGGGCCCCGCATCGGGCTCTGTGCTGACAGCTCAGAGCCTGGAACCTGCTTTGGATTCTGTGTCTCCCTCTCTTTCCACCCCTCCCTCCCTCTCTCTCTTTCAAAAAATAAATAAACCTTAAAAAATTAAAAAAAAATAACTTAGAATAATTTATAATCTACCTCCTATTGATACCAGTTTCTTACCAACTGCCCTTCACCTATAAGAATGCAGCTATTATTACTGTGGGATTTGCAATCAAACAGGTTTTATAACTGTTGGATGCCACTATTTTAATGAAAACTTGAGAAGTTTATAGGAAGAACAATGGCCTCTGATCAGAAAGAGGGCTTCTGAATCATGAATAAAGCATGCCACAACCAAAATACACGTCAGTGCTAATCCCAAATCCCTCTGCTCCTCCACACTTCCAGCTTTCTCTTGCAGTGAGATTGGGCTCAAATGCCTGGGGTCTGGCCAATGAAATGGATAGATGGAAGCAACTTAAGCCAATTCAGTACAGGCCCTTAAAAACATCCCATGAAGGAGCACCTGGGTGGCTTAGTCGGCTAAGCGACCAACTCTTGATTTCAGCTCAGGTCATGATCTCACGGTTTGTGAGATAGAGTCCAGCATCAGGCTCTGCGCTGACAGCATGGAACCTGCTTGGGATCTTTGGTCTCCCTCTCTCTCTGCCCTTCCCCGGTTCATGCATGTGCACACACACACACTCGCTCTCTCTCAAAAATAAATAAATAATTTTTTTTTAATCCCATGAAATCCTCCAGGTTTCTCTTCTACCGCAGCAACCCTGGAGGCTGCAAGTTTCACATAGTGAAGACAGACGTGCAAGAAAGATGTTTTTATTGTATTAAAGCCAATGAGATGGTGGGCTAATTTGTACTGCAGCACAACCAAGCCTATCCTGACCACTTGAGATGCCAAGCATTGAAGGAAGAAAAATGGTAGCCTCTAAGCAATTTCACGGCAAGAAAGCTAACAAGTGATAAGTCCATTTCAGGGGTAGATTGTTTTACTGTCCCTTTAGCAGCAGTCTTCAAACTGAGATGTGTGAAAACTTTCCTAAGAGATACATGAATCATTTTTAAAAAATCAATTTCCAGGTTTTCAACTTCCATACATACATTTTTTAATTTTTTAAATGTTTATTCATTTTTGAGAGACAGAGACAGAAAGAGACACACAGAGAGATAGAGAGGAGCAAAGAGGACAGGGAGACACAGAATCCAAAGCAGTCTCCACGATCCAAGCTGTCAGCACAGAGCCAGACACGTGGCTCAAACCCAAGAACCGCAAGATCATGACCTGAGCTGAAGTCAGACACTTAACCAACTAAGCCACCCAGGCGCCCCTCAACTTCCATATGTATTCTTGCCTAAAGTTGATTAGCCAGTGAATAAGCCTTCTTTCATGATAACCGTTCTCCCCACTAGGCTAAAGAAAAGCATATTGCTCACACATCCCAGATCTTAACTCTCACTTTAGTTCATATTATAAAATGTATTTAAGTGATAAAAACTTTTGGTTATAAAGTCTTTAACTCTAGATTGATTTATAAAGTCCATAAATTGGTAGCTTTTCAGCCTTCCACATACAAATCTTTAGTAGTGGTCTAACTCCTAAATAACTTGTAAACAATATCTTGCATATAAGTTGATACTTAAAGGAAAACAAAGACCATGCTTCCAAATACAGAGGCAGGCCTTATGGTGGCCTAGCTGTGCTCATGATACAAACTCTTTAGTACTGTTAATACCAATTATCAAATTGTCCATGAGAAAGGTAGTACTAATATATGCTGGCACCAGCAGTGTATGAAAATAGTGTTCTCCGCCATCTTCCATAACACTGAATATGATCTCTTGGCTTTGTAGGATTTTTATTTACTTGTTGCAAATTTGAAAATTAAAAATTTGCATGTCATTGTCATTTTGATTTGCATTTATTTAATGACTTCTGAAAGTGAAGAGTTTTTCGTAACTGCTGTTGTTTCACATCTTCCCTTATAAATTATTCTTATAAATTCTCTTATAAATTATTTTGTTTGCCCCATATTGCTTAGGCAGAATTTTCTTATTATTAATTTTTATGGACTCTTTATGCAGTAAGAATATTAACCTTTTATCATTAGTATTTAATAAAAGTAACTTTTCCCTATCTTCAGTTTGCTTTTTGAGTAATTTTGGAATTTTACTTTCAAAAAAATCATTTTACTTTCCACCTTTGGTATTTATTGTTTCAGAATTCCTCAAGACTACCCATACTTCCAATGATTTGCTAAAAGGATTCACCGGATTCGGCATATAGCTGTTTCTGTGACATTACAGCAAAATGATACCTGACAAAATCAGCAAGGGAAAAAGACAGGCACAGTCTGGAAAAATCCATGTACAGGCCTCTTATGTTCTCTCCCTTCTGTGAGGGGCCACACAATGCATGCTTCCTTCTCCAGAAACAAAAAAAAATACAGTAACATGTCCAATGCTTCTGCTCAGGGAAGTGTATTACAAAATCAGAATCTAAGGTTTTCACTGAGCACTATCCACATAGACATGCTCTGTTTACCATGTACCAAAATTCCAGACTCAGAGGAAAAGCAGGTTCACTACAAATGACATGGATTGTACAAACCATCTAGGCACCTTTATTAATTAGGAAGCAGTTCAAGTGCCAAGTTCCCAGATGCCATCCAAGGGCTAATTGAAGACAGTTCTTCTAAAGGCCTTCTAAAGGCCTGAGGCCTGCTATGTTAATGATTTTCTGTACAGGTGCCATGTTATCCCAATCCCAGATTACATAAATGTTCATGTACAGGTGGGTTTCCCATTTAAAAAGCTTTTATTTTCCTATTTAAAGGTTTAAGCTACCTAAGGCTTATTTTTTCTATTTAAATATTAATAGTTGCTTCTTAGATAAGAAATTAATCTTGCTTTCTATTTTTCTAAACACTTCAGGTTTTCTACAAATTTTATTGTTTTTATAACCGGAAAATATACAAGAATATGACTTCCAGTGAAATAAATATTTTATTTTTTAATTTTAAAATAAAAATTTGTGGGGCACCTATGTGGCTCAGTTGGTAAAGCATCTAACTCTTGATTTCGACTTCAGGTCATGATTACAGTTAGTGAGATCAAGTACCACATCGGGCTCTGTGCTGAGTGTGGTGCTCAGCTTAGGATTCTCTCTTTCCCTCTCTCCCTCTCAAAATAAATAAATAAACATTAAAAAATAATAATAATAAAATAAATATCTGTCTCAAAAACAATATTTATGCTCTTACATATCCCTTCATATTGAAGTACTCTGTCAGCAACTTTATTCTCAAAGAAAATTTTTATAGAAGTGTGAGTTAATGCTTTAACATCTGTGTTAACACCTGAGTAAAGAATATTAGTCTACAAAGAAGTAAATGTGTGGGGCACCTGTGTGGCTCAGTCAGTTAGGCGTCCAACTTGGGCTCAGGTCATGATCTCACCGTTTGCAAGTTCAAGCCCCTCATCGGGCTCTGTACTGACAGCTCAGAGCCTACAGCTCATAGTCTGGAGCCTGCTTCAGAGTCTGTGCCTCACTCTCTCTCGGCCCCTCCCCTGCTCGCACTCTGTCTCTGTCTTTCTCAAAAATAAATAAACATAAAAAAAAATTTTTTTAAAGAAGTAAATATGTATAAAACAATTCACCTGTGCTTGACTACCACAGACAAAGCATACATGCTTAGAGTTAAAAAGAAGATGATTAACAGTAACCTTTAGCTCTCAGATGTGGAGGCCCTTTTTACACAAACAGGTTTGAGCAATGATGGAATGCAGAAAGGACCACAGTGACCACCTGGCTGAACACAGGCCCATCAGTGACCCACCCGGAAATACCTATAATTCCTAACTGACCAGTGGGCTACTTATAACCAGACAGTTACCAAAAAAGGTAAAATTTCATACCTCACCTCCACTCCTTACAAGCAGCCCCCTCCCACTGTCTCATCGCAGACAGCCTCTCCTCTGCTGTCCTGCCCTCAGCTCCCATTCCATGTGTTCAGTAAACTTCTATCTCCTTTGTTCTGCTTCAGGTGAATTCTTCCACCTCAGGGGCCACTGGCTTCCACCCAATCATCACCCCACATTTGGGGGCCCCCATCTGATCAAGAGACCCCCCCATTTAGGAGGCACCACATTTGGTGCCCCCTCCACCCACATTTGGGGGAACCCTGCACGAGGAGCCCTGCCGGTCTGGGACTCTCCTCAAATTCTCTTGGGAATCTCTCAGGACTTTCCCTGGGTGAACCAGCTCTACTGCTCTTTGGGGAACTGATGACCTCCGTCAGGGGTTACTCCTCATACAGGATTCAAAGCCCCAGGGAGAACCAGCCTGACGCCCTTGCCAGAAAGGGTGAGGGATTTCCCCTTTTGCCCTTCAGAGGGGAATCCCTCCCTCCCACTCCTGTGTTTTTTCGACCCTTCAACAGTCTAACCCCTAGTACTCCTCAGATAACTGAAGGCCTCTGGCCAGGGCGGCTCTCCAGTGTGGTCTGAAGGTCTGAGGGGGAAAGCTAGGATTGTCCGAGTCTGGGAGAGTGAAGGACCTCTTTTCTCTGCTCTCTCATTCTGTCTCCTGAGGTCTGTTCCCAAAGTCTGACACAACTGGCAGGTTGCCCAGTCTGAATCCCCACACACTATGGACTGCATTGGGACCCTTTCCTGACACTGGCTGACTCTGAGCCGCTTCTTTTGCAATCTTTTTTTTTTTTTTTAATTTTTTTTTAACGTTTATTTATTTTTGAGACAGAGAGAGACACAGCATGAACGGGGGAGGGGCAGAGAGAGAGGGAAACACAGAATCAGAAGCAGGCTCCAGTCTCTGAGCTGTCAGCCCACAGCCCGACGCAGGGCTCGAACTCACGGACTACGAGATTGTGACCTGAGCTGAAGTCGGATGCTTAACCGACTGAACCACCCAGGCGCCCCAAGCCGCTGCTTCTTTTGGCCTCCACCCTTTTCCTCTGTACCTGCAGATCCAGCTGCCATCTTGATCTGTGGGCAAACATGTTCCCACACATCTGCATGGGTCTGACCCAGTCTGGTCAAACCGGTGTCTGGCTCTCCCTGTCGCCAGGGGATACCCCACCAGGAAGTGCCATGCCATTTGCTGTAACCTCTTGGTAATACACACCAACACGGTGGGATACCCCAAGAGGTGGTCACCCTGTATTTGCCATGACTCCTCTCCATGGTGGGACACCACCTGAAGAGTCCATCCCCTCCTATTAGGTCTGGTCCTTTTTCAGGTCAGCCCGACGCCCTGACTAAAATCCAGACCATGAGTCCGAACTCCATTCTCTTTGGCAGGACACCCCTTTGGGAATCAGTAGCTGGTCTTTCCAACGATGGGACCTCTTCTCTTCCTTCTGACTCACTCTTGGACTGTGTTCTTAAAAGCAGGAACAAATTGGATCCACAAGGCCTGATGTTTCTGGGCCTTAGTACAAACCCCCTGATTAAGAGGTATGGCCCTTCCACAGAACGCTTTCGTATAATACTTTTTTCAGCTTGACCTCCTTTGCTAGAACTCTTCCAAATGATTAGAAGTCCCATATCTTCCGACATCTTGGTTGGTTTCATGGCCTTAAATCAGCACCTTGACATAAGAGCCATTTGCAGAATGTGTTTCGCCAATAGCCAGTCGCTGCCTGACATATTGGATGCTGACTGCCTCACTGTGCTTCCTCCTAATAGATATGGGGGCTTCTCCCTCATTCATTTCCCAAGTTAATGGCTATGATAATTTGGAGCCAACTGTCTCTGGTTAATCTATCTTTGAGGGGGACTTTAAGAAATATTCCCAAGCAGCTGCAGAAACTCCCTTTGTTTTGGGAAAGTTTCCTATCTTCTCCCACCCCATGCGAACTGCCTAAATTTTCACCTGATGACAGGAAAACATGGAATCTGCAAATCTGTCCAAATTGAGAAGCTAAGCATTAAGACTGGGGAGTCCTTTTTCTCTGCCTTCTAGTGGCACCTCACCTCTTCTGCCTCTACCTCCTCCTGTTTCTGCACCACTTTGGGTTCAGCCTACCTAACTGGTTCCTATAGCATCCTCAGTGCCTCCAGCACCATTGGCTCCTCCTTCTATCCTTGCAGAGCCTGGATCCTGCTTCAGATTCTGTCGCCCTCTCTCTGCCCCTCCCCTGTTCATGCTCTGTCTCTCTCATTCTCTTTAAAATAAATAAACATTAAAAAAAAAACACTTTCTGGGGCGCCTGGGTGGCTTGGTCAGTTAAGCATCCGACTTCGGCTCAGGTCATGATCTCACGGTCCGTGAGTCCGAGCGCCGCGTCGGGCTCTGTGCTGACAGCTCAGAGCCTGGAGCCTGTTTCAGATTCTGTGTCTCCCTCTCTCTCTGCCCCTCCCCTGTTCATGCTCTGTCTCTCTCTGTCTCAAAAATAAATAAACGTTAAAAAAAAATACTTTCTAAGGTTTTAACAAACTTCTCCAGGTTTAAAACTGTAAACTGAAATTTCTGACTAATTCGGCTTGTTCGCCTGGTATGTTATATTCTGGTAGAAAGTCATCACTCAAAATTCCTATTATTAAAGTATTTTGTGTCACAGAAAAAAACGAATTTTCTGTGTAGAAGCCAAGAGCACCCTTTTGGACTTAGACCATCCACTTCAGAGTTCCTCACCGGTGCCCCAGGTAAAAACTGACATGGGGACAAACTGATTGACTTTTAAGTGCACCCAGGTGAAACATAATTCAGTATTTAAACTAATTGAAACTTTTATTCTACCAAGATTTACTGAAGGCCAAGTAAGCTCATGTTATTCCTGTTTCAAAACATGACTTAAAATAATGGTGAATTTTGTTTGTCTCAAAATTTTCATAGGTTAAGATAGCTTTAAAAGACTTTGGTAACCTGAAATTGTAAAGTTCCGCTTAGATGATAAATGGGATTGAATTCATTGGACTTCTAGGTCTTTTCCAAATAAGATAAAATACTAACACATTGATTACTAAACATGAGTTTTATCTGGTTTTGACTTCTTATTTCAGAAAAACTAAGAATATTTGGGTACGTTGGAAAACATGCTTTGTGCTTAATTGATTCATAAATTTGCGATCCAAAGAATCTTGGTGCAACAGTTCACAGCTCACAATTGGTTACTACTTAGTTTTCACTGGAGACTAAGGTTGCTAAGAGTTTACAATTCTGCTTTTCTCTCTGTTAAAAACACAAAGTTTCCTTGGATTGTTCATCGGCTCTTGATAAGAAAATGTAAACAAAGTTGTTTTCTCTTTTCTTTGCCCCGAAAAACCAGTTTCTATGTTTTGTCTTTATCAGGTCTTTAATGATCCATAATCCTATTTAGGCATGTGCTTTAAAACTTTCTAAGGTTTTAGAGGTGCCTGGGTGGTTCAGTCAGTTAAGCATCCAACTTAGGCTCAGGTCATGATCTCACAGGTTGTGAGTTCGAGCCCCATATTGGGCTCTGTGCTGACAGCTCAGCTGGAGCCTACTTAGGATTCTGCGTCTCCCTCTCTCTTTCTGCCCCTCCCCTGCTCACGCTCTGTCTCTGTCTCTATAAAAAAAAAAAACAAAAAACATTAAAAAAATAAATAAAAACTTTCTAAAGTTTTAACAAACTTCCCCAGGATTTAAAATTGTAAACTGAAGTCTGTGACTAATTCAGCTTGTTTACTTGATATGTTATATTCTGGGATAAGGACATCACTCAATATTCTGATTATTAAACTGTTTTGTGTCACAAACATAACCAAGTTTTCATGCCAAATGCATCATAATGAACTCTCACCAGATTGTTAACAATGTCTTTGTGATTTATAGTTATTGTTCTGATGCTCTTGAAAAATGAATTTTGTCTTCAAGGAGATTTATAAAAAGGGCTTTTGACAAATACAGGTATTTGACATCTTTAAGATCAACTGAAATGGGTAAGAACCTCCAGAACTAACTAAAAAGCTGCATTCTAACTGAACAAGAATTAGTAACATGGAACTAAGTGAATTGGGGAAAATTATTACAGTTTTTGTAACTCTTGTTTGAAACATTGCTGGTTCTGTAACGTTTGCTCTTCCAGATTAAGGAAACTTTCTCTTAAGATATCTATGACTTACAGAAATGTGGTATTAATTTGTAAACAAATTGCAGTATTTAATTTTTCTCTCTATCTGAACCCTTTGAAGTTCAAAAAGTCTCAGTGAGTATCCTTTCTTCCACGGTAATCATAGTTATTTGCATTAAGTTCAATAAGAATCTGTTCTTCTTTTAACAGGAAACCATTGGAAACACTAGTTGTTTTACCAAGGTTTAGACTGGAATGCCATATCTGAGAAAGACATGCATAGACTCAGATGACCAGACAGCTTTAAGGAACTGAAGTTGACTTTATGAAACACGGAGTCATAAAGTCCCTTGGAAATGTTGGCCTGATACCCTGCTTACAGAGTTCCCAGCAGCCTTACCAGGTGAGTAAAGAATGTCACTTCCTGGCAGGTGCAGGAACCTCAGGATACTTTGGGGACCTCGAAGAGGAAATCGCCCAAATCTATACGTATTGGAGGTATGTCTGATGACAAGTATTTGGCTTGGCTTCTGGCCTAGAGAGGCAACTAACAGTTCAATTGAGATTCCTCATGAAAAGTTCCAGCGAAGCAGATTTTAAAAGATCTATAAGGCCAATTGCTATTCTTCCTGGGCTTGCATAAATAATTAGGCCAAGGGGCGCCTGGGTGGTTCAGTCAGTTAAGCATCTGACTCTTGGTTTCAGCTCAGGTCATGATATTAGGTACGTATATCTAATATATCAAGGCATTGTAAGACAGCCAGTTGGTTAGGCCTGTACATACAGGAGTTGAACCACAGGAAAGATCCCCAAAAGTATAAATCTGGGAGTATGTATATTATAGCTGCCCAATTGCCACCTTTCCCTGAGAAAGGCAGAAAAAAGTTAATCTTCCTAATGTAAGCAAATTTTCCTTAGGAAGAAAAGGGAAGGTCTCTGAGTTCTTACCCTTTGGAATGTAAATAAATGTCTCAGGGAGAGAAGATTAACTTTACAGAGGGAAAGGTTAATTTTACAGCTTTACAATCTCAATCCTGAATGTCTCCAAGGCTCAGAGTTTTATACCTCTTTGAAATAGAAACATAAACTTCCTGGGAATTCTCTAACAATCTAATCTCTTAACAATCATTTAATTTCCAAACCTTGCCCTTTAATCCAGGTTCTGGTTTTCTTGACTTAGAATGCCATGATCACGCAGAAAAATGAATATATACACTTCTTGGTAATACACAGTAAAACAAGCCAAAATATTCAATATTTTCAGCCCACTTTCGCACTCTTTCTAGAGAGCCCTGGGAATTCCTCGGAGGTGCCTCAGATGCCTCTTTTCAGGGGAGTATTTAGAGGTGCATAGTGAGCAGGTCTCTGGAACCCCAATTCCTGCTTCAAGCACAGCCCATATGCTCTCATATTTGCGGTTTCCAATTATGTTTTTTAAAGATAAGACTCTACAAAAAACAAAACAAAACAAAAACTTGAAATCCACTGGAAGAAAAAAAAAACACTGAAAAATCTTAAGCAACCTAAATAAAAATCCTGTCTTACAGAAACAGACATGGTTCCATTGACATTTTCGCTTAAATTTCCTTGGCTTGGTACTCTTACTTGCATTAATGTGAAACTTATAAAATACACAACACCACAAAATAAGCCAATTATTTCTGGGGCTCCTCATATTGTTCACAGGTACTCAGAAAGTTCTTGATGTTCTGTCTGCTGATGTCCTATGTACACAATGCCACTTGAAAAAAGACACTAAGTGTCTTCCATGAAAGCACCAACCTATCCAGTACCCAATTTTCTGATGCTGATACTCCCTAAACAGGGCTGCAATTCTTTTTTTTTTTTTTGGGGGGGGCGGGGGGGGGGGATGGAACCAAACCTCTGTTGCTCACAAAATAAGAAGTGCCCTTTTCTCTCCACAGGACTCAGACTTCAGGGGGGCAACTACCATACTCTCATATCTATCATCCCAGTTCTTCACTTTTCTACTTCTCCTTCCCTTCATCTCTCTCCCCAATGAACTCACCACCATACATTCGATACAAACAGATGCCTCAGACGGACCAGTTCAGGCACCCACATTGCAATTCCCATGCTAACACCTGAGAAGATTGTAGCTACACTTAAAAAAAATCAGTATTAAGGTTATACCTACTAATCTCTAAATCCAAAACAATATGCTACACGGCATGTTCAAAATTTTACATGTTTATTTATCTATTGCAGTTTCCAAAGCACAGACTAATAGTCAATTCATATATCTTTACGTAGGAAAAAAAATCTCCTGGGATTCAAGAAGCCTGAGTTCTGGTCGCACCTCTGTTTGTTATGTGAACTTAAGCAAGTCAACTTGACTTCTCTTGGGCTATTTCTCATCTCTAAAAAGGCAAATGGCCTATGCTCAGAAGTGATCCAAATGGAATATGGAGTTTTCATATAATTAAGAACTCTCCCACATTCCTCATATGTATCTGCAAACCTGGAAGAAGGGTACATTATCATGTATAATCTACCTGTCAAACATTCTGCACTGTATTTCTTTCCTTTACCCATTTATTTTTTTTTAATATTTATTTATTTATTTATTTTGAGAGAAAAAAGAGAGAGCGGACTTGCATGTATGCATGAGGAAGATGGGCAGAAAGGAGAGAGAACCCCACGCAGGCTCAGTGCTATTAGCACAGAGCCTGACACAGGGCAGGGTCCCACGAACTGTGAGATCATGACCTGAGCCAAAACCAAGGGTCAGATGCTTAACTGAATGAGCCACCCAGGCACTCCTCCCACCCCATTTCTAATGCAAATGCATACGTGTAGAAGATAGGAAGACACCGCTACAGGGAAGATCGTTCTAAAAGTGTAAGCCAAGTAAAAAGACAACATACGGTATTTTAATCAATTCTGCAAATCATTTGCCAGTAATAAAAAAAATTAATAAAGGTAATTTTGGCCTCCAACACCCTCATTTTTCTGCTCCCTCTCCCCGAAAAGTAGATTGGTTAATTACATGACAGGTATCACTGATGATGTCATGACCGACCCAATCGTTTATTCAATGAATACCTGACTGCTCAATTACCAGGCATTAAGCTAAGCACCACAGACAAGGCACAAAAGCTAAATTTTTGGCCAAGATAGAAATACACAATAAAGTAGATAATCTGGGTCCTCACGCCTTCATTGCGTCACAAGGCCTTGGTGGCATTATCCTGCCCTGATCGATTCTACAACTTGGGTCTAAAGGTCAAATTTGGTGAACAGAAGAACTTGCTCAGAATAAATAACAAAAAACAAAAACAACCATTTGTGTCTCCACTTCTCAAGAGGGATGGAAGCTGAGAAGACAGCACGCTCTTCAGCTGGCCATGTCACGGAGCAGTGACACCAAGCAGTGACAGAGAGGCAGGGAGGAGTGACAGCTGCAAGGTGTACAGCCTGGAAAGCAGAGGTCCCCGCTACCCGTTAGGCTGTGATTTAATGAGTCCTAAAGTTCCTTAAGATTCTGTTTCCTGCGAGCTGATTTCAAGAGTCATGGTGGACTATCATTCCCAAATTCTGAGGGAGTAAAGAAAGTTCTTTAAAACGGTAGTCAATTTAAACTACATTTTCTAAATAAAATTCTGGGACAGGTGTCTGGTACAAAAGCGTGTTTTATTATACAGTAGGTGTCGTTCCTGAATTAGCACATTCGTCTTTATAACCAACAGTTCGTGAAACAGTCAAGATTTTAAAAGCTTCGGTCAAAGTTTGCTCTCTGAAAATCAGCATCTGCCTTGGAGCCGCCTCCCTAACCCGCTTCCATTTAACAAGAACAAGGAAGGGGCTGAAGTCCGATATGAGTTACCACAGGCTCTCCCCCCAAGTTATGCAGAGATGTATTCTGAAATCCTTTCTGAAATGCGACTGGGTGTACCTTTTTAAAGTTACTTAAACTCGGGGGACACAGGGAAGGGGTAAGGGGCAGAGGCGAGGCGTCCGCCCAGTACGATCGCGCAGGGGCGAACTCTCGGGCCCTCGACCGGGAAGCCGGGCAGGTGACCCCGGGGCGGCTGGGAGCGCGGGGCCAAGCCGGCCGCGGGGCCAACAAGCGAGGGCCCCGGGAGGCGGGAGAGGCCAAAGGGCGGGCTGCGGGGACAGGAGACACTTCAGGAAAGCGCGGGCGCTCTCTCCATGGCGCCGCCCGAAGGGGAGACAGGGGCTGGGTTCCCCTTCGCCGCCCGGACCGCGTCTCGGAGAGTACCTGACTGCGGGCGGCCGGTCCACAGCCCCCTCCCGCCGCCCGGGCCGAAGAGAAGGCGGGTTTTCCGCAGAGCCGCAACCCTCGCCAGCGTCGCCAGCATCGCGCGCCTCTCGGTTAGCCTAGGACCCTGCGTGAGGAAAGAGCACAGTGCGCGCGCCGTTCGCCGCCACTGGAGGCGCCCGCGAGCACACCAGGCCCCGCCCCCAACTGGGCAGCCCCCACTGGGCGGAGCTCCGTCGAAGTGTTCTGGATCCCTTGTCACTGCGTTCGGGAGTTGTCTAGTTAGTCGGTCCCGACCGCACACCGCAAAAGACGACAAAGCTCTTTGCTGGAGCCGAGGGTTCGGCCTTTCTTTTGTTTTGTTTTTTTTTTTATTTATCCTTCCTTTACTTCAATCCGCTCAATCTCCACCCAATTCAGTAATCCACGTACTGGCCTGTCCCTGGCGGAACCCTTGTGACGCCGGAACCAATATGCTGTACTGCGCTGAAAGGCAGAGGACTGTTTTGCCGAAGGACCACCGAGTCTCTGAGAAGGGTTGGTCGGGACAGTTCCGGCGGGAGAACGCGGCAGTGAGGTCTTCGTCTTCATCTCCTGATATGCACCGACAGAATTTTCGACCCCCGACTCCTCCCTACCCCGGCGCGGGTGTAGGAGGTTGGGGTAGCGGGAGCAGCTTCCGGGGTACCCCGGGCGGAGGCGGACCGCGGCCGCCCTCCCCTCGGGACGGGTACGGGAGTCCGCACCACACGCCGCCGTACGGGCCCCGGTCTAGGCCCTACGGGAGCAGCCACTCTCCGCGACACGGCGGCAGCTTCCCGGGGGGCCGATTCGGGTCTCCGTCCCCTGGCGGCTACCCTGGCTCCTACTCCAAGTCCCCCGCGGGGTCCCAGCAGCAATTCGGCTACTCCCCAGGGCAGCAGCAGACCCACCCCCAGGTAATAATAGCCAGCGTTTGCCGAGCTCT
This sequence comes from Herpailurus yagouaroundi, assembly GCF_014898765.1. NCBI lineage: Eukaryota > Metazoa > Chordata > Mammalia > Carnivora > Felidae > Herpailurus > Herpailurus yagouaroundi. The sequence goes on along the minus strand of NW_024412391.1, from coordinate 87,130,296 downwards.
TACTGTATGGCAGGCATGGTGCTAATAATCCCTTTACATGGATTATTTTGTTTAATCCTCTATGAGGTGAGATACTATTGTTGGCCCTGTTTTGCAGATGAGTAAACTGAGGCTGAGAGAAGTTAAGTAACTTTCTTTAGATTATCGTAAGTAATAGAGCTGTACTTTGTGTTTCTAGAGCCCTCCTGCTTTGAACTAGTACACTGCCATTCATACACAGATTTCCCTAATTCCCTCCCCTTTGCCAGGGACCTTGCCAGTTCGTGTGTGTAAATTATTCTCCGGGGGGGGGGGGGCGGGGGGACGAATGACTCACCAGCATAGAGTTCCTCTGAGTTACTGGGTTTTAGCCTGGTGCCATTTTCTTACTACCGGTACCTTTTTTAGGCGAGGGCGGCGGGAGGGGGTTAGGAGCTTCAAACGACACTGTCTCCTGCTCCAAGCCTTCTTAAAGGAAAATCGGTGATATTGGAAGTTTCCCATTCTCAGTAAGTGAATTCAGGAAGGCCCAGGGGGTATTTCTGATGTGTCTAGGGTTTCTGTCGTTTAAAACTTACATGGTTTTCTAATTTTCCTTATACTAAACCAACCTCACCCCCTTAGAGTCTGGTGCTTTATAAAGAGATAAAATTTCGTAGGATGTAAAGGTTCTAGAAATTTTGAAGGTGTAGGGTTAAAAAAAAAGTTTTAATTTCAGAAAAAGATGAAAATTTTGAGGAAAAATTAAAATATAATTAATTTCTTATTTCATCACCAACTGATAGTTCTACAGAGTTACTACACTAGAAATCTAGAAGTATTTGAAGGTGACAGTTGGCATGGACTTATTAATACACAAGTATATCAAACTGGCTTAAATACTTTTAGGAACAAAAACACTAGATTAAAGGAAGAACCGACTTTGCAGTTGAACATGTTTGGGTTCAAAACACAATTTTTAACTAGCAATGTGATCCCCACTAGCTTTAAAAAAAAGAAGTGCCAATTATCTCTACTAAACATTTTTTTAACTGATGATTTTTTTTCTAAAGGGTTCTCCAAGGACATCTACACCATTTGGATCAGGGCGTGGTAGAGAAAAAAGAATGTCTAATGAGTTGGAAAGTTATTTCAAGCCTTCAATGCTTGAAGACCCTTGGGCTGGCCTAGAACCAGTATCTGTAGTGGATATTAACCAACAGTACAGCAATACTCAAACATTCACAGGCAAAAAAGGAAGATACTTTTGTTAACATTTCTGAAATTCACCGGGAAGCTTCTTGTGACAGGAACATCTTGGACAAAACTTTTACTTGTGTAATTAAGTTGAACCCTAAGATGGTGACTTTGAATAATTAGTTGGGTCTTCTTGGTATTTTTCATCATATCAAGTATTGTTGATAATAGAGAAAACATCCAGTAGAATAATTTGCAATATTTAGCTCTTTGGAAGTGCCTACCACATTTTAGAAGATTTACAGTTTCCAGATATTTAACGTTCATGGTTATATAATGGACATTTGTCTTTTCAATGGTTTTTCCAATGTTTTAAAATAAAACATTTTTGTCTTTCTAGATATATTGTGGTTTTGTCATATGCTAAAGAAGTGGAATTATCAAAATAATGCCTGTAATCACTTGCTTAGAATTCATAGATAAATATTTTGCATACTACTTTTGAAAATGAAATAAACCATCCTTTGAGCTGTAGATAGTTCTATATTTGTTCATAGGGAAAAAGGGTGAAGGAAGAGAACAGAAAAGAATTCTATTCATATTTATTTACAACCATTGTTTGTGCATAGTTATGTAATGCTTTTGTAAAAATGCATTGAAACTTTATTGAAAGTCACAGAAACCCACTTACACTTAAGTAAAAGAGGGTATTTATTCTTTTTATACTCATTTAACTAGAAAGGGCAATGATAGACCTGTTTCTTGTGTAGTTAGATTAAAGTGTTCTGTATCTGAATTTCTGAACATCTCTCAATATTACGGGGTCATCTTCTCTTGAGCCAAGGAAGATGGATACCAGCAGTCTGAAATCACTTCCATTGTGAAGAGAACATTTCCTAATACCGTCCATCCCAAGAAAGACAAATTTGTCATGCCTGATTCATGATTCTATAGTCTTGAACCAATAAGTATGCCCAAGGCAGTGAGGCCTTGAACTATTGACCTCCCCTATAACGAGACAGGGTCCCATAATCTTCAGCCCTGCTAGGCCTGCGTGGATTAGAATAGTGGTTTTCCAAAGGAAGGGATGCTACGTGTATATACCTGTATTTCTCCCGCAAATATTTAAGTAAAACTAAGTTTTCTAACATTCAGGCTTTTTAAATGTTTTGAGATCACAACACGATGAAGGTAGAGCTAGTTAAAATTCTTTTTAAACATCCCCAAAAAAGAAACATCTAAAAATGAAAAGGTCACACACCTATTTGAGCCATACTCTGTTCTGTTAGGTCTTTTGCAGAGGCAAAGAAGAAAATGAGAAGGGAAGGAGTTTAGCTTCACAACAGCCAGGACTGTTTGTACCAACTACTAGCTGATTCAGTTATTTAACTTCTCTATGCCTCAATTTTTTCATATGTAAAATGAAAATAGTACCCATGTCATAGAGGTATTGTGTTTGAGGATTCAATGGGTTTATATGTGTGCAACTCTTAGGCCAGAGCCTGGCACATAGTAAGCACTCAATAAATGGTAGCTATTACTTTCTCATTCACCCCTATAGAGCCTCAGCTCCTAGAATGATGTCTGGGAAATAGTAGGTGCTTAATAAATATTTGGTGAATGAATGTAGACCTTCTGATTATAACTACTATATTGCTCTGCCTTGTCTCCTCTATATAAAAGGGATAGTAAATTAGTAATTTTCCCCAATATTTTAAAGGAAATGTCTTTATTATTTAACACATTGTCTTTCCAGATTATTTGAGGTCATTATGTGTGATGGAAATTAGAGCAAGTAGAATACTTACAAATCTTTTAATGAACTTTATAGGTAAGATATACTATCTTCAGGAAGTGGCATTTGGAAATAATTATTAAACCACCTCTTAGAGATCACTGGGTTATTGGCAAAGATGAAAAAGGAAGTCAGGAAGAATTTTGTGCCAATGTATTCATATCATATTTGGAAGATACACAAATTGTAACGGTTCCAATGGTTTATGTGCATTTTATTTCACTATAAGTGTAATGTTAAAAACTAAATGTAAAATTTCTTTCTTGCCAAGTCCCCAACATCTACTTCCAGGGGTCTGACCTTTTCTGACTTTTCTTAAGAAAAACTTTTTTTTTGTCCTCAGGAAGGGTGCATTGCTATTTCACTCTAGTTAGTAGTGTCTTCAGATATCCAAGTTCTTGCAACATTGATAATTTGGTTTGTTGCTATTATTAGCCTATCTTTGTTTAGCTGAATGAAAGGAACTGATCATTCTTTAAAATGAAAAATAATTGTTTTCTAGTGTTTCAAAATACACATTTTGCCTCCGTAGAAATGCTATATAAGTTGGAAAAAGTTTTAGTTAAGTATGCATCCTGAATATTCAGATAACTAAAGAACAGAAGTATAATCTGTAGTGGGGTCTTCAAACAAGGGTGTGTGTACTTCTGGGAGTCTTCAGCCTTCCAAGGGAAATGCAGGCATAAAAACCTTTGCAGATCCTCAATTCCCATATATACTCTTTGTTAAAATGATCTGCCTAAAGAACATTTCCATGTTTGGTGAATTGTGCCAGTTCTCCTTTTTATCTTCTGCCTTTTCATAATAACCCTTCTCCCACTTTACGTAAGAAAACTATGGCAGCTTGTGTTTTCCAAAAACAAGCCCAACAATATTTCAGGTCCCACATACTCTTCCAGAACCTTGCACTACCCCATCAAGATGTGGAGTTACATCCCTTCCCTTGCAACCTGAACAGACCTTTTCTGACTGCTCTATTTAAAATATGGTGGAAGTTAATTTTCATTGTGAGTGAAGTGTGGTCTTAGAAATGGGTTATATTGGCCAATGTGGAGATTTTCAGAATTCAGATGTGTGGTCAAGTAGGAGATAGTATAATGATAGTTCTTATTTAATGACCTTGCCTTTTTTGTTTCCTGATCAAAAATTCATTTTTCCTGTGGGTGAATCATGTGAAAGTAAAGCAAAGAGCAAGAACATAACATGAAGGTAAAGGTACCTTATTTTTAGGTAACAAATGATAAGATTATTTGTCTCATCTATCTTAGAATATTCGAAATTGGTACAAAAACATGATGGGTTTTGGTAAATGCTGTCAAGCAAACTATTTTCACCATTCTCAATAATGGTAAAGAGCCTGATAAATAATGTCTCAAACCTGTCTCAGTAGCATAAATAGCATGATTTCAAGGAGGAAGAAATTAAAGTTCCATGTTTATTTCTGACATACTAATATTAGATTTTCAAATGAATAGATCACATACCAAAGGTAAGTTCATGATTGTATATTTTCCAGAGCATTTTTCAGATTTCTTAGGAGAAACTTATTAACCTTTGCCAGTTCATTATTAGATTTTGTAAATCCTTATTAATTTTTTACCTAGCCCAAGTCTCTTCCTTATTTCCTAAGCTTTTTTCATTCTTAATATGTATTTAGGTTTAAATTAACAAAACTATTAACTATTATGGGTTTTATTATAAATAAAACCCATAATAGTCATTGATATACCTGGCTTACTAGTGATTCAATATAGTTTTTACCTCCTAATTTCCACAACCTAATTTTTCATCTAATCTAAGACGCTATTCTGTGATTCACTGTTACATACCACTTAGTAAAAACACTACCCACTATGATATGCCATCAATTGTAAGATGCATCCCAATTTCATAAATGTTAAGATGTGTATCTTAGTTTGATAAAAATACCATAAACAATAATCATAAAAGCAGAACATATATTGGTAAATGGAATAAGTATTCCCAAAATGTACACTAGGACATAGTACATTTAACTTTAGAAAATCAACTTTATTTAGTTATGATTAATTTTATATTACATCCTAATTTTGTAAAAACTAACTTTCAAACATACGGTTTCTAATCTACATAAAATTATCTTCAAGAAATCTGTGCAATTTCAAATTTTGTGGGGGTATTTTTACTCCATTTTATCTTAATTTTAAGCTCCATGAGCAAGAGGACTCTGTGAAAGAGTTATAGATAAGTCTTAGTAATAAACATCTTTGGTTAACTTTCCAAAGAATTGAGAAGGAAAATGGCTTGAAAATAAGGTCTTTAGTGAGGGTAGTTTTGAGCTCTTTGCTTTCAGCAAAATTGAAGAAAACTTAATCAGATTGTCAATTAAAATCATTAAAAATAATTTGATGACAGACTAGTTTATAAGTTTTGGCATATAACTTAAAAGGAATTCAAGAAATGAGTGACATCACTACAACAGAATTCTTTCTATCCCTTTTTACTATATACGTGAATGAATTTTAGCATTTATACATACGTATATTTAACATTTATATATTATATATGTATACATTTTATATATTATATATATTACATTATACATAGAAAATAGTAATAAAATAGATGTCTTATTCTAGCAATTAGCAATATTTGTGAAAATAAAATACAGCACTATCCTCATTAAGATACATTTCCAATAAAACTTAATGTTATGTTTTTAATAATTTATTAAAATTAATATATTTATGTTTTTATCATTTGAATAGTAATGATAATCCAAACAACAATCTTCAACCCTTGGAGGTTTATAGTTATTAGAAATATATTTTTTAATTTCTAAAAATATTTTTTATTTCAGTAAATGTTTTTCATGTATTTTGAGTCAGAGATGTATAATAAAGTACCAGTAAAAGACTATCAGGCAATACACTATATTCCAGTGAGATAAAATTACATGGGAAAGTATAATGGAGATATAATTTAGAAATAAAATAGCATAAAATTTCAATAACTTTTAAGGAGTGATGGTGAATATCAAATTGCTGTGATGTATCAGCTGGATACCTTTGTAATGTGATGGACTTAGCTTAAAATTTCAATATTACAGAAATTACTTCCTTTACGATAGAGAATATATGACCAAAAATTTTAAAGGTCTCCAGCAGAGGAGGAAGAAAGTATAGTAAACCATAAATCCAAAAGAAATCAGGGAAGGAAAAAAAAGTAAAAATGACAGTAGTAAGTCCCAATGTATCACAATGAATCTAAGGAAAATAAAAATTTGTTTTAAAGAAACATCAGATTGGATTAGGAGAATGGAATCAATATATTTGCTGGTTTTAAAAAGATATATCTAAAAGGGTTATGAAGGGTGACAAAAAGATTCAAATTCACAATCAAAGGGGGATTTTAGCACATCTGTACCAGACATGGACAGACATATCAAGCAGATGTGGAATTTGTAAGGATACAGACAAAACAGAGGTTATGTGTATATATATGTACATTCTTTCCAACTACACATAGCACATAATAATTTTTATATGTTCTAAATGACAGTGCAAATTTCAAAGATGTGATTGATATGCAGATCAAGTTCTCTGACAAAATGCTTGATAAATTTAAAAATAAAAAGTACCCTCCATCAAAAAATAAAAGAATAAATCAGTGAAACAGAAGGCAAACTGTAGAGAATGTTAAGAAAGCAAAAGCCTATTCTTTGGATAAATGAAACAAAAATTGATGAAGGTGGGTTGCCGGGGGAGTGCAATGACAGATTAAAAAAACTATTAACCTTTGGTGTAATATCAGAAACTATGCAAAAAAAAAAAAAGACTGTAAGAAAACAATACCAATGGAAGGAATCACCTAGAAGGATAATGCAATAGTGAAAAAAATCATCATTGCATCATCCTTTTTTTTTATTGCATTGTCTGAAGTACTGCATCATATTTTAAGAAGATATACAAGAAGTCTAGAGACAATCCATGCAACCATTTTTTTAAGCTTTCACCGAGCACAGTTAGCAATTGGTAGTTTTTTATTTTGCATTCATGATGGTAAAGAAAAAGGTATTTCACAAGCCCTCTGGATTCTAACCCTAACTATAAATTTTCAAATGAAAATACCCTAGAAAATTTTTCCGAAATTCAAGAATCAGTGAGTGAGCAATACATTTCTAAGGACAAAGGAAATACGTAATCCATATAATTTGTCATCTAAAAGGACTTCATTACAATACTGTCTCACAAGAACATCTTTTGTGTTCATCAAAATTTACATGATCTAGTTTGTAAGACAAAATTTAAAGGCAGATGCATATTTAAAGGTGATTGAAATGAAATAAATGATGTAAAAGTGAAAAACTGGATTGACCATTTTAATTAGTGTTTACAAATCTACAAGTGAAAATGTTTTGCCATTACGAAGCACAGAAGATAGCCATTCTCTTCAAAAGTGTGACATCAAAGTCTTAGACTATATTGCATTTTGAAGATGCAAGTGTAAGAAGAACCAGAAGTAATACTAATCCAGAGCCCATTAGAGATTTACTTGAAATCTGGAGTCAAGATTTATAAGTTGAATATGTTCTAGGCTCATGACAGTTAAGGAATGTCTATTATATTCGAAGTACATTACCAGTGTCTCCTATATTAATACCATGAAAACAAAGAAAATAACAAAAATTGGGATTTGCTATGTTTATATTTTTATTCAAATTTCTAATAAAGTGCTTCTAACTATATATTCTGTACATTTTGATAAATAACTTAAAATACATCTAAAAATTAAAAGGATGTGTTGGCCCCAGATAACAAATGAGGTTTATTTTTTTCTGGTATACTGAGGATTAAGATGAAGAAATTCTATTATTACTGATTGAAGCTTTGAAAGTCATTCAAACATAGTATGGCCAAAGCATTTGAAAACAGTTAAAATGAGTAATTTTTTAGAAAAGGACATGATCCATATTGACTCAAAAAGAATGGAAAGCAAGAATAAACCAACAGCCATTATAGATATTGAATTGATAATGATTCTCCCCACAAATGACATCAGACTTAACCAAACCTTCCTGGGACACCTAATCCCTGTATTACAAAAACTTTATCTTAAAAAAAAGAAAAGAAAGTATCCAACACAGGCTACAACCTTGGTATTAACTTGATCTCAAACCTGGCCAAGGACCTATTAATGGAAATTGTACACTATTTAACTTATGAACATAGTGGTCAAAAATCTTGAGCAAGATACCACACTAAAGTAATTACAAAACAAAGTGGGGTGCCTGAGTGGCTCAGCCTGTAAAGCATCCAACTCTTGGTTTCAGCTCAGGTCATGATCTCAGCTTCGTGGGTTTGAGCCCTGCATCCCACTCTGTGCTGGTAGTGCAGAGCCTGCTTGGGATTCTCTCTCTGCCCCTCCCCTGCTCCCTCTCTCTGTCTCTCTCTCTAAATAAACTTAAAAAATATTTTAAATAAATAAAAATATTTGTGCATGAATTTATGTTTATTTAAAGTTATGATAGGTCAGTTCACTCACAAATTGTGTATAATAACCTGACCATGAACTCAGCATAAAAATATTTTTAAATCTTACTGAATAAAGTATCTGGAAGCCTCCTTGCAAAAATTATTTTTGCAAATTAAGAGAATTAAAAGATGAGCTATTTTCTGCAATATATAACCTAGAAAAATACTTGCTGTTGTATTTTTGCAGAGATATAGTTAAGAATGTTCTTTGCAGTGATGTTTGTAAGCTCAAAAGATTGGCAATAATCTAAATGACCATTGATAGGAAAAAGGTTAAGTTGTAAATTTGCAAAATGTAATAGAATTCAGCAAATTAAGCTACAGACACAAATAATTTTATGTAAAAATAATTTTATGTAAAGAAGAGCAAAAAAAAAAAAGCCATGTGATATTCTTTACATGAAAATTTAAGTCTGCCAAATAATAAAGTGTATAAAAATATGAACAAAAGTAAGAAATCCTATTCATGATAGTAATTATTTTGGGGTAGGGAGATAGAAGCTTCAAATGGATTTGGGGATGGGTAGAGGGGTGTATATTACAAGCTATCAAAAGTTGGAAAATATTAAAATTTATTAAGGCTGGCTATGAGGTATACATTTTTTCTCATTTCTTCAGAATATTTCATAATAAAAAATTTACTCTGATCTCTTATTCTAAAATGCCAGAATCACCCGTATACAAAGAAAGAGATTACAAGATAGAATACTCATAATATCTCATGAACATAGATGCAAAAATCATCAGCAAAATATTAGCAAATTGAATCCAACAATGTATCAAAAGAGTTACATACCATGAACAAGTGGGATTCCACGTATCCAAGTCTGATTCAATATTCAAAAATCAATGTAATTCAGGGTGCCTGGTGGCTCAGTTGAACGTCCGACTTCGTCTCAGGTCATGATCTTCCACAGTTCGTGAGTTCCAGCCCCACATCAGGCTCTGTGCTGACAGCTCAGAACCTGGAGCCTGCTTTAGATTCTGTGTCTCCTCTCTGCCCCTCCCCCACTTGTGCTGTCTCTCAAAAAATAAATAAGTGTAAAAAAATTTTTTTAATTAAAAAAATCAATGTAATTCATCATATTAACAGGCTAAAGAAGAAAAATCATATGATCTTATCAATATAGGCAGAAAAAGTATTTGACAAAGTCCAGCACCCATTAATGATTAAAACTTTCAACAAACTAGAACAGAAAGGAAGTTTCTCAAACTTGAGAAAGAATATCTACCAAAACCTACAGCTAATATCATACTAAACGGTGAGAAAAATAAGCTCCAACCAAGATCAGGAACAAGGCCAGCATGTCCCCTCTTACCATGGCTTTTCAACACTCTACTGGAAGTTTCAAAAAAAAAAAAAAATTAAAGGTGTACAAATTGAGAAGAAAGAAATTAAAACCTATTCACAAATGACACTATTGTCTATGTAGAAAAGCACAAAGAATCCAAAAAAAAAAAAAAAACAAAACAAAACAAAAACAAGACAAAACATCCTGGAATAAGCAATTACAAAAAGGTTGCAGTATACAAAGTTAATAGCTTTCTTGTATACCAGAAAGATTAGAATTTGAATTTAAAAATCCAATACAGCTTACATTAGCACCAAAATAGTAATAGTAATAATAATAATAATAAATACTGAGGTATAAATCTAACAAAATATATGTAAGATCTCTATGAGGAAAACTACAAAACTGGTGAAAAATACAAAAATTTGAAATAAATGGAGATACTCCATATACACAGATAAAAAGACTCAATATTGTCAAGATATCAGTTCTTCCCTATTTGATTTATAGATTCAATGCAATCCCAATCAAAATGCCAGGAAGTTACATATTGACAAAATGATTCTAAAGTTTAATTGTAAAGGACTGTAAAATTTAATTGTAAAGGCAAAATAGCCAACACAATATTAAAGAAGAACATAGTTGGAAGATTGACACTATCAGACCCCAAGACTTCCTATTAAGCTACAATAACCAAGACCATGTGGTACTGGTGAAAGAATAGACAGCCTGGTCAATAGAGCAGAATACAGACACCAGAAATAGACCAACACAAATATAGTCAACATCTTTGATGAAGGATCAAAGGCAATTCAGTGGAGAAAGGACCGTCTTTCAACAAATGGTGTTAGAACAACTGGACACAGACCTTACACCTTTCAAAAAATAATAATGAATCATAGACCTAAATAGAAAACACAAACCTATAAAAGAAGGTAACTTACAAGAAAATCTAGGTTACCTTGGCTGTGGTGATGACTTTTTAGATACAGCACTAAATGCATGATCCATAAAAGAAAAAGTCAGTTAAACTTCATTAAAACTGAAAATTTCTGCTCTGCAAAAGACAATGGTTCAGAAAATGAAGAAACAAGCCATGGATGGGGAGAAAATACATGCAGAACAATGAGATACCAGTTGTAATGGGTAATCCAGTGGATAAAATCCAAAACACTGAAAACACTAAATGTTTACAAGGATGTAATGCAACAGGAACCCTCATGCATTGCTAGTGAGAATGCAAAATGATGCAGCCACTTTGGAAGACAGTTTGGCATTTTCCTAAAAAACTAATTGAACTCTTTCCAAATGATCCAGTAATCATATTCCTTGGTATTTACCCAAAAGAGTTGAAAACTTATGTCCACACAAAACCTGCACATTTGTATTTATAACAGCTTTATTCATAATTGCCAAAACTTGGAAGCAACCGCATGTCCTTCAATAGGTAACAAACTGTGGTACATCCATACAGTTGAGTTATCCAGCAATGAAAAGAAATCACTTATCAAGTCACGAAAAGTCACGGAGAAAACTTAAGAAGCTAAGTGAAAGAAGTCAATCTGAAAAGCCTACACATGCTATCATTGCACCGATGTGACATTCTGGAAAAGGCAAAACGATGGAGACAGTTAAAAAGACCAGTTGTTGCAGAAGCTTGGAGGGATTGGTGGGTGGAGGGAAGAATGAATAGGTGAAGCACAGGGGATTTCTAGAGCAGTGAAACTATTCTCTATGGCACTGTTAATGGTGGATACATGTCATTATACAATGACCCACACCCATAGAATGTACAGCACAAAAAGTGAACTCTAATCTGTGACTTTATATGTTAAATAATGTATTAATAATGGCTCATCAGTTACAATAAAGGCACCACACTAATGCAAGATGTTAATAGCAGGGGAAATGGGGGTAAAAGGAGGATGAGAGGGTATATGGGAACTTTCTGTGTTTTCTGCTCATTCTTCTGTAAACCTAAACTGAGAAAAATAAAGTCTATTAATTAAAGAAAATTTTTTTACTTTGACTTCAGTGTGGAAAACAGAATAGACAATAGATTCCCAAAGACCATTTAGTAAACCACTAAGATAGGGCCAGAGACGGTCATGCATTGCATTGAAATAGTGACAATAGAGCTGGAAATGGATGGATTCCAGGATAAAGCAAGTTTAAAGTATTAGTCCTACAGCTCCATTTTTTTCTTTTAAGTTTATTTATTTTGAGAGAGAGAGCACATGCTAGTGAGCGGGGGAGGGGCAGAGAGAGGGAGACAGAGAATGCCAAGCAGGCTCCATGCTGTCAGCACAGAGCCCAACTGGGGGCTCGATCCCACAAACGGTGAGATCATGACCTGAGCTGAGATCTAGAGTCGTATGCTTAACCGACTGAGCCACCCTGGGGCCCCCCTACAGCTTATTTCTGTATGAGAGAAAATATAATCCCTTCTTTGTTTTTCTCACAGTCCTATTACCTTATATGTAATCTGTGTTAAATGTTTGCAAATGCCTAGAATTGAATTGTTGCTGTAGCATCTTAATTCTGTATACCTTTAAATATACATTTGCAGAAATCATTCAACACAAATTAAATTTAAAAACATGTATATAGTAAATAATTTGGCCTTCAACTTTCGTTCATCTTCCCTTGTTAGAAAGATGTTTCCTTTTTTTTTAATGCTCCAACCCTTTTGCACCTAATCTCTAAATATAAATCTGTTTTTGTCCGTTAGACACACTTGCCCAAGATTTGGTAAGTACAAGTTAGTCCATATTCAGGGTGGCTTCTGGCTGTTGCCACTGGTTAGGAAGATTGTAGCTTTCCTGAGAAGATTCCAAGGTTCATTTGCCAACTTTGTAGGTGTCTCCGGCTTCTTGACCTAGTTCCCTAGTGCCTGGATGCAGTTGCTGGCAGTGGTATCCCCAGTTTTAGTGTGGCTTCAGTGCAGTAAGTTCCCTACTGGACAACTTCTATGTTTTCAGAGAGCATTCCAGCAGCCCAACTTAAATCCTGCTCCTTCAGGCATGCCACTGGTGTTAAAAGAACCTTCCCACTTAATAAATATAGTGAATTTTGTTTCATGCCTTGGATTAGTTAGATGTAACACAATCCATAGAGATTTTAAAAGCAAAGATTTGCTGGGGCACCTGGGTGGCTCAGTCGGTTAAACGTCCAACTTCAGCTCAGGTCATGATCTCATAGTTCGTGAGTTCAAGTTCCTCATTGGGCTCTGTGCTGACACCCCAGAGCCTGGAGCCTGCTTCAGATTCTGTCTCCCTCTCTGTCCTTCCCCCACTTGCCCTCTGTCTCTTTCTCTGTTTCAAATATAAATAAGCGTTAAAAAAAAAATAAAAAAAAATAAAAAAAGGAAAGATTTGTGTCATCTGGAAATCCTTGTTAAGTTTGTTTTTGTAATAGGGAATGAGGAATGGAAGAGAACAGATAGATGCCCTTGAGGATGAGATTGTTAATGTACAGACCAACTTTCATTACGTCAGCTTACAGCTTCAATGAATGTCTGGGCCACATAGATTATCCAAACCCTGCGAGTTCACTAAGTTTTTCATAGTTAAGATTCATTAAAGAAACGCCAAAACCCAATGCCTATGAGGCTAGGGTAAAAAGAGTCAAAACTGTCAAAATTTTATTTTTCTTTAGGTGAGCATATCATCTGGGATAAGTATATTTGGTGGGGTTTTATGACTCTAACATTCAAATTTCTTCCTCTCCTTTATTCTCTAGTTAGGGTAAGCTTACACCTTAAAGTATCAGCATGCTTTCTATTTGTTTTGTTCTGATTTTATGAAATGACCCTTAAACATATTAGATCTGTAATTTGATGCTGCAAAAGCAACATTTACCTTTCCCTTTGGTCTTCTAGATTGTTATTAATCCTTTGGAAGTCAGAATCCTTAATACTTCTTGTAGAACAGTGAGCTCTATGTTACTGAAGAATCTTCAACATTCGGCTCCCAGAGAGGACTGCAGGGGAGGGGGATGAGCCATTTCTCTTGCCATCTTTTTCCTACCTGCATTTACATGTGACAGAAGCTGAGAAGTTAATCTGTTTGTAAATTGGTACAAAATGCCCAAAGCAGAAGTGCAATGATGCCAGATTTTCCATTTTTCAAATGACTCCTAGAAATCTGGACTTTTTTACACAAATCCTCCCAGTTTCACACTAATTCTTTAAGTGTTTAAACACTGTAAACCAAAGAAAACCACCTATAAACTGAATCCCTACCTTGGGTCATCAGTTTATAACCTTTGTTCTGAGTGATTCACAGAGAAATGTGCACATGTTGTCCCTTGGTAAATGCTTTTTCGTGTCCTCAATAAATGCAAGGGCCAGGGATAGAAGAGGGGGTACACTTTTTAAGCTAGTATTGGAATCTATTGAGTAACTTTTCCAAATATTCCCCAAATATGTAGGTATAAAGGAATTCGCATTGTTGGTTGATATTCTACATGTTAGGACCAATTTTGTAATTCAACAAAGTTTAATGGATGATTGTGATGATTTTTTTTTCTTTCACCACAAGAGCCCATAGAACACGTGATGAAATTCCCATTGAAGGGCACTATTGTATTATGAATCCTGAATTTAAAACAATGACCTACTTCATCTTAAACTTTGGTACTATGTACTATGCTGTAATCATTTTAAACTCGTAACCCTAGAAAATGAATTGGACCAAAAATCAAAGGTATAGGGAATAGATGTTAACAAAATAAAAGTCTGTACATTGCTAGAGTTTTCTCTCAAAAGCTGCATGTTTTTCATGCCTATCTTTCGTGAAATATTCTGTATGCTTGTCATGAGCAAAGTGTTTATCACTTTCAGCTATATGGCATGGATTAAGAAAAAAATCTTAGGGGCGCCTGGGTGGCGCAGCCGGTTAAGCGTCCGACTTCAGCCAGGTCACGATCTCGCGGTCCGTGAGTTCGAGCCCCGCGTCAGGCTCTGGGCTGATGGCTCAGAGCCTGGAGCCTGTTTCCGATTCTGAGTCTCCCTCTCTCTCTGCCCCTCCCCCGTTCATGCTGTGTCTCTCTCTGTCCCAAAAATAAATAAACGTTGAAAAAAAAAAAAAAAGAAAAAAATCTTTGTGGCTCAGCCTATCACTTGAGCCAATTAAATTATCTGACTAACTGAACAAGGCAAATTAAAATAACTAAGGTCCAGCTGTTTTTAATTTGATTTTCTTTACCATAGATATCTCACAGGACAGCAGTCTAAATTTGCTACCTCCAGTGACAGAAATACCATATGTCCTTAAGAGCAATTCAGAAACATGTAAAGCAGGCTGTAAAAGTCTTGTAACCCCAATCCAGGTAACAGATTAAATCTTTCCAAAGATTTTAGATGCCCAAATACGTTTTCAAAAGGTATCATACTAGATGAACAGTTTAGCATTAACCCACTCCAGTTAGAAATTTTTGAACTAGTCTGCATCCAAGTTGCAAGCTTCAGAAAATCCAACTTAAATTGACCTATTCAGCAAACGAACTTTATTGATCAAGTCCAAGGCTAGCTGTAGAGAGCTGTAAAGAGGAGCTTAGATGATGTTATCAGTTCATGGATTTGCTCTCTGGGTGGTTGTTGTGCTCTTTCCTGTCTTGGTGCCATTTTCTAGGGAATGGTCATTTCTGGGAATTGAGTCTCACAGACATTGATTAAGGGACATATCTGAGGATATGATATTAATCAGGGCAAGCCTGGGGCACTTGCCATCCACAGAGGCAGAGGAGAGTCCATGGCTCTCTGAAACATGAATACTGAGAGCAAAGGAATGCATAGTTTCCCAATAGGAAGCAGAATGTTCTTGCCAAAGAGGAAATGAATGCTAAGTAAGAAAAGATATTCCATCTCCCAGCAGTCCAGTTTCCATATATAGGTTTCTTTATACATACACTGTTTTCAGGGGTTGGTTTATATTTTTAATGTTAGACTTACAGAAAGTTGCAAGGATAGTACAGAGAGTTCCTGTATAGCCTTTACACAACTTTCCCTGATATTAGCATCTTATATAACCACACTGTACTTGTCAAGAATACTAAGCTGCAGACTATTTGGATTTCATCAGTCTTTCCATTAATGATCTGTTCTAAGATCCAATCCAGAATTCCACATTGCATTTAGCCAACATGTACTTTTTAAAAGTCACACCTGATAAAATGTAACTACCATATATGACCAAACACATCTTTTTATAGAGACAACTCTGTCTCATTATTCATTCACACTGAAGTTCAAAAAAACTCTAGATATGTATTTCTCTTTTCAGGTTTGCTATGGTACAACTCCTTATGGCAAACTGAGGCTAAATTACATACTTAACCAGTTCCTCCATACTCAAATAGGCAGTGGTGGAAAGGAAACTGGGTATTTACAATTAGAAGGAGGAAGAGGAGGAGATGAAGAAGGATGAGAGAAAGAAGGATGGAGGGAGGGGAGATGGAAGAAGGAAGGGAGGGAGGAAGGAAGGAAGGGAGGAAGGAAGGGTGGAAAGAAGGGAGGGAGGAAGGAAGGAAGGGAGGGAGGAAGGATTCCATTAGGATGGGAAGGAAATGAAAATATGTATATATAACATAGCCTAATTGAAAAGCATAGCAGAAAACCCTATGGAGTTTTTTACTGGACAGGAAAGTAAGTTTTTTCATCAGCCATGGTTCTGTCTGAATCTCCTGTGTCTTTGGCATATGGTCATATCTGAAATGAACAGTGAGGTTTTTTCCTTCAAGTGACTGCTGTTCTTCAACCACCTCCCTCTTTTCCTGTGAAGTGTTCTGCCTTTCTTGGGCTGACTGAAACTTTGTTTCATTTTATTGTCTTATTTGATATACTCCTATTTCTACTTCCAGGGAAGGGTTTCCTTTTTATCCATAAAATCAGTATTTGTTCCTTGAATATTGAGCTTGTATGGTGTGCCAGTCACATTTCTAGAGACTGGGAGTAGAGAACCATAAAACACAACAAAACAAAACAAAACAACTGGTTCCCTTGGAGTTTATATGGGGGGAAAAGTCGATAAAGCAGGAGGGAGACACGGGCTGGAGTGAAGTTCTT
This sequence comes from Herpailurus yagouaroundi, assembly GCF_014898765.1. Classification (NCBI taxonomy): domain Eukaryota; kingdom Metazoa; phylum Chordata; class Mammalia; order Carnivora; family Felidae; genus Herpailurus; species Herpailurus yagouaroundi. The sequence goes on along the minus strand of NW_024412391.1, from coordinate 87,113,475 downwards.
TTTTTGGCAAGAAGAGATTTTCTGGGAGAGAGTTTATCCACAGTAATAAGAAAGGCATTCATGAAATGGGGGCAGTTAGTGAAAGGTGGAGGTAGCAGCTTTGGGATTTCTTATTTCTGTCTCTGTAATAAAGGGGGGAAAAGTGAGGATGGGAGAGTGTGATGGGCAGAATTGTGTCCCCTCAAAATTCATATGTTGAAGTCCTAGCCCCCCAGTACCTAAGAATGGAACTGTATTTGCAGATAAGGTCTTTACAGAGGTAACCTAATTAAAATGAGGCTGTCAGTGTGGCCCCTAATCCAGTATGACTGGTGTCCATATAAGAGGAAATTGGGGCACACACAGAGCGGAGACCATGTGAGGACACAGCGAGAAGGCAGCCTTGGGCAGAGAAGTCCTGGAGGTCTGAGGAGAGAGGGGAAGAGTGTGAGATGACCATGATCAGGACGAGAGAATGACGAGGACTAGAGAATTAGGCTGTACTTCATCAAACCTAAAATGCCATCTGAGAGCCACGACAACGTTTTAGGTTCCACAAAAAAGGAAAAGCTCTGCCAATCAAAGTATGACATTTGGTAGTGACGTGTACAAGGCACACCCTCATTCTGGAGATACTAAGTGTGACAGCGTGTATGTTCTAGAACCGATGGCATATGGCAGGATAACTGATGGACAGCCAGTGGGCCCACAGTGAGACTGGTGATCATGAAGTAAAGGGAAACTAGATGGCACAGCTGGTTTCTCCACTATGTTCAGCTGCATGGAGACAGGCATAGTGTGGATTCAAACAGTGTTTCTGGACTTTGGGTCTAAACAGAGTTTTCATTTTATCAAGTGAGTACAGGAAAGAAAGGGGATGCCTGAGGCAGTTGAAGGGGTATATAAGGAAGTGAGGGAGAGATGATAATGAAAACAGGTAGCGGAGTCTGAGTACTGGGAGGGTGAGCTACAAACTTAGGAGGGGTTCCAAAGAGCAGTATGAGTAGTGTGCTTGACATTGAGGTTTGTGGAGGGGATGACATTATTGGTGTTGATAAAGTCCCAAGTATGACAAGGGCGTGAGTAGCTGAGAAGAGGTGGAGGAAAAGACCATTAGAGAAGTGGGCAAGGTTTGAAGAATCATCCACATGTGAAATCAAGATAGAAATAGGCAAGAGTGAGTGAGCCAGGAATTACAATCTTGAAAGAATGCGTGTGGGGTTGGGTATTGGGGGGAGGGTGGAAGGAGAAGAATAACTCAGAGGTCAGTAAATAATAACAGCAGGACAAGTGGAGTGAAACAGTCTAAGGAGAGTCAAAACTATGTAGTTTGGGGGCGCCTAGGTGGCTCAGTAGGTTAAACATCCGACTTTGGCTCAGGTCATGATTTCACAGTTTGTGGGTTCGAGCCCACGTCAGGCTCCGTGCTAACAGCTCAGAGCCCGGAGCCTGCTTCCGATACCGTATCTTTCTCTTTCTCTCTGTCTCTGCCCCTCCCCTGCTGGAGCTCTCTCAAAAATCAACATTAAAAACAAACAAACAAAAAAACTATGTAGTTTTAAAGAGGCAACGAGAGAAGTCTGAAACCAAAATTGAAGGTCAAGAAGGAAACCTAACTGGACTCCAGGCACAGTGGTACAAGTGAGAGAAAACAGCTATCACTTGAGAAGGCTGCAAGGCAATCGGTATCCTTAGGGAAGGGCCAGGTATCAGTCAAAGCAAGCAGACCAGGAGAACACAACTATCCCTTCCCACACTGAGTAGGGTATTCTAAAGTCAAAATGATTTCCCTTAGACTTCGCAGTAACTTTTAGCATCCAGTGTTAATGGTGAGGGGTCCAGTGGCAGTCCGATTCTGTCTTTTACTGACAGTCTATTTTTGTTATTTCCTCAATCTAAATAAATCTAAAGTTCCAATAAAACTGAAAACTCTGACATATTACTTTGGTGTATTTCATGTGTCAATCTTTTATCATTGGTCTTGGTCTGGATCTTTTCCATTACAAGCCTCATGTCTCTTTCAGTTCTGGGGAAGTTTCTTCTACTACTTTTTTGCTTATTTCTTCCTCTCCAATCTCTCTGTTTTTTCCTTTTGGAACTCCTATCAGATGGATACTGGGATATCCATCTACTTATTCAATTTGCTTATACTTTTCCTTATTTAGTTTAGTGGTGAATTTGGGGGAGGATCATCCCCAACATCTTCCGGCTTGATACTCAGGCTTACTAATTTGACCTTCAGCTATGGATATTTTACAGCCCATCCACCTTTTTGTTTGTTTGCAATCATGTTTTTAATATCCAGGAACTCTGATTCTCACTTTTGTCAGCTTTTTTTTTTTTTTTTGCTTTTTTTTTTTTTTATGAATGCTTAATAAGAAGTGACTCTCCAACATTTCTTTAACCATGTCATTCCTCGTTCAGTAGTTGGATTGGCAATGTGTATATAGCTCAATTCTGGCTAATGAGATGTAGTTCTTAAGAGGCCATCCGTTTTGCTCTAGAGAGTTTTGTTTGTGATACTGGAACAGCCACAACAAACTTGCTCCCCTGCTGAAATGAAACCAATGCACAGAGGACAGAACCGATCAGGAAAGCTACAAAGAAGTAAACATGGCATCCTGGCATACCATGTCTGAAAGTTACCCTTTTCTGGGTCTATGTGAGAAAATAAGTTTCCCTATTGCTTTTTTTTTTTTATGTTTATTTATTTTTGAAAGACAGAGAGAGTGAGCAGGGGAAGGGCAGAGAGAAAGGGAGACAGAGGATCCAAAGCAGGCTCTGTGCTGACAGCAGAGAGTCTGATCCAGGGCTCAAACTCACAAACCACTATGTCATGACCTGAGCCAAAGTCGGATGCTTAAACGACTGAGCCACCCAGGCGCCCCATAAATTTCCCTATTGCTTATGCAACTTTGAGCTGGATTTTCTGTGATGAGCAACCCAAACATGCTGACCTGATAGAGAATGTGGTTAAAGGAAGTAAGAGTACCACAGCACATCCTCAAATGTATAATTGGCAAAGTCAAGGATGTGGAAGATTGGACAACGTGATTCCCACTGTTCCAGGTTTGGATGACCCTTGCATTTGGCTAAGTTTTTACCTTGTACATTGGGACATTGATCACGTACCTACAGAAATGTGGTATCAAGGAAAATGGTAGGGAAAAATGAGGATGTTGGAATATGTTGGCCATTTCTTACAGCACACAAGAAAGAGATCCAGCCAAAGGTGACCTATCTGAAAGCACAAGTCCTTCCCAGGTCCAGCCTGCAATCCAAGTCAAGACCCTGAGGTTTGAAAAGCTGAATTCTCTGCTCCAGGAAGTGGAAGACATAGTAGGAGATAAGACTGAGGGAAAAAAAGATAAATTTTATTATGCCTTTCTCAGAACTATAGGGTTATGAAGCATTCTTTCTTACCTAACGGTGTTGTTTCAAATTTCAAGGGCAGATATAAAGTAGAAGGTCAGAGGGATGAAGAGATTACAAAAGTGAAGTGTAGAATGAAAGGCATCTCATTGTGTTACCAACACTGTTTCATCAAAACTATTACATCCAAAAAGACAAGTGATTCAACTGGTATCTTTTTAACAGTACAGTTGCAATTATAACAAATTTTGTTAACTATACATTTAATACATTCATTCTCATGGCTTTCATAATCATTAAAGATAAAGTACCGAGCATACTTTTTCCCCCGTCGTAGAATTCCTCACCCCCATTGGGAGTGGATTCCCTGTAAGTTGTTTTCTGCTGCACCAATTTTCCTGGCATAAGAAGGATCTATATTTAGTGGCTCCGACCTTGGAATTTCTCTGTAATATTTCACCATGTGGTTCCCCCCTATGTTTTTTTTTTTTTAATTTTTTTCTTAAACTTTATTTTTGAGAGAGAGAGAGAGAGAGAGAGAGAGAGAGAGAGAGAGAGTACAAGCAGGGTAGGAACAGAGAGAGAGGGAGACACAGAATCTGAAGCAGGCTCCAGGCTCTGAGCAGTCAGCACAGAGCCCCATGTGGGGCTCAAACTCATGAACAACGAGTTCATGACCTGAGCTGAAGTCGGATGCTTAACTGACGGAGCCACCCAGGTGCCGCTGTTTTAATTGTTTTCTATCAAGTTTCTCCAACTTCTTTGCATTCTATCTTCCAAGAATTTCTAAAACCTTCTAGGACATAAGAGGCCTGTGTTCTGACACTGTTATTGAATTATAAATACATACACAAATTTTTGAAGAAGAGTGTGCTCAATATGCTAATCTCTCCCTGCATCAATTTCTTACAGAAAATGTTTATGTGCACCTTAGAATAAGTGGTTCTATGTGGACTCTGGAACCAGACTGTGTCCCCAGTCTGGTTCATAAACTAAAGCTCTAACAGCTTCATAAACTAAAGCTCTAACCCCCAGTGTTGTTAAATAAGGAGTAAGGAATCATTAAGGTTAAATGAGGTCATTAGAATGGGGCCTTGAGCCAATAGGATTAGTGTCCTTATCGGAATAGATGCCAGAGAGTTCTGTCTCTCCATCTCTGTCTCTGTCTGTCTCTCTCTCCACACACTCAGAAGAAAGGCTATGTGAGGACACAGGGGAAAGGTGGCCATCTACAAATCAGAAGAGAGCTCTTACCAGAAACCCTGCTGACCTTTGGGACCTCCAATCTCCAGAACTGTGAGAAATACACTTCTGTTTAAATGTAAGCCCCCCAGCATGTGGTTTTGGGTTATGGCCATGTTTAAATCCCCACACTGCCTATAACTGATTATATGACCACAGGCAATGTGTTTAATGTTTCTTCACCAGTATCATCCTCTGTAAAATGTACTTAGGACTAGTATCCAGCTCCTGAGAGTTATTAGGATTAAATAAGTTAATATTTATAAAGGTCTTAGAACAGTGCATAACACATGGTAAACAGGAAAAGTGTTGGTTAAAGAATCAATGACACCAAATGCAAGAATACTTTCATTAGTTTTTGTATAGTGTCCTTTGATAAAAAGCTGAAAGCTTACCAATAAAATGTTAGTTAAGGCAATTCTATAAACTATCCAGATAATGGTAGCAGTACTTAAATATTCTGAAGGTCTAGTTTGATCTGAGGATACCACTTAGAATATGTAGAAGAAAACATGACTTTCTTCCTAAATTTAATGAAGTATTAGTGCTTTTGTGTTTTGTTCAGAGTCACAACAAATGTATTTTTTTCTATAAGCTTTTTTTATCTTTTTATTAAAATTTTTTAAATTAATTTTTTAAACATTTTCTTTTTTCTTATTTATTTATTTGAGAGAGAGGGAGGGGCAGAGGGAGAGGGACGGGGAAAATCTCAAGCAGGCTCCACACCTAGCCCGGAGCCCAACTCGGGGTTCAGTCCCACCACTAGGAGACCATGGCCTGAGCCAAAATCAAGAGTCAGACACTCAACTGACTGAACTACACAGGCACCCCCTTTTTTTTTTAATTTTAGAGAGAGAGAGCATGAGCTGGGGAGAGGGGTGAGGGGGATGGAGAGAGAGAGAGAGAGAGAGAGAGAGAATCTCAAGCAGACTCCCAACACAGTGCAAAGCCCGACATGGGGCCCACTCCCATGACCCTGGGATCATGATCTGAGTGGAAATCAAGAGTCAGATGCTCCGCCAACTGAACCTCCCAGGCATCCCATTTTTAATTTTTTTCAAAGCAGCCTTTACAACCCAACATGGAGCCCAATGCAGAGCCCAAAGTTGGTCTTGAATTCACAACCTTGAGATCGAGACCTGAGCTGAGGTCAAGAATCAAACAATTAACCGACTGAGCCACTCAGGTGCCCCAAGCTTTGCTTTTTTAACCTTTCACATTTAGCCCTATGATCTATCTGAAATTAATTTTTGAATACGATATGATATACGACTCAAGCTTCATTCCCCCACACACACGGATACCAATTACTACAGCAACATTTATTGAAAAGATTATTTTGGGACACCTGGGTGGCTCAGTTAAGTATCTGACTTTGCTCATGTCATGATCTCACAGTTTGTGGGTTCGAGCCCCACCTTGGGCTCTGTGCTGACAGCTCAGAGTCTGGAGCTTGCTTTGGATTCTGCGTCTTCCTCTCTCTCTGCCCCGCCACTCCCCCTCACGCTGTGTGTGTGTGTGTGTGTCTCAAAAATAAACATTTAAAAAAGTTTTGGAAAAGATTAGTTTATCTCATTGAATTACATGAAGGTGAGTGGGTAGGTGGGGATTTATTTCTGGACTTGTATTCTGTTTCATTGGTCTACACCTACCATTGTGTAAATACCACACTATTTTAAAAGCTGTTTCTTTACATTAAGCATTGAAAATCGGATAAAGTTCTTCAATTTTATTCTTCTTCAAGGTTTCCTTGGCTATGCTAGTTCCTTTGCCACTTGGCCTTAAATTTTAATGTCAATGTCAATTCTCTCTCTCTCTCTCTCTCTCACACACACACACACACACACACACACACACACACACACACACCTGCTGTGTTTCTGATTGGAATTGCATTAAATCTATAGATAGCTCAGTATGAGTAGAATTGATATAATAAAACTGAGGCTTCCAATCGATGAGCTTAATATATTTATCCATGAGCTAGCTCATTGTCTGTCACTTTTTCTCCATAGTTTTAGGCCTCCTTTAACTTCTCTTGGCAGTGTATTGTAGTTTTTAATATAGAAGTACATTTTTTGTAGGATATTCCTATATTTATGTTAATGTAAGTGAGGTTTACTGAATTTCATTTTCTAACTGTGCTAGTATAAATAAATACAATTGATTTTTGTATACTGATTTTTTTATTCAGATTCCTTGCTAAATTAACTTATTATTTGTAATTTCTTTTCTATTTTTATTTATACAATCATATCATCTGCAAATAAAGGCATACTTGCTTCTTCTGTTCCAATCTTTACATTCTCCTCCTTGTCTTATGGCTCATACCTCTAGTAAAATATTGATAAGTAGCAGTGATAGTTAAACATCCTTTCTTGTCTGGACCTCAGGAGGAAGAGTTTGATATTTTTCCATTAGGTATGTAAGGTATAGGTTTTCTTTTCTTTTCTTTTTTATTTTTTTCTAATGTTTATTCTTGAGACAGAGAGACAAAGCATGAGCAAGGGAGGGGCAGAGAGAGAGGGAGACACAGAATCCAAAGAAGGCTCCAGGCTCTGAGCTGTCAGCACAGAGCCCAATGCAGGTCTCGAACCCAGGAACCTCAAGATCATGACCTGAGCTGAAGTTGGATGCTTAACCAACTGAGCCACCCAGGCGCCCCTAGGTATAGGTTTTAAATAAACACCCTTGATCAAATTGAGGAAGTTCCTTATGGAGATGATGACATGGCTTTTCTCCTTATCATGTGAATGTGGTAAATTGCATTGATTTATGAATTTTAACCCAACCTTGCATTCCTGGCATAAACTCCACTTAGTCATCATACATTTTTTCCTTTTAATCTGGATTTTCTACTATTTTGTTAGGGATGTTCAATGAGAGATATTGGCTTATAATTTTCTTGCAAAGTCCATGTTAGGTTTTAGCTATCAGGGTTTTGTTGAACTCATGAGTGGGAATATATTTCTTCTCTCTCTAATCTCTAATAGTTAGTGTAGAATTATTAGTTTTTCTGTAGGTGTTTGGAAGGTTTCATTAGCAAACCATTCTGAGCCTGCAGTTATATGTTTTGGGTTTTTTGGGGAGGTCGGGTAGGGGAGGTTTCTAATTACGGTTTCAATTCAAGACTTTTCAATTTTCCTGCCAGTCTTAACTTGTATTTCTCTCTTTCATCTACCTTATCAAATTTATTTGAACAAAGTTGTTAATAAGAGTATATACTGTCTGGCTCCCTTAATTTGAAGCCTAGGAACAGACAAAATCCTAATCAAAGGTGATAGAAGTTAGAACGGTAGTTCCTAGGAGTCCTGCTTGGGAAGGAGTGTGACCTTCTGGAGTGATAGAAACGTTAATCTGGGCGGTGGTTACATGGGGTGCAAACATGTAAGAATGCATTAGGTATACTTAATGTTACTTTAACTTATCCGTGTTATACCTACGTAAAAGTTTAAATGTTCAGTTAAAAATAAAACTTAACATGTGATTCTAATGCCCACCCAAGGCTGAAATTTCGTATTCACACGTGGCTTGAGAGAGCCGGTCTGAGCACTGATGGAACCCTCCATCTTCAAAATGAGTGGTCCCAATGCTTATTAGACCATTTTCCTGTAGTGAACGCAGAACTAGCTTTACTCCTAACTCCTCTGATGGAGATCGAGAAAGAAATCATTTCTCTGAACTTGCGGATAGTAAACATTAGTGCTTGAAGGAGAAAGAACAAACAGTTCTCTGTTAGTCACTTCTTTCTGGTGTTTAAGGTGATAGTTCAAGATAGTTTTTATATTCTGTGGAAAGCCTCAAGGGTGAACGTTATTATTTGTTGACTGAAGTTGATACCTTCCAACTTAAAATTTTTTATTACAGAAAGATGTTAAGATAAAGAGCAAGCATAGGGGTATCTGGGTGGCTCAGGCGGTTGAGCATCTGACTTCAGCTCAGGTCATGATCTCACACTCTGTGAGTTCGAGCCCCGCGTCGGGCTCTGTGCTGACAGCTTGGAGCCTGGAGCCCGCTTCAGATTCTGTGTCTCCCCCTCTGCCCCTCCCCTGCTCATGCTCTGTCTCTCTCTGTCTCAAAAATAAATAAAAACATTAAAAAAAAATTTTTTTAAAGATAAAGAGCAAGCATGAATGAAGCAGCAAAATTTGCCCTTCACCACTCCTACCCAATCTGTCGGTAACAACACGAGTATTCACGAAGCACTTACTAGATACCAGGCACTATGAAGTTACTGAACCCATAAAACTTTAGTATTTTACCTGTTTCACAAATGTAAAAACTGAGAATCAGAGTTTCACTAACGTGTCTAAGGTTGTACAGATTAATACATGGTAAAGCCAGAGTTTGATGCTGGCTTAGAAGCCTGCCTTTTAAACCACTGTGTTATTCATTAACCCACAATCAGTTTTAGTTTTCATATCTTTCCTATACACCATATATAGACACATTTCGTTAATCAAATGGAATCATACTATACTTTTATCCATAACAATATTTAACTATTCTCCACTAGAGGGATATTTACATTTACTACTTTGTAAATAATATTATTTATGAATAACAGATTCCCAGAAATGGATTTGCTATGTCAAAGTGCATTTTTTCTTCTTCCGGATTTTTAATTTTTGTTCACACAGACCCAAGAAAATGTGTATTTTAAACATTTGCCTCTTTTTGACGTTAGTATTTGTACTTGCATATAACCAATTGTCCCAGAAAACTTAGTATCTGGTATAACAAGTCCAAATTCTTATTTTTTCAAAATTGCCTTTGCTATTCTTGGTCCCTTGTTCTTCTGTATAAATGTTTTAGCCACTTTCTCAAATTGCATATTAATGCTATAATTTTCCCATGGATCTCTGTTGCAAGTCCTCCATAGACAGTCATAGAGTCTGCCATTAAGAGCTTTTTCTTCCTTTCCAATCCTACTCTTCTCTTCCTTCCTCCTTCTCCCAGCTCTTTCTTAACTGTGTAACAAGACCTGCCACAAAGTGTCGAATACCAAGTAGTCACTCATAATGGGCATGTTTGTCCATTCCTCCTCTTAAAGTGAACGTGTCTAACATTCTATCCCAATATATTGGTGGCATTAGGTTTTGGTGATGATCACAATAGCTATGTAACAGAACTGAAGCACAGTACTTTTAAAATGAGTCTAAAATCATGAATTTTACTACCAAAAAAGTAGCAGAAAGTAGGTTCGGAAATAGGGAAAGTAGGCACATTTCTTTTTATATAAGTGACAGTCTGTAGCAACTCCCTCATTCCTGACATTATTCATTCAAAAAATAGGTTTACATATGTCTTCCAAACATTTAAAGATAAACAGGAACATTACAAATCAACAGAAGGCCCCCAAACACAAATTTTAAAAAGAGAGTAAAAGAAAGTAAGTTAATAAAAGATTAAAAACAAAGCCAGCAAGGTAGCATTAAAAAAAAAAAAAAAAAAAAGGCAAGAAGGGATTATAAAATAAACTTTCAGAAGATCAAGTGATAATCTTAAAACTGGACCCACTGGAATTAAAAGTTTTCAAAAATGTGAAGAAATGGAACAAAGATTCAGTAGTTATGAACCTGTAAGTGCTCAACATAGCACAGAATATATATAACAAAAAGGATTAATATGGAAAAATATGTAAAAGCAGTATGAGAATTTACATTTCTCACTCCTTGAGAGACATATAGATAGTAAGTAAAGATCTCCCCAGTGTTCAATGAATAATATTGATTGAATGGTTATATGACAAACTGTACCAAAGGAAATGCCCTGTACCAGAGCACTCAGGAAATATTTACAAAATGTGTTTGGTTAGAAGGTTAAAAAGATATCCTTAATAAATTCCCCGAAGTGGACTGTATACAATGACTACATGTAATACAAACTGTAAGTTATTGGGGTACCTGGGTGGCTCAGTTGGTTGAGCGTCCGACTTCAGCTCAGGTCATAGCTTGCCAATTCAAGCCCCGCGACGGGCTCTGTGCTGACAGTTCAGAGCCTGGAACCTGCTTCGGATTCTGTCTCCCTCTCTCTCTGCCCCTGCCCCACTCACGCTCTGTCTCTCTCAAAAATAAACATTAAAAAAAAAAAAAAGAAAAGAAAAGAAAAGAAACTATAAGTTATTAACAAAACACTAAAGTAAAAAATAAAGTATATCCAGCCACCTGGAAATTCAAACACACTATCCTCAGTAAGCCTTGGATCAAACAAGCTATCAAATTTGCAGCCACCAAATATTTAGAAAACAGTAATGATAACACACCATCCTCAACATATGGAATGGAGCCAAAGAAAATAATGAGAGAATCCATACCATTAACATGGCTTTAGAATCGAAGAAAGAAAAATAAATGGATCAGTCATTCAAACTCAAGAGGTGGGAATAAGTAAGGGAAGTAGAAGAAAGGAATCAAAGTCAAAATACTGAAATAAATGAGAAAACAGGTAATAGATCCTTCCTTCCCTGGTAGTGAGAGAAAGGATGGAGGAAGAAGGGAGCAAACCAGAGCTAGTCTAATCAAGGAGAAGAAAAGACACAAAAAGGAGATTGGTAATAGATAATATATGTATTTACAACAGTGAGATTATTAAGTGCAACTATATGCTAAGAACAGTTTGAATATAAGGTAGACCACAATGACAAATTTCCAGAAAAAGGAAAATTACCAACATTTACTCCAGAAACAGAATGCTGAACAGAGCAAGAACATATGAGGAAACAGAAATACTGTGAAAGAATTACCTTCAAGAGAAGAGTCAGGTGTATCTGGGTATAAGTAAAACAGCATCAACTTCAATAAACAATCATTCTCAAATATATAAACTATTCCAAATCAAACAAAACAGGAGATAGTTTTCCAGTTTATTCTGCACAGCTATCAAAACCTGTAAATTAAAACCAGACTTGTTTCTTATGAACAAACGTAAATACAAAATCCTAAATACAGGGTTAGTCAATAGGACACAGCAGCATTTTAAATGAGCAGCTCAAGATTGGATTCTACTAACATAGTTGGTGTCTATGATCAATAGCTCAAAGGAGAAAATCTGTATAAATATAATGGTAGACACTGAAAACGCATTTGAAAAAAAAATTTAACATCTGATCCTAATAAATGGGCTTCATGAATAATCTTGACATAATAAAGCACTGTCAGCACAGAGTCACAAACCATGAGATCATGCCCTGAGCCAAAATCAAGAGCCAGACGCTTAACCAACTGAGCCACCCAGGTGCCCCATAAAGCATTCTATTTCTACTCTATAGGTTAAAATTATACGTGGGAGTTAAATACTACAGACTTTCATAAAGTCAGAAACAAGAATGCCCATTATCATATTAAATCAAACTGAAAATTACTGGAAATTATAATAAAATGTCTTCAGTTAAAAAAATGACTGCTTTCCTATATAAGCAGTGACTAGTTTAAAATATTACAATACTATTATTTAATAACATGAAAAGGCCATTTCTAAAGGCAACAACAATATTTTTGGAAACTTTTTAAAAAATTAACAGCTACCGTAAAGAAAATTTTGGGGGGCGCCTGGGTGGCGCAGTCGGTTGGGCGTCCGGCTTCAGCCAGGTCACGATCTCGCGGTCCGTGAGTTCGAGCCCCGCGTCAGGTTCTGGGCTGATGGCTCAGAGCCTGGAGCCTGTTTCCGATTCTATGTCTCCCTCTCTCTGCCCCTCCCCTGTTCATGCTCTGTCTCTCTCTGTCCCAAAAATAAATAAACGTTGAAAAAAAAATTTAAAAAAAAAAAAAAGAAAATTTTGGAACTTTTAATGAGGAACATGCAAAAAACCAATTCTTTGTTCTCAATGGAAAGACTCCTAAGTAAATTTAAACACTTAATGTTTCCAGTTAAAATCCTAACAAGATATCTTGGGGAAAGTGAACAAAATGATTCTAAAAGTCACATGAAAAAATAAACAGGCAAAAATAGAAAACTTTGAAAAAGGGACAACTAAGCTCTGTCCTACAGCAAGTATTACTGCCTGCAGTGTACTATATACATCGTTCTAGGGATTGAAAATAGAGTGATTAAAAAAAGGACTACAAGGACCGATGCATAATTTATACAGACATAATGCAACTGTAGAACTTGTAACAGAAGAGATGAGGGTGGAACGCAACTGAAAGCCCAGAAACAGACCTGAATAAGACATAGATGGTATTTACAAACTATGACTAGGACGCACCGCTCACCAATGCTGCTTGCGTCATCAGGTTAGCCACTCCGAGAAAGCCTTAAGTCGTCGCTCACCTCACAAAACTGAATTCTAAGGTGATTTAGAATTAAGTGTAAAAGAAGCCAGAGAAGTAAAATAAAACTTATGTGAATATTAAAATAATCTTGGAGAAAGCTTTTCTAAGGAGAAACCATAGGAAAAGATGAATAGAATTGGCTACATATATAATTATAAATTTTTCCTACATCAAAACACACCATACAGTGTTTTTAAAATTATACTTTACATAGGGCTATCTTCTTTATCTCTGTTGCTCTTTCAAGCAATAATTGAACATGAATAGTTAATAAAACAAAATATACCTAATATGAAATAATGAATTTCATTAGTAATCAAATAAATACAAATCGAAATGATTTATCACCTGTCAAAATGGCAGATTTAAAAGTTTTAAATACCCAGCATAGCTAAGTGAAAAGTAATAGGAATGAATGTAAAATTTGCAAACCCTTCCTGAGGGCAATTTGGATATAGCAGAAGTTTAGAAGTATACTCCTATACACCAGCAATTCCAAGGAAATCATGCATATTTGTTTTTATGTGGATTTTCATCACAGTTATTTATGACAGAAGGGTTAGAAATATTTTGTGTCCAGCAATAAGGAAATTGGAAGCTACGGTTCTTCTTTTTATAAGGGAATAACTTCACAACCATTAAAAAGAGGGTAGAATTTAATTATTGGCATAGCAGGATGTTCACAATGTATTATTAAATGAAAAAAATAAACTACAAAGTTACGGGTAACATAAACCCATTGTTTTAAGAAAAAGATTAGATACGCATTTATATACATCCATCAAAGTCTAATTATTAACGGTTATCTTTGGAGGTGTTCCTACATTTTCAAATATGTACCAGTCTAAAAAGGACAAAGTAAGTATTCCGGGTTTTAGGTTTTGTCAATAAAACACGGCACAATGGATAATAAGTGGTCATCTTTTTCAGATTATTTATTAAGATTATTCCTGGAAGTCTGTACTGGATATAAGCAAGAATAAAACAAGGCTAAAAATGGCCTCGAATTCTTATGGCAGTTTATTTACAGACTATCGAATACAGCCTTTATTTATTTATTTTTAAACAAATGGCTTCTATTAAACACATTAAACAGTTACAAGACTTTACTAAAAGTTCTTGCAAAAAAGTACAACACCTTTACAACAAACTAGCTGTCAAAGAAAACCAAGGGGTGATTCACTTACAGGGCCTCATTTTGAATGCAACTACAACTAGGAATTGTTTTGACGTGATGAAGAGGGTAAGACCCACAAAATTTGTCAGTCTACACAATTTAAAGACAAAGTTCTGTTATGGTCAAAATTTTGTTTTCTCCGTCTTCAAGTGGATCCCTTGATAGCTTATTAATTTAATAGCTTTTATTTTTAATTAAATTAAAAGCAGCTTGCGAAATTACCTGGAGAGGCTTTGGTAAAATGACAAACCGTTGCTCCCTCATGACACCTGGAAATTATAAACCCTTGAAAGATTTTAAAAGTAATGTTTGCAGGCCTGCTAGCATAGACTTTCCTCCTCTAAAGAGAAAACAAATGTAAATGATTCAGTTCACTACCTAATCGTTATTTAAAAACTACTGTTGTTAAAAAGAAACAAACAAAAAACAAAACAAAAAAAAAAACGAGGAGCCTCCTTTTGAAGAACTATCCATCCTGTATAGGCTTCTAATGAAGTTTTTCTAAAGTTTTGTTTTAGTCTATTTTTTGAGTCGTTTTATAAGTTGACTTTTTAAAACCATTTGTTAAGGTAGTTGTTCAGTATTCTAAATTTAATTATTTTACTTCACTGTAACACTGGTAATTTTTTTTTTTTTTTTAAGTTTGAGAGAGTGAGTGTGCACATGCGTGAGCAGGGGAGGGGCAAGAGAGAATCCCAAGCAGGCTTCTGTCAGTCTGGCCCCAACATTGGTAACTATTTTAAGTCAATTTTTTAAAAAAGTTAAGTGTTTTCTGCAGAATTTAGATGTGGCTTAGAGGAACTGCCCTGGAAATCCATCTCTACATCTCATTTCTCTTAGGCTGTAAAAGTGAGGGTACAGACCAGATGATTAGAATATTGGAAGGAATGTCCTGTTCAGTCTTTAAAAATCTCAAAACCAGTATCCCAGAGGATCAGTAGATTTTCATTCAGAACTCGTATTTCAAGTTTATTTTAACAAAAGGTGGGGGAGGGACTATGGTGAAAAGTTGTGTAAAATGATTAAGCTCCTAGCAAACACGGCAAAACTCTGACTCGCAAGTTCCAGTGAGAGTAGTTTGGAAGCACTTAACCCATTTACCTTCCACTTTTCTTAAGAAATCCTGATATTTCCTACAAATTAGCCTATTACAAATTGGCCAGATGCAACTTAAAATTTGTTTTCATCATAGTTTCCAGTTGTTCTATTTTGTTCCAGAATGTTATTTCTTTATTCAGTTTCCACTTTAAAACTGCACACGCACATGGTCACTTCTTACATTCACTTAAGAGTAATGTAGATACAGCTGAGAGTAGCAAATACTACTAGCTTCTCCAGACCCTTTTTAAAATCTTATCAGCCCACTGGAAGTGTGACTGAATGCCCTTCACAAGTTAACTGACGTAGCCCAAGGCACTGAATATGTATACTCACTGACAGAATGAAGCCCTGAATCACAGCCAAAGCATTATCTTAATTCACATTCCACAAACCATTTTGATCAATAAACCTCTTAAAACGAGTCTTAAAAATTTCATGGGTGACTACAATTCTTCCACAAAGAACAGACTGAAGACTTTTGAGTTGCATGCAGAAAAACTTGCCGCGTCAGGAAATATAAATGGGAATTTCACATGGGAGATAAGAAGTTTTCTTCTTTTGGTAGGTCAGTCTTTTATTTTCATCTTCATATTTGCAATCTGACTTACCTGTTTCTTTCCCCAAAACTTAAGTAACGTTTTATGGTCCTTAGACTTTACTCAAGAATACTCGTGATTACTGCAATTATAACCTATGTAATTAGTGATTTCCATCCCCGCTCTTTTTATTAATTCGGATTTACTAAAGTATTAAATGGTATGGAAGGATGCATTGAGATTTTTATTACCGTATTTCACCGACTGTTTCATATAATAACATCTATGAATTTGGGAAGTATCTTACAATTACTGCATCTGGGCATTGTGTTGTGGTTTAACCAGCAAGATTTTTTCTAAGTGGTGCGTAAGATACTGGTATATTTCACAATTAATACTGTCTAAGGGTAATATTATAAGCTGTAGTTCAAATTTCCAATTTCAAGCAACAACTTCCCTGTCCTCCCAGCCACTCTCCCAACATAAATATATAACTGAAATGTTGGAAAAACTATCCAAACACAGTTCAATTTTATATAAAATATTTAATTTTTAAAACACAGGCTATTCATGTCACATAAATATCTTCAATTTTCGGTTAGCTGCTATGGTCAGCAGAATTATCAAGTGTGACTATTAAGAATAACTTAAGATACTGTCACTTATAGGAAAGTCTAAAGCGCTAAGACTCACCATATTAAAATTTGAGATAGTTGAATACTGTAGCTATTTTGCTAAATTTGAAGTATTTCTTCACCTCCTGCAATGTACTTTTAAGTTGTTAGTACTCAAAATTCAAATAAAAGCAAAATAATTGTTCTTCCATTCATTTTTCTCCCCAATAACAAAAAAAAATTCCATCAAAAAAATAAAATGATCAACTGACATCAACTCATTTTATAGCAGTAAAATGGTAAAATATCCACTTTAAAATATCCTTGCTGTCACCAAACTGTAATGCTTCCCATATAGTATTTTGAAATGAAGGTTCACAAGTCAGAGGGCATGGGGTTAAAAGACTGACTTTAGAACTGGAGCAAATTTCCATTCTAAAACAGTTCTTCCGATTTACAATTCCAATGAAAAAGTAAGTTACCAGGAGAAAGAACAGTTAAAACAAAATGGTTAATTGGCACAGCTCTCATTTCCAGAGTTTATTTTTCCATTCAGGGATACTGGAAACACTGGTTATTCACCTTTGGTTCCTTTTGAGAATTTATTGTAATTGTACGTGTGCCTGAGCGTGCATGAGAAGTTAGTTAGACTTGACACCATTACAGCTTACATAGGGTTAGTCCATCCTTCTTTGCTGCTTTTAATAAAAGAGAAAAATGCTAAAATGAACTAAGGTTGCTCTAAGTCTGGCAGAAGTCCTAATAAACCTCACAGAAGGTAAGGTGAGAGGAAGGAAGAGAAGAGGTTTTCTCTCACTACTTTTTCTTTTTGTTTCAATAAATTCAGTGTAGGCAAAGTTTCTAGTTAACAAACTGAACGGCTTTTTCTTAAAATGGCAATTGCGTAACTTAAAATATGATGTCTGCCTCCCCTCCCCCCATGAACTTTAATAGAATCAGGCAATTCTGTTTATTAAGCCTTGCTTCTGCACTACTGCCCTCCAATTATCCATGGCAAAAGGAAAACAGGGACAATATGGCAGCCTGAAAACGGGTACTCTAAAATTCTCATTTAGCTATTACTTTCAACCACTTAAATGATGTAACTTTTTAGAACTTCTTGGAAGTAACAAGATACTGACTGGAGTTCTAATCCCTTTCTTTGCTCTCACGCTCCTAGCAAGACAAGGTGGTAGTGGAAGGTAACATAGCCCAAAGACAGGCAGGAAAGAAGAAAGTGTGACAGGCAGAGGGAATGAGTCTAGCGGGAACTGAACAGGCAGCAGTCCCTAAACACTGGAGAGCTCCCTGCCTCTTCAATACAGTATTGATTCCCTTTAGAAGACAAAATGGGTGTAAAGGTTAACTGCTTTTTCAGACCTTCAGCTTACCTGTTAAGGCACTTACTTACCCTCCCCACCCCATATTTTTCATATAAAACCCACTATTTCATTTGAATGCATTTTGCTCGGCTATGATAATCTGCAAAATAAAACAAAAATAACGTTGACCATTTTTTTTTTATAAAACTGTTGCATCAAGAGAAAGGTTGTGTTTTATTTTCTGAAGTGAGCACAAAGTACACCTTTCACAATAACACTGGAAGCAGGTGCAAAGACTGACAGTGACCTTTGACTAAAGGTAGCTTTGTAAAAAGAAAAATACCAAATAAATCAGTGCCCTTTCTGATTGTTGTAAAACTGGAGGGGGGGAGGGGTTGGTTGGTTGTTACATAAAAGTTGGTCCAAACTTACAAAAAAAGCACAAATGTGCATAGTTCAGAAGATCTG
Source organism: Herpailurus yagouaroundi (assembly GCF_014898765.1). Taxonomy (NCBI): domain Eukaryota; kingdom Metazoa; phylum Chordata; class Mammalia; order Carnivora; family Felidae; genus Herpailurus; species Herpailurus yagouaroundi. Next base: position 87,095,391 of record NW_024412391.1, on the reverse strand, counting down.
CAAGAGGGCCATAAAAGACTCTTATGTCCCTAAGATTAGCATCCACGTAAAACTGCAAGAATACAAAATAAAATTGTTAACTAGAATTTGTGAAGATGTACAATCAATAGATCTAGTTTTTAGAACAGCATGAATTTAAGCAAAGGTTTTTTTTCTTTTTTTTTTTAACTATTGTATGCAAGACCCTTTTCCACATAAAAATAAAGCTGTTGTTGAATTAATATTATTCAAGTCTCTTGGATTGCTGCCTTAAATTGCAGCTAGAAAAGTCTTTCCAGATAAAAATGATGTGCCTGAGGAAAAACAGATACTCAGTATGGTAACCCTCTGCCTCGACCTCTGCCAGCTGATGTGCTAATGTGTCCCCTGTATCCTTGTGAATATCCAGGTCCTTGGGCAGGAGAAGTCCAGGTCTGTCCATGCATGAGGCCGGGGCCACCCGGGTTTTCCTGTAAGTTACCACCATAGTTATAGTTGTGCATCTTTGCTGGCAAAGGATGAGTACTCTCTGGCCCTGTGGGAGGGTCACTGCTGTTCGCCAGGACTGCAATGGGTCCATGGCTATATTCAAATCTATGGTCCTTGTCTCCACTGAACAACATGGGACCAGTATTGAGGTAAATGTCTCCGTATCCAGCTACTGAACTGGGAAATGACTCGGAAAAGGCAGAAGGCTGAGGTGGACCACCAGAATGAGATGAAGAAGTACTGTAGTTATCCAAAGACTGAATATCTGAGTTTCCAATGAAGCTACGTCGTTCCAATGGTGGAGGAGCAGAGCTACTTCCCAGACCATCATTGCTAACATAAGGAGCGGAAGAGAAAGAAGAGGATCCAAAATTGTCCTTGTAGTCTGATGTGGGCACATAAGTGTCTCCTGCCTGGTAATCCATACCACTTTCTCTTTTGGGATCATCCTGGGGCTGATGCTGAGCGAGCAGCTGTAACAGGGCGGCTTTCACTCCGGCATGAGGGTCAGTTAACGAAGAACTGGTGGTGGGTACGTGCTGGTTTTCTGTCCGATAATCCAGATCTTCTTCGGTCACTGGTGGTGGTTCAGGCGGTTCAGGAGGTCGCTGATCAGGAGGGAGGATACGAGGCCGGTCCGGTTCTGGGGTGAGCTCCAACATCCTCATATCTTGGTGCTGAATGAGGTCATCTTGCCCTAAGTGAAACAAAGCAAAAAGAAAAGGAAAAAAAAAAAGAGAGAGAGAGTCAAAAGTGATCATGGAAAACTATGTGTTTCAAAATAGTCAGTTTCCTACAGGTGGTCCTAAAGAACATCACAAGTTCCGGAAGTTCCATTTCCAGCAAAAAAAAAAGGAACGAAAGGAAACAGGGATATAAATACTAATATTGCCTGCTACCATTTAGGTCTGTGGTGACTGAAAAATTTAACTGCATTGGACTTTTCCAAGGTATCTCACATCTACCTATTTATTGCCTGAAGAACAAAAGCTACCGTACACATAAAGTTTCTGCCTTGCTCAATCATGTTGTTGTAGTTGGAGTAAATTATTTCTTCCATCAGAGGTTTACATGAGAAAAATCTCTGGCATTCTTAATGAGCTACAGCACACATGGGTAATTTGTCAAAGAATCTACTCTTCCTAGGAGTAAATGGACTCACGAACCAACCTATGACCAGTGACCTGGGAATTTTCAGAACATCTACTCCTAGCAATGCCACCAAACGATACACATCTGAGACCCCCCCCCCCCCACCATCAAGAAAAACAGTGTGGACACTGTTAGCGGTCTGCTCTCTGCACACTCACCCGATGCCGGAGTGCTAGGTTCTGGAGGTGGCCTGAGTTGTAATGACGCTTCATGTCCCGACCCATTTTCCCTCTCTTCCAGTAGCACGTCTTTCTGCTTGGACTGCTGGGCCTTTATTAACTGAGTCAGCAGAACTGCGAAAGCGCTCTGCACGGCCGCCTGGGCAGCATCAGTCTCCACTTTAGGCTGCGCGCTCTGAGAAGAAGGCTGAGTTCCTCCCAATGGTTTCGAAGACTCCTGTTGTGGTGTGGATGGGTCTGTCTGTTTTTCACCTGTTGCCAAAATTCCAGCAGGAAGGTTTATTTTATTTAGCTGCTGTTGAGTCTCAGAGTTTACCTTAATGTTCAACACTTGGACAAAATCAGCCATATTAACACTTGTTTTAGACTGTAGTAGGTTTAGTAGAATTGCCAATTCACTGTGGTTTAACTGCTGTCCAGGGCCTGTTTTTACTAAAGACAAAATTTGTATTAATTAGAATTGCCATAATTCACAGCACACCCCGCCCCCCCAAAATGGCTCTATATTACCCTATTAAAATGCCCATTTGTGGGACAGTGTGTAGGAAACACTGTGAAACAGGAATCTCAGTCTGGTTCTAATTTCATGTACGTACATTTAAGATGTAACTGCACGTAAGTCAAAACAACAACAACACACTGCGGCCCGTTTTGAAGAATTCTCTTCAGGGCTCAATAGTTCAAAAGGAAAACCAAGACTACTGCTGGAGCCCCGTAGGGTAGGTGTGAGTGGGATTCGCCAGCTGTGAGCAGGGACTGGAGGCGGTGGCGCGGGGCAGCTACAGTGTCAGGCACTCTTGAAACATTTGGGATCTTTCATTCCTCGCAACAACCTTGAAGGCACCCTCTATTATTACTCCCAGTTTGTTTGTTTTTAAACTGAAGAAGAAACTGACATCCAGGGACACTAAATAATTTGCCCAAGGTCACAAACTCTGTAAACGGCCAAGTTGAGATCAGAACCCAGGTATTCTGATTCCGGAGTCTGAGCTCTTAACTACTCACTAAAATCATCTTAAATAAGCTCATCTAAAATCATGCTTATTATCTGAGGACCTAACCTGATTTTGCTGTAAATTCAAACTGAGATGTTATAGACTCCTTAATAAAATGTATTTTATTCAAATTACCTTTTTTTAAGGTAAGTCCCTTAGGGTAAGTTAGGAACTCCTACAGAAGCATGCTTATAATGCTCATGCAAGATGATATTAACTCATCACCAACAAAACAGATGGCGTTGTTTTTCAATTTTCAGTTGAGGCTAGTGACGGTTTGCACAGGTTCTCGTGCAAGCTTCCCTGAGCCACACATAACAAGGCTCGAATGTGTATGATACCACAGAAGTTCAGCGACACTACTCTGATAAGCAATTTCTATTATAAGAATGATGAACCAACAGAAGAGAAACTCCAAGAAAATAAAAAACTGATGAGTAACGCTCTCCTTTTATTTTCTCTCTTTATATATATTTTAAGAGCCTTTTTATTACTTCTTAATGTTATTTGTAGGTTAACTCAAAACAAACTTTTGCAAGTTCTTCCTGTGACTCGCAGGCATTAAGAAACAAAGAGCCATGTCTGTTTGCTGCATCCTAAGAGCCAGGTTCCCCTCATTTTCCATTTTATTTCTACATCAGCAGAGGCAGGCTCTGTGTGAGCTTGCAAGTATTCTGTAACTATGGTGTCTCCTCTAACAAAAAGGGCATTTTCTTTTAAAATAAGACAGTTGATGATGAAGAAAATGAAGCAGAGAGGATTCATTCCTATTTCACAAAACCAGGATTCTTCTTAACAGTGACAGTTTCAAAAAAAGGAAAACAAAAGATAAAATGAAACTCTGAGCAACAAATAACAATTGCTTTTGGTTTGTAAAGTAATGTACCAGTACTTTAATGCAGTCTGACCAAGGTCAAGTATAAGTTTGCAGATTACATGGGAAAGCTAATCTACTCTATATTTATATCCAACCACCAAAGTTCAATCTGATCAGATCTGTTTTAATCAACTAACTGATCTTTAAAACTAAATGACAGAATGAGTTTAACAACATTTCTGACAACACTCAAGAGGCCGAATTCTCATGAAGAAGATTACTCTTATGACAGACTGATCCAGAGGAAGAAATTTAGTAAGTTTCCCCCAGATAGCCTTCTTTATCATACTTCAAGTCATTTTTCGAACAATATGAGATTCCAATTTTTGAGATTCTATAATATTAACAGGCCATGTAGTAAGAGTGATCTGAGGACATTATAAACAGAATGAAAGAACTTCTATTATGAATTTTGGCTGTCTTCCTATATCTTTCTATGGATTCTTGCCCTAGGGAGAAAAAGGAAATAGAGAAATCTGACCATTCACTAATCATATGTAATTTGATGCTCTTCTGAAGTGCCTCTTACCTTAAGATTGTTTCATATTGTGATGCCAGTAGGAGTAAAATGTCTATACTGGCACAAGCAATTAACAGGGAAATGTCAAGTTTGGTGAGTAAATCTTAATGTTTTAGCCACAAATGCTTTAACACGATAGCAACATAATCACAGCTAGCCACAAAACGAGGGAAGAAAACCAACCCAGGAAGCATTACTGACCAGGCGCTACGTTCGAGTTGCCCTGAGGTTTCAGCTGTGAAGACGGCAGCACGCCCTGCGGTGTGCTGGTCCTGCTGTCATCTAAGCCAAGAGACAAGTCCTTTCTGGGGGCTTTAATTGTTGAAACATCATCGGTCATGCCCATCTGCTTCTGTCTTCTTCGCTTTTTACTCCACAGCTCATGACAATCTTGCCATAAAGGAAGACTGGAAAAAAAAAAGGTATCAAATTGTTTGTCAGTGTTATTTCTTAACGACAACAAAAACCTGCTAATATTTCCTACACAGCACCAAAGCTGCCACCCCACACCCCTGCCAGTTGATCTTGAAGACTCCATACACATGCTGTGTGAGCCCCTCAACAAAAATCATCCTTGAGGCCCCACCTCTATCAGGGATTCACTTTTACAAATGGACTGTTTTTCTGTGGCTTCTGAATAATTGACAAATAATCATTTATTAAAACTATGAATGAACGGGGCGCCTGGGTGGCTCAGTCGGTTATGCATCCGACTTTGGCTCAGGTCATAATCTCGCAGTTCGTGGGTTTGAGCCCCGTGTCGGGCTCTGTGCTGACAGCTTGGAGCCTGAAGCCTGCTTCGGATTGTGTGTCTCCCTCTCTATCTGCCCCTCCCCCGCTCACGCTCTGTCTCTCTCTCTATAAAAAATAAAACATTAAAAAAATTTTTAAAAACTATGAATGAAGAACACATGTTCATAAAACTTTGTTACTATTATCCTTGGTGCAGTCTTTTAAAGCCAGTTCTTATCACAGTACACCATACACTGAACAGGACATGGAAAAAAAGGCAAAAAATATGCCATTCGCAGGAAATGGAAACAGGATTAAAGAGTAGTAAAGGCTAGGAGATAACATTTGTGAAAGACTTTCTAGTAAAAGCTTTTTACTTTTTTAATACCCTCTTATTTACTTCCATAATCAAATGCTCTAAAATGAAACTATGCTACAGAGAAGGTTCAAAAATAGGTAGTCCAGGCTAATTACTCATCAATAAAGAGTTCTGAATACCTAGCAGCTATCAAAATTACCCACAATTCTGAAACAGTTCTACCTTCATTAATGTAATTTCTTAAAACTGACAACACTACAGAGTAACTTTTGCCTAAAGAAAGATGTAAGTGGTTGATTTATAAATGTTTTCTTCTTATCCTAATAAAAATTCCAATGGGAAGTTACTATTATATCTATTTTAAAGATGAGAAAATTGAGGCTTGGAAAGGTTAATAAACTTGCCCAGAATATCTACAAATTCTCTTAAGCAGCCCCAACCTGGTTGATACAGCTACAAGTCTTCAACCTGGGTGTGTTCACCTCTAGGGATGCTTTTGAAGGGGATGCACCTGAAATGGTTTTAAAACAACTGACACAGCTTTCCTACAATTGACTTTGGAGAATGGCCTGCACAGCAAGTTCTTTCACACCTCCTCTTTCACAATTACTCTCATCTCATGTTACAAAATAAAGGCATATGCAACAATATGGTCGAATCTTAGCAATATAATATCAAGTAAAAAAAAGTCATTCCCAAAAGATTACAAACAGCATGACACTCTTTTATAAAATTAAAAACAACTAAAAATTTTAAAATATAACTTTTTATGAGTACATATAGATGGCAACAAAAGTATATACAAAAGAAAACAGGGATGATGGTTACCTCAGGTGGAGGAAGGCAAGGGGATAGGTCGTGGGGCAGGGGGTGGGGAGAGGGTATGATATGACTAACGTAGGTTATTTCCAAGGTTCTAGCTTTTATTTGGTAGGTTCATGGCTGCTTATTAACATCATTTAAAATAACTAATTAAGTAACTAAAAGAAAAAAAAGAGAGCCATGCATGGACCAATGATGAGTGACACAAGGATTATGATTAAACCAAGTCTATGCACCTGAGGTCCAAAAACAAAACAAAGGCATACCTCTCAGCCATCTTACTATGGTGCATTGCCTCAGCGTGTAAAAACCTCCTGGAGTAACAAACAAAGGTACAATTTGAAATATTGATATTGGGAAGCTTTAAGGCATCATAAACCCGCCAAAGACTTTCCTTTCTGTGTGTGTGTTTATGTATTTTAAGATGTGTGGCCTTAGCCCCTGCTGGGATATTCCGAATTCAGATATACTGCGGTACTCAGAGTGGGGCAACAGGAGTGACTTCACTTCTTCCACCCTGATGCTCTTGCAGGAGAGCCCCATAACGGGAAAGCAAAGAAATCCACAGGAAAGGGCTTCTGGGCTCCCTCCCACAATTTAAAGCTGAGAGATTCTTTATGGATGATCTCCACGCTCATCTCTAGGAAAGACCAACATTACCCAACCAATAGCTGTAATGTATAGGTTAGTGATGCAGACTCTGGATATACCGGCAACGTTTTCCAGGATGACCACATTTTTATGTGCTTTTTCTGAAGGTTCAAATACCGGCTCAGCCACTTACTTATTGGCTCTCATTAGGCAAGTAACTTGACCTCTGTGCCTCAGTTTCCTTATCTTTAAAAATGAGATTAACAATATAATCTACCTTATGGGGTAGAGGTAATGATATATGTTAACATATGTAAGCGCTGGACAGTGCCCCTCACATAGTAGGCACTGTATTCACGCTTGATACCCATTTATCATCATTACGTAAGATAGTTTAAAACTACCTTTATCAAATCACTCACATCATGAAATGCTTATTCCAATTACAGTTGATCATATTTTATCTTATAAATTGTTCAGTGCTTTTCACTTACTGTTGAGAAAAAATAAAATTATAGGCTAGCTGTCACTCTTTCACTTTTTAGTAATATGTTTTTTCTTTCCATTAAATATGCCAGTAAAGTTTTGACACCACATCTAATATAATTAATGCAGTTGTTTTGTTTTTTTGTTTTAATATCCTATTCTCATTTGATTATTCCTAAAATTAATCACAATATCATTATACTTTCAACCTGAATGCTTTAGTGATGCATCCTGTAATTTATTACTGGATTACAGCCTGTTCACCAAAATGTGTATTAATATGCCTTTTTTTTTTTTTTAATATGCTTATTTTTAATGGAGAAATGCAGTCAGGTGTGTTCTGGTAAAAATTAGGTGATGTGTGTGACAATATGGACAGGTTCCAATTAGGTTATATGACAGATGTTTTCCATTAATTAAATGGGATGTATCTACAGTTCCAAGGTTTTCACAAAACCATGCATTTTAAAAAAGTACTAAGAAAAAAGATGTAACATATAGATTGGCGAAGTTGTACTGACGTTACATGTTGACACCCTAAACTTTTCCAAGTATACTTACTGGATGAAATAAGTGTTAATAAAAGAAAAAGTACGAAGTATAAGAAATCATTTAATAAGATACTAATAAAGCTTCTTTAGTTTATTTTCTCAAAATTTGAAAAAATAATGAATGACTCTTAAAAATCTTTTCAAGCCATAGGATTTCCAATTCTTTACTGTCAAGAAAATTAAAACAGAACCTTAAGTCGACATTTGAAAGGTCATTATCATAATTTCTGATGACAGATCACTCTGTGATTTTTGGACATAATATGGAAGGAGTGCAAAGAACTCAGTGATAAAACCATGACAAAAGACCATTTGTTCGCAAAGGCTTACTTACAAGGGTACTTATAAAAAGAAAAGAATAAAATTACAATTAATGTGGAACTCTCTCATTCTAGAATGAGTAATATTAATTGGTAGATATAAAAAAAATCACAGTCCTACCTATTTCATTAGGTCGCATTTACAAACAAATTTATTAATTTTTTCTTTCCTTAAAAAAATGTTTTTAATTGGAATATAGTTGCCATATAATTTACCATATAATATTATATTAGTTTCAGGGCTACAACATAGTGAGTCAACAATTTTCTTTCCTTTTTTAAACTGAAATATATACTAGTAATATTCACAATGACCATCTGATCAAGAAGAAAAAAAGCTTAAAATCAGAAAAATTTTAAGATTAAATTTCCATTTATATACATATATTTGTTTTAAAGAAGTTCAATACGGTAATCAATAAAATACTTTCAAGCATAAATGTTACATTAAAAACCTGTGAAATTAATATAAGTTCCAGATTTAAAAAAGGGACACTGTCCAATTGTTGAAGAGTATTCTGTATTTTCTAAATGAATCTTGATGAATATCAAAATGCTAAGATATTTTGATCCCAGTGGGTACATTTACAAGAAGTGAGATAACTGCTCCATTTAAAAGTGTCAACACTTACCATACACTGAAATTTACATCTTTTGCAACTATCTCCACGCTTGATTAAAACAAGTTTAGATGTTAATTAAAAATATGCTCAATATAATTTTTACCAGGATTCTTTCATGTGGGCCACTTGAACCAGGAGATCAACTTAGTATTACCAATAATGGGAGAAGAGTGACCTTACATTCCTCCTGATAGGATAGAGCAGGAAGCACACATCACTACCTAAGTACTATTCTTGACAAAAAAAAAAAAAGTTATTCTAATTTTGATCACAAGAAAGCAATTACAGCCAAAATGTAGAATGTTTTACAAAATAGCTAGCTTGAACTCTTCAAAAATGCCAATGTCATAAAAGCCCTCCCCCAAAGAGCAATTAAAGACTGAAGAGAATTACAACCAAATCCAATGAGTGAGCTTTGACTGAATTCTTCATCAAAAAAACACAAAAAACAAAACAAAAACTATAAAGGAAATTACTGGGACAACTGGAGAAATTTAAATATGGATTGCCTACTACATACTGCAATGTTAAATTTCTTATGCTTTATAATGGCACTGTAGTAACAAAGTCCCAGTTCTTACAGCTACATGACAAATCATTTATAAGTATTGTGTCACTTCCACAATACAATATTCAGATATTTCAGGACGAAAACCTTATATATAGTGTAAAGCAAATGTTAATAATTATTGAATCTAGGTGAATGACATATAAGTGCTTATTGTACTGTTCTTCATATTTTTCTGCAGAGGTGAAATTTTTCCAAATCAGAAGTTATAAAAGATATACTTTGAAGGGGTACTGGTGCCAAAGTCTCAAGCCTGCTGATATATACCCACAAGCAAAGAACAACAACAACAACAAAAACCCCACCATGAAACAATTAATTAAACAGCGAATGATTCAGGTCCTTCAACATGTTAAGTGATAGATCCTTTCTGCCTGTCAAATCATCCCACAATGTCTATTCATATAATTCAATAAAAACCTAATGAAGTTGAACGTGAAGGTCTCAGAATAAAGTAAGTCCAATCTAAGTGATAAGTGGAAGAGCCAGGATTTGAACTCCAAAGCCCATGTTTGTTCATTCACAATATACTAATTTTATTACACGGAAACATTTTATTATAGGGATAGGCCTGCTTTTGTTACACTCATCGTTCAGTTTTTAAATTACTATAAAAATCCCTACAAAAGGTCTAGGTCCTATCAAAAAAGAGAACCAAGTGGACTGCTCTGTCCCCTCCCTTTTTCCCCAAAGCAATCCTAGAGAAATTACAGGAGCCACAAGGGAAGGAAGGTTCAAGAACCCAGCTATTCTGACTCCCAAACTCTATACATTTTCTCTGCTTCATCCAATAAACTCCTTCTATACAGACTTTTGTTACTAATGCTCTTTTATCCAATGATAAGGATTTTCTATTATATAGTATGCCAGGAATATTTCAGAACTTCTCTTTGTTACTGAACTAACTGGCTGGCTCCACCCTTTACTAGATTTGTATTCTTGGGCAAGTTTCTTAACCTCTTTGAGCCTGCTTCCTCCTCTATATAAAGAGGACAATAATAATACCCACCTGATAGGATTATAAAGATTAATGTAATACATGAAAAATGCTTAGCATAGCACCCAAATTTTTAGCTATAGCAACACTGGGGCTGGCAGAAGTAGTACTAGAATAATATTAGCAGCAGGAATATTTTCCTAGAGTTGAAATCTATTAATAAAATTAGAAAAAGGAAAAGCTGCTCTTGCTATTCCTATGGTTAGCAGAACATTAAGCAAGGTTCTAAATTCTAGATGTGCAAATTATGTGTATTACTAGTATTCTATTTCTTTTGACTTATTCTTTTTGACTTAAATAATCATGCAATAGCTTCTGATCATTTTATACAGATGCTACTAAAACTATCCAGATGGGATCTAATTATTAATAAAGAGCCACTTACTCTGGTGGAGGCATCTTTGAGGGCTCCACGTCCCGAAGGAATTCGCACTGAAGAGCCTGTTCTGCAGTGCAGCGCTTACTAGGATCCAAGGCGAGCATGTAATCAAATAAGTCTAATGCGGCTGCAGGAATACTGGCATGAGAGGATTACAAAAGTCATACATGGTCTTTGACATAAGTTTAATGCTTCTTTAAAATAACATTTTATAACATGTTTGTACTACTTTATTCCAATAAATTCCAAATTTTCCTTTGAGACATATTTTTACATACTTTTTAACTATCATTCTAAATAATTTGAAATTTGGCAAACAATAGCATTATTTTATTACTCAATTGGAAATATGCAATTTTAACAATGAAGAACTGAATAGTATAGTTTCCTATAACAAAATAAAAACCTGAACTCAAATAACATGTAAGTTGCTTCATTAAAATTTTAAATGATGTTAAAGTTCCATCATGTAAACTCCAAATCAAACACACAACCCCAAATCACTGAAACCATAATGATAGTGAAATGGTAATTTGCATGTAGCAAAGGGAAAGTCAAAATTAAAGGACATGAGAGAATTGTGATCGGTCTACGTTGGGTCAATAGAGGACAGTGACATTTAGAATTCACAATAACTAAAAAGAAAAAAAAAATCAATGCAATATGGACATTTAAGCATCCCCTTCTTACAAAACAAATTCTTCTCTTAACTTTCGACGATATTGCTTCTTTGGTTTCATGGTGTTGAAATATGGTAGTTTGATTACATCAGGCCACACTGCAGGACATGGACTCCCACATATACGGCTAAACAACACACAAAAATAAGTACATCAATGTAAATTACACAGAAAAAAAAATCATACATGACTGCCACATAAAACCTCAACTCATTATTCAATAAAGGTTACATAGAATCTTCATGCAATGTATGAGAAGTTTTACTCAATATTTTAGTCATCCCAACTTATTTACTAGTTTTAAGATATCAACTTATTTTCAGTAGCTACCTCTAACACTCCAAACATTCCTGAAAAGAAAACCTTTATATTTGTACAATCAAGTCTGAAAACACAGATAACACTTCAATTATGCTGACCATATTGTGAAGCAAGCTAAAAAATTTATGCCAATAAATTAAGGAGCAAGAACTTAGGATGTCTTTCTCTTGTTCTGTAGGTACCTGTCATCACCTTCTCATGACTATGATGATGTCTGTGAGAACACTGGAAACAAACTTCCTACATCCAGGAAAGGAACTGTACTAGGTCTGCTGCTGAATTCAGTCAACAGGAGGACCCTTCAAAGTAACATTCTTGAGACATAAAAGTTCTTCAACTTAAGTAGTGCCACTGATTTCAAGGTATTTAGAAATTTTAACTGCTTTAATCTCTGCTTATCTGTATTTTGGAAACCCTATTTTTGTACTAACTAGTAAGTCCTTGTTATGGTAATTTGTAGAAGGAAGGCTATAACATGGATAACCCCAGCTGCTAAATATTTAAACACTGATTTGATAATATATAGATGAAAAATCATTAAATATGCTTACCCTCAGTACACTGAATCTCAAAAATAAATGTGCATTGTACATAAAATCCTCAGCTGGTCTTCATATGTAAAGAGGAAATGTCCAGGCATCACTGACTAAAAGTAAAACTGTTCTGTACATAATAAATATAAATGCATGCACCAATGTGTATAAACAAGCCATGGCTAAAGTTGCCAGCCATTCTTTAGCTGAGCTGTAGAACGCTGTCTCAGAAACACACAAAAAATAAAGATTTCTTCTTTATGGAAGAAATCGCAGGTCTTTTAAGCTATGCCACTGAAAAGTACATTTTTGTTTCAACATAGTTCAGGATTTTTGTAAACCTAAGCTTTTAAAAAGGTATTAAGGTATTTGTACACTGCCAGTCTCTTTTTCCTTACAACTTCCTCAAAAATACAGTGGCTGTCTCAGAAAACAAGGTCAAACTCAGGGGTATGGTTCTATGATCTGGTTTCAAACTGCCTTCCCAGTCTCATTTCCCAATTCATCCCTCCCCACAGATCAATCACTCTTCCGCATTTGTGATATTTCCCCTTGCTAGATTCTAACTAGCAGAATCCTTTTCATTTCTCCAGATTCAGATAAAAAATAATGTATTCAATGAGGTCTTCTGTGTCCCCATAGCTACCGAGAACAGTCACTCTGATTTCTACTTGCTTCTTTTGACACTATTTCACTCTTTTGTATTTTAGTTTACGTATCTGTTTTTTCTTACTAAACTACAGTTTGGGAACTGTGTCTTTTAACTTTTGTAAACTTCTCTCAATAACAATATAAATAATCCCAGGCAGAGTGATGTACGTTATTACAGAAATATAAAGTATACTGAAATTTTCAAAAGTGAAGGATGCTTTCAACTGCAGAAATACAAGAAAATGTACTCAAGTTATGGAAGAGGTACAGAATTTTGGCTACAGCTCCAAGGATAAGTAAATAATAGACAGGTGGAAAGGAACTAACAAAAATGTTACTGGCAAAGAGAAGTGCATAGGCAGAGGCACAGAAGTAGTCCAGTACAGACATATCAGAGGAAGACTAAAGAAACAGGTGGAATTTAGGGCTCAGGGAGGGTTGCTGGGAGCACAGATAGGAGCCACGCAGTAAGTTTTAACAGGTAGTTCGCCTAACTAGAATGAAGGCAAACTCTGAAAACAAACTTTAGAACTGAAACCTGCCTGTGACAATTGGTCAAACTGCATTGCTTAAAAATCTGTTTCTTCTTTTGTAAAAGGCAGATTAGTTTTACTTCAGAGCTGTGAAATTAAATGAGCTGGCATCTGGCCCATTCAATAGAAATAAAATGAAAGTAAGTTTCATTACCCCTTAGCTAAAGAGTTTCAACTATTTTACTCTATGTGTTGTGAGAAGAGAGTTGAATAGTAAAGTTATCGAACTAGTAGCAGGTCATTAGATCATCTGAGGCAGGGAAAGTTACTAGAAACTGAGGAAGCAGACATGACAGCAATTGATGAAAACTGCATATTGGTTAAGATCTGTACCCGATGGCCAACCAGCTCTCTCAAGATCACTTACCGAAGAGGTCCTGAGATGCATCATATGCTAAATCCCCAAATACCTGAGATCTATTTTGGGACTTTATTCTGACTCACCTACTCTGGTACCAATACCATACGGTAGCTTTTTATTTTTTGTAAGACCAACAGGACAAAGCCTTCTATATCCACCCACACCTCTAATTACCCTCCTCAGAATTTTCTTACAGATTGTAGAATCAATACTGTCACACTCCAAAAGTAAGAGAATCTGTTCAGATTCCACTGTTGCTCTGAACTTATAGATTTAGAAAGAATTGCTATCTTCAGAAGGTTTAATTTCTATCCCAGAAATATACAACATTTATATTTCCTTCAGTTTATATGTATCTTTCTTTAATTAGATCTTATATATTGCTTTTTATCATCTTTATTTTTTACTTGTTTGAATGTATTCTTATTCCTATCAGGAAAGTCCTATTATAGAAAACGTTTTGACATATGACACAAAATTTTAAATAGCCATCTGAGATCCTATGGGTCCTAACATAGTTTTAATAGTTGTTTCTTTGAGGCTTTCTTTGAGGCTCACCTATAATGAGAATTCTCCTCTATTTTTTCAAACATGCATACCTCTTTATCATTATGATATGGTATGTGGCAATTTCAAAACAATGTTACAATGATAATGATGCCATATGATACTGACTTTAGTTTCTGACTTTAAATGGGAGTACTCTAATTGTTTACAACTGGGAAGGATGATGACTTTTGGTTTAAGGAAAACATATAATAAAGATACTCATACACACACACACACACACAGACACACACACACACACACACACTCACATATATCCTGTTAAAAATTAATGTATTCCTTTTTACTATGGGTTTTATTTTGTGGCTTTTAAATGTTTAAAAGGCAGTTTGCCTAACTATGTTTTGCACTCGTTTGTTAGTTTCATTTTTAGTTTGTTAGTTTCATTTTTAGAAACTATTATAACCATCATCTGCATTTTCCTCCCTGGGTTACTAATGTTGTATATTATATTAAGAGCTTTCCTAATACTCATCCTTACATTTAAATGAGGAATACACCTGGCCCTGACAAAAGTACTATTATTTTAGTGTAATGCTATATTCTACTTGTTCGTTTGGATGTTTTGCATCAATATTCGTATGTGAGATTGGTATACAGTAGCAGTTCTCAAAAAGGGGGTCCAAAGACACTTGGATAATAATCCCTTGGACCCTTAAGCAGTCCGGCAGGTGAAAGATGTTACTGAAACATTATTTGCCTTTTTTCAATGTGTTGATTATCCACTGATGGTATAAAACTATCAACAGTAAATACTCTTTACTACTATACAATCTCCCAGGGCAGGGATGATACAGAACACCCATTTCACTTACGGTCATACTTGTTGAAGCACTAAAAACTGTTAATGTTATTAAACCCTAACACTTGAGTATACATCTTATTTATATTCTCAGTGAGAAAACATAAGATAAAGCACTTTTGTTGCTCAAGAAATTCTGATGGTTATCTTGAGACACACTTGTGTTATGTAACTGCTGAAGTAGCAGTTTTTTCATGGCCCATCATTTTTCCCTATATGAATAAGTAACACACTATGGTCATTCAGACTTGGGTATCTGCCAGACATTTTCTCACATGTGAACAAAGTCAGCTTGTTACTTCAAGGAAGACAAGTGTGGTATTTATTTTCAATTATAAAATCCAAGATTTTAGGAGAAAATTAGAATACCAGAAAGGTTTTATCTACACCATAGACTTGAAAGCTTCACAATAAATACCTATAGGCTTTTCTGATGAGATTAGTGGTGATAACCAATATTATATAATGAAATGTTCCATTTAGAATCTGCTAAATTCAGTGATCTGATATTTTCCAAATTACCAATGTTACAAAATCAACACAGATCCAGAGTGCAAGACAGACTAATGGATTTTAATACATTAGAATACAATATATTCCTTCATGTTTTCACACTGCACTTTACAACTAACCTATAAAAAATAACCACTTATTTAGTATAGTTTCAAAGGAGAATACACACGATTATCTAAAAGACTACTGAAAACAACATATCACAAAGAGGAGAATCCAGATGTTACTACTTTATTAAGCCAGATATTAAATGATATATAAAAATGTAAAACAATGCTACTCATTTTCACCAATATTTATTTTAGTTTGGAAAACAAAGACTTTTACAATTAAACCGTATTAATATATTGATTTAAAGTGAATATTTTTAATTTTTCAGTTTTAATTTCTTATACGATAAATATCAATAGATACAACTAGCATAAACAAAGCTCCTGGGATCTTACATAATTTTTCAGGGTGTAGAGAAATTCTTAAGAGCAAAAAGAAGCACAAGTCTAAAGAATGTTTATGCTATTGATTTATGAAGATATACATGCTTCATTTTTAAAAATATGGGAGCTTCCCTTCTTGAGCTATATTTTAGAACAATCAATGGCTAAAGCTTTTAAGATGTTAAAAATTTCACCTGTGTGACCATAGGTGGATAGCAGAATTCTTTTCATTCCAATCTACTTCTCACTTTTTCCATGATTATAAGTGTTTTTTCTTTCATAAGCAATGTAATGTACACTGTGTGATATAAAAGTTCTTCGTGGAGTTAAAACAGTGACTCTTGTGTTAACAGTTTTTGCTCCCAATTCATCCCATTTTGGCATCACCTGTTTTCACTTCCTTTTGCCGTTGATCTTAAACCCAAGCTATTTCTTATCACAAAACTTTTGTACTTTGCCTAAAAAGGTTTCTGGAACAAGGCTAAGTAGACAGAACTTAACCACTGTAGTGTGAAGCTTTTAAACACAGATTCTGACTAGTATTCCCACCTTTGATTAGTTCACACGGATTTTTATGCAGACTAGAACCCATCATTCCTGGGGCTTTAGACTGGGGATATATTCAAACATAACTGCAAACAAAGTTAGAGGGAGAAGTAGGAAACTTAACACTTAATTCTTACAACCCTAAGCATATGATTAATCCTATTTTACTTGTGAAGAAACAAACTTAGAGGGTTATGGAACTTACCCTAAGTCACAAGAGCAGGAAGTAGCTGAGCTGGCATTAGAACCCAGGTCTGGAGGATTCCACAGCCCACCCTTTCAATCAATAGTACTCTGATGCCTCCTTCATATCAGGGAGTCAGGGAGACAACTGTTTCTTTTGTCAGAAACGTCTTTTTCTTCATGTTTTAAAAATAATGCCATAGAATCACAATTCCACCATCTTTTTATATTATAAATATTTGGTATCATACCAACAAAAACAAAAACATTCTGAAATATATAAACTGGAATGTAAAATAGCCCCCTCTCACAAATCCATGCTCAGACAATAACTCCAGACTCTTTTGATGTGTCAGTCTTACCTAAATGGGACCAAACCAAACATAGCCTTCTGCAAAACGGTTCTGTAAAACATCATGTAATGATGTTGCTTTTCTATGTCAACATCTCCAGATCTACCATTTCCTTTTTAATCTCTGTACAGTATGTGACCAAGTGGATGGGCTGAGTTCACTAATGGACTTAACATGTTCATAACAAGTACACTCATGCATCAGGATCTTTATTTTACTGTCCCCTCACTTCTTTCAGATCCCTGCTCAAATGATACTTTATGGGAGAAACCTTCCCTGACTCTATATATGACACTACCTCCTGTCATTTTCTATCCCTTATCACCACCTGATCCATTTTATTAATTTGTTTTGTCTTGTCTCTCCCAGTTAGAAAGTAAAAAAATTGTGTGCCAGTCACTAGGCACTGAGGATACAACCCGCACCCTTCACTGTACCCTCAGTGCCAAGTAACTGGCACACAACCAGCAACCAATAGATACTTGTACAGTTAATCCCCCTGGCCTTGAAATGTTTTCTCTATACTGTATTTGAAAGTCCATATAAACTTGCTTTATTTCTGGACTTGCCATATAATTCCACCAATTCATCTATGTATCTTGTGCCAGTGCAAATGGTTTTAGTTGCTATAATTTTGTTTTAACATATGATATGCCAGATTTTCCTTCTTTTTAAGAATTTTTCTGGTTATTTTAACGTTTATCTGGAGGGATAATGTCTTTTGAAATTCTCATTAGGACTATACTGATTGACACAGGTTGAACTGCCATCTTTAAAAAAGTTAAGGCTTCCAACCAAAAACAAGATACATTTCTCCCAATAGTTATTCAAATCTGCTTTACAATGTTAAGTGAGATATTATAGTTTTCACTAAGCATGGAGTATATATGATGGTGCTTTTGTTAAAGGGATCTTTTCCCTCAGGTACGTTTCTAACTGGTTATTACTGGTACATATTTTTAAGAAGCTACTGCTTTTGGCATAAATGTATTAACGTATTAGGGTATTGTATGTATATACATATATATTTATATACGTGTATATTGTGTGTACACACACACACATATGTATATACGTATATACACACATATGTACACACACACAGGGTTTCTCAACACTCATCATTTTACCAAACTTTTTAATTTAAGGTCTTTCAGGTAATTCCCTTGCATGTTGCATGTATGCAATGTTATCATATACAAATTATAACAATACTGCCTTATCTTTCCACTATTTATACCTCTTATTGGTTCACTTTTATAACACTACTAGTTAACTGGTTGGTACTTCTAAAAACACTCTTAAAGTAATGATACTAGAAAACACTTTTTATAATTCTTGTCTTATATCTTCTAGTATTTCAACACTAAATATTCTGGATATTAGTCTGTAATACATCTTTTCATCACATTAAAGAATTATACCTCTACACTTGGTTTATATTTCTAGTAAATGCCTATTCAATGCCTACTAAGATAAACATACTATTTTACTTCTATTAAAATGATGAATTATAGTAATAGATTTCCTAAAACTGAAGCATTCTTGTATTCTTGAGATGACTCCTACTTGACTCTGCAAGTTGATTTTTAATGAAAAACTAGATACTACTGACTAATCTTTTCTTTAGAAGTTTTGGATTAATATTCTGGAGAAATTTTTCAGGATGTTTGATCAATTATTGATGCTTATGTCATACTAACCAAAAATCTCCAAGCAGTTTTATTTCCTACATGGTGGAGAGAATGAGTTAGAAGTTTAGCTACTATGGTAAAACTAAATTCAAATCTCAAATTTGCCACTTGCTAGTTCTATGACCCTGGACAAATTCTTCACTTTCTAAGGTTCCATTTTCTTAACTATAAAAAGAATAAAGAAGGTTGTTATGAAGCTTAACTGAGGTTAATTCAGGTGAAATTCTTAGAACAATGCTTGCATCATGTATAAAGTAAATAAATGTTAACTTATCATTAATAGGAGCCTTAGTATCCAATACAATCAGGACCAATGCCTTGTTAATAGAAAAAATGGGTAACAGGAATGATTTAAAACAAATAAAGAAACACAGATACATAATTTAAACATTTTATTATAACTGAAAAATAAAAAATGTACATTTATTCTCCAATTTTCTGACACAGAGCAAGGCCTTTCCTTTGAACAGAGGATGCGTTGAATGGGACTCTGTATTCGCTTTCTTGAATAAACCACACCCATAACACATCATATCAAGGATTTAAAGCAATTTGAGTACTAAATTCTTCCAAATTTTTATGACTTATCTTTCTAACTTGCCCACCCCAACTTTGTTAAGTCTTTGCAAAGCACTGCATCTGTCTATAATTAAAGGATATATATACAATAATAAAACGCAGGCATACAAAAAAAAAAGTCGGTATACAAAAAAGTCAGTAAACAACTAACTCTTAGTCATCATACTTCAACTGGTAGGATAAATACATAGTCTTACTAGAGAGTAGTAGCCTATTAGCTGCAAACATTCAGTTTGCCATGTTATCAAACTAGTGTTACTTACAGGGGGACTGGGGAGCATCAATTAATCCAATTAAGTCTGTTGAAAGGAAGGTTCATAATATACTGGTATCTGGTATATATCATAGTATACTGGTAGCTGGTATCATAGTATACTGGTACCTCATACCAGTACCTTTCCTAAAAGTTCTCATCCATATTTTGAGAAACACACAAATCTTAGAAGTTGTAAATTAACATTATTATATATGAAAGCCAAGGCTCTTTAAAAAAAATATTTTAAAATATTAAAGAGAAATGTGATTAACATGTATGCCTTGATGACATAGGCTCTACAACAGGCTCTAAATAATGAAGACTTATGTTAGTGGGTACGTGCATATGTATACATTTGGTGTGTAGACATTCATATATAGATACATATAAATGTATATGCATATGCATATGTATATATAAAACAGATATTGTCTTACAGTACTCCAAAACATGAATTCTTCCACCCTGCCATACTAAAAAAATGTTACCTATCACGTATTGTCTCCTTCCTCATATTTATTTACTCTTTCTTCCCAGTCTTATTTTTGGGGCCTCTAGCCCTTTCATTTAATTGCAAAAAAGATCTAGGGACTTTAAGATCCTTAATTTTACTAGAACAAGGATCAAAGTACCCACATTCTAGTTTTTCCTCCACTCAGCAATCATTAGCCTTCAGGAAAACCATGTCGTTCTCCTGAAAACACAAACTTGAAAGACTTTAAATACACCCCCAACAAATATTACAGTCATGAACTTACCTTATTAACTCTAGTTGTGCAAGTTCCTGATTTGCTTGAAATATAGGTTTTTTAGTGAAGAGTTCACCGAGGATACATCTAACGAGAAAAATACCCATCATTACTAAATGATACGAATTTACTTCACTACCAAAAGCTTCAAGTAAATTAAACCATCAGTAAAACTATCTTACCCACAGCTCCATACATCAATGGCTGGTGTGTATCTTTCTTCTCCCAACAGCAGTTCAGGTGGACGGTACCATAAAGTGATGACCTTGTTAGTATACGGCCGACTAAAAAAAATCAAAAATCACTCTTTAGAGTTAGTATCTGTTAGAATAAGAGAGATTCTCTTAGGAAATATTATTTTGGCTAATCAAAGCATAACAATCCGAACTAAAACCAATTCCATCTGCCTACGAAATTCAGACATGCTATTACATCTGACTATGATCATAAAATGCATCTGAGAGCAATGTGATTAACCGAAAATTCCCTTAATACATAAAAATGAAAAGTAGTTGGCTGATTTTAACTGTCATTTGGTCCAAAAAAGGTCTTTATATTTCAACTCAACTGTTCAGTTTGGTTTTTCCTTTCCATAACTTTAAAAGGAATTAACGGACTTAAAGGAAGTTGAATGATTTTAACCAAAGCCGGCAAATTACTAATGTGTGGCAAGATACGGTACAAATTGGAATCACCTAACAAACATTTTCACCTGGACGTATCTTTGACAATATTTCAACCCACTTTAGTATGCGAACACAAAGTACGTGAATGTACTGTAGTAGCTGAGGTCTACTCTGCAAAGCGCCACAAGCAATAGGTATGATACCATATCAGACGATTCCTTTGTCACCTTCTAACAGAGAAAATATACACATACTGCTACCTCTTTATTTGCCAGTGGGGCTTACATCCAGGGGACCAAACAGCCTGTAGGGAATTGAGATACTTCTCTTAAAAGGCTTGCAAACAGGCTCCCTCAAGCCAGGGACCAGCACAAAGTAGCTGTTTAAAAAGCAACTAGATTATATGTGAAGGATATTAATTTGCTAATCTTAAACCATCCACCAGAGGGGTAGGGGCCTGCTGGGACTCTCTCCAGAGACAAAGGCACTGCCCTGTGCCACTGTTGCACTCTCCCATGGCCCCACTAAAGCCAGCAGGCACACTCCAGCCCTGCACTCTCCCGCAGTTGCACTAAACCTGTTGGTCACACACAGTCTACACAAGAGATGCTCCCTGATCACATGGCTCTAGTGGCCAGGGGTGACTGCGTTCCTTAGTCCCGTGAGAATGTAATAATCAGAGAAAAGGTTCTTGGCAGGCCACCATAACCAGGGCACCACACAGACTGAAACACACCCCCAGGCTTTCTGTGAAAAAGGCCCATTTATCTGTCCTAGAGCTTCAGCCTAAGGGACAGACTTCAGGTTTGCCACACATCTAAATGCTACACAGGTGCTCTTGGGGAATGTCCGGCAGGGGACACCACCTTTGCACTCTCCACTGGCCTCATTACAGCTCACTGGTACCTCCCAGAAAAGAGCTTATATATTTTGACTTTTCCAATTGTAGCCCAGGGCTATCTCCAGATCACCTGGTCTGTAGGCAGAGGATTTACAATCGTGGTACCATACAACTATATATATTTGCATACGCTAAAAGCTGCCGCCTGAGGGTCTGGCTTCCAATCAACCTGAACTTAAGTGTTGACTGAGATCCCTCCCTTCAGAACACTGACTGGTCTTGGAACACCCTTAATAACTGGTTCCTAGCAAATATAAATCAGGCTGCTTAGACAAACACAAAGGTCTGAGAAACAGAAGAGCTAGGGCAAGGTTGAAAGACAAAGTTCATCTCCCACACAAGGCCACTCCTTAGGACTAGAAGAGGTAGCTGTTTTCCCTAAACATAGAAACAACACACAGAGTCAAGCAAAATAAGGAAACAGAAAAATATGTTCCAAACAAAAGAACAAGATAAAACCTGAGAAGAAAAAATTTAATGAGACAGAAATAAGTAATTTATCTAACAGAGTGAAAGTCATGATCATAAACATGTTCACCAATCTTGGGAGAAAAGTCAACAAACACAGCATGAAGTTAAACAAATAGATTGAAAATATAAGTATCAAAGGGAAGTCACAAAGCTGAAGATAGTAACTGATCTGAAAAACAGAAACTAAACTAGAGGGATTCAACAGCAGACTAGCTTAAGCAGGAGACAAGAGTAGTGATCTAGAAGACATAGTGAAACTCAAACAAACAAGAGTGGAAAAAAGAAAAAAATTAAAGTGAAGAAAGCTTAAGGAACCTATGGAATGACATCAAGCAGAATAACATTCACCTTATAGGGGTACTGGAAAGAGAAGAGAGAAAACAAAGGGACATTAAACTTATTTGGAGAAATAATGGCTGCAAACATCCCTAATGTGGGCAAACAGATGTCCAGATCTAGGAAGCCCAAAAGGTCCCATAAAAAAAATTGAACTCCAAAAGATCCACAGCAAGACATAGTATAATTAAAATGTCAAAAGTAAAAGAGAATCCAAAAAGAAGCAAGAGGAAAACAACTTTAACATACAAGGAACCCCCCACCCCAGACCCCTTAAGACTTTAAGCAGATCTTTCAGCAGAAACTTTGCAAGCCAGAAGGGAGAGGCACAATATAGACAAAGAGCTGAAAGGAAAGAAACTTCCAACCAAAAATACTCTACCCAGCAAGGTTATCATTCAGAATTAAAGCAGAGAGAGTTTTCCGGACAAGCAAAAGCTAGAGAAGTTCATCATTGCTAAATTGACTTTAAAAGAACTTTTAAAGGGAATTCTTTAAGCAGCAAAGGAAGTACACTAATTGAATAAGAAAACATGTAAGTCTCACTGGTAAAGATAAATATATAGTAAAGGTAATGGATTAATCACATAAAGCTACCATACAGGTTAAAAGACATAAGTAAAAATAATTGTAACTACAATAATCAGTTAAGGGACACACAAAAGAAAAAGATGTAAAATGTGACATCAAAAACATAAAATGGGAGGGGGGAGCATCATGGTAACCACAAAGTAAACACCTACAAGAGATACACAAAAATAGCAAGAAAGGAATCTAAGCATAACACTAAAGAAAACCATCAAACCACAAAGGAAGACAGCAAGAGAAGATAGGAACTACAAAACAGCCAGAAAACAAGGAACAAAATGGCAATAAGAAATATCAATAAGTACTTTAAGGTAAATGGACTAAATTCTCCAACCAAAAGACAAAGTGGCTGGAATAAAAAAAACCATCGATCTGCTACAAGAGATTTGCTTCAGATGTAAGAACATACACAGCCTAAAAAAATGGAAAAATATATTTCACACAAACGGAAACCAAAAGAAAGCAGAGGTAGCTTTACTTGTATCAGACAAAATAGATTTTAAAACCAAGAATGTAGTAAGAGACAAAGAAGAACTTTACATAATAATAAAGGGGTCAATCCAACAAGAGGATATAACATTTCTAAATGCTTATGCACCCAAGATAGGAGCACCTAAATATGTAAATATTAACAGACCTAATGGGAAAAATGGACAGCAATACAATAATAGCAGGGGACTTAATACCCCACTTACATCAATGGACAGATCATCCAGACAAAAAAAATCAGTAAGGCAACATCAGCTTTAAACAACCAATTAGGGGCACCTGGGTGGCTCAGCTGATTAGGCATCTTACTTTGGCTCAGGTCATGATCTTGAGAATTCTGAGTTGGAGCCCTATGTCAAGCTCAGTGCTGACAGCTCAGAGCCTGTGTCTCCTCTCTCTCTGCCACCCCCATGCGCGCTCTCTCTCTCTCTCTCCCCCCCTCTCTCTCTCACAAAACTAAATAAACATAAGAAAAAGATAAACAACTAGGATAAATCATGTGAGGCCACAAAGTAAGTCTCAATAAATTTGAGAAGACTGAAATCACATTAAGCATCTTTTTCAATCACAATGGTATGCAACTAAAAATCACTTACATGAAAAAAAAAACTGGAAAAAAATCCTAAGTATGTGGAGATTAAACAATATGATACTAAACCACCAATGGGTCAATAAAGAATTAGAAGGGAGAAGTAAGAAAATACCTCAAAACAAATGAAAATGGAAATACAACTTACCAAAATCTACGGGATGCAGCAAAATCAGTTCTAAAAGGGAAGTTCAAAGCAACAGAGGCCTACCTCCAAACAATAAGAAAAATCTCAAATAAACAATCTAACTTTACATGTAAAGAAACTAGAAAAAGAAGAACAAAACCCAAAGTTAGTAGTAGGAAGGAAATAACAAAGATCAGAGCAGAAATAAATGAAATAGAGACTAATCAGACAACAGAAAAGATCAATGACACCATGTACTGGTTCTCTGAAAACTAAACAGAACTGACAAACCTTTAACTAGCTTCAACAAGAAAAAAAGAGAAACGGCTCAAACAAAAATCCCTAGAAACATACAGGCCTCCAAGACCGAATCATGAAGAAAAAATGTGAACAGACCAACTACTAATGAGACTGAATCAGTAATCAAAAACCTCCCAACAAACAAAAGTCCAGGACCAGACGGCTTCACTTATGAATTCTACCAAACAGAGAAGATTTAATACCTATCCTTCTAAAATTCTGACAAAAAATTGATTAAGAGAGAACACTTCCAAACTCATTTTATTAGGTCAGGATTACCCCGATAACAAAACCAGACAAAGACATTAAAAAAAAAAAAAAAAAAAAGAGAAGAGAAAAGAAAAGGAAAAAAAAAAAAGAAAAGAAAATTATAGGCCAGTATCCCTGGTGAACACAGATGTAAAAATGACAAAGATGCCCATTCTATCCACCTTCATTCAATATGTCAAATTGCTCTAGCCAGAACAATTAGGCAATAAAAAGAAACAAAAAGCACTGAAATTGAAAAGGAAGAAATAAAAGTGTCACTATTTGTGGATGACATTTTATATGCAGAAAACCCTAAAGACTCCACAAAATACTATAAAACAAATTCTGTAAAACAGGATATAAAATCAACCACACAAAAATCTGTTGCATTTCTATACACTAACAATAAACTATGAGAAAGAGAAATTAAGAAAGCAATCCCACTTACAACTGCATCAAAAAGAATAAAACACCTAGAAATAAATTTACTAAGGAGATTAAAGACCTGTTCACTGAAAACTATAAAGACACTGATGAAAGAAACCAAAGGCACAAATAAATGTAAAGACATATTGTCCATGCTCATGGACTGGAAAAATTAATATTGTTTAAAATGTCTATACTACTCAGAGCAATCTATAGACTCAATGCAAGTTCTATCAAAGTCCCAATGGGATTTTTCACAAAAATAGTACAAACTATCCCAAAATTTGAGTGGAACCAAAAAAGACTCCAAATAGCCAAAGCAATCTTGAGAAGAAAGGTGAAGGCATCACACTCTCCCAATTTCAAACTAATTTACTAAGCTATAGTAATCTAAACAGTATAGTAGTGGCATAAAAACTGACACATAGGTCAATGGATCTGAATAGAGAACCCAGATATAAACCCACGCATATATGGTCAATTAACTTATGACAAAGCAGACAAGAATATAACTAGAGAAAAGACAATCTCTTGAGTATCAATGGTACTGAGAAAACTGAACCGCCACATGCAAAACAATAAAACTGGACCACTATCTTGTCATACACAAAAATTAACTCAAAATGGATTAAAGACTTGAAATGTTAACACCTGAAACCAGAAAACTCCTAGAAGAAAACACCTGACATCAAGTCTTAGTGCTGGTTTTTGGGGTTTTTTTTTTTTTTTTTTTTGATCTGACTCCAAAAGAAAAGGCAAAAAAGGTTAAAGTCCCAAGTTGGGACTACATCATATTAAAAAGCTTCTGCACAGCAAAGAAAACCATCAACAAAATGAAAAGGCAACCTACTGAGTGTGAGAAAATATTTGCAAATCATATATATAAGGGGTTAATATCCAAAACACATAAAGAACTCATACAATCAAATAGCAAAACAACCCCCCCCAAAAAAAACGGATTTAAAAATGGGCATAAGAAAAAAAAATGTCATCCCAAAGATGACATACACATGGCCAACAGGCATATAAGATGCTCAGCCTCACTTATCATGAGGGAAATGCAAAACCACAATGAGAGATCAATTCACACCTGTTAGAATGGCTATTATCAGAAAGATAAGAAATAACAAATGTTGCCAAGGATGTGGAGAACAGGGGACCCTTGTGCACTGTTGGTGGGAATGTAAATTGGTACAGCCACTATGGAAAACAGTATGGAGGTTCCTCAAAAAACTAAAAACAGAATACCATATGACCCAGCAATCCCACTCTGTGTATTTATCCAAAAAAAAAAAGAAGTAAACACTAATGGAAATAATAATCTGCACCTCCATGTTCACTGCAGCATTATTTACAGTAGTCATGATATGGATCAACCTAAGCGTCCAACAATGGATGAATGGATAAAGAAGATGTGGTACACAAAGTAGTCCCCCCTTATTCATAAGGGATACAATCCAAAACCCCCCAGTGGATGCCTGAAACCTTAAGTAGTACTGAACTATATATATACTGCTTTTTGCTAATCCACACAGAACTATAATAAAGCTTAATTTATAAATCAGGTACAATAAGAGATTAGCAATAATAATAATAATAATAATAATAAAGTAGAACAATTATATAGTAATGAAACTTGTGAATATGGTCTCTCTAAGTATCTTACTGTACTGTACTCATCCTTCTTGTGATGAAGAGAGATAACAAAATGCCTATGTGATGAGACAAAGTGAGGTGAGTGATGCTGACACTCACTACTAATGTAGCATTAGGCTACTACTGACCTTCTGATGATACATCAGAAGGATCATCTGGTTTTGAACTGGGTTTGACTGCAGGAATCTGAAACTGTGGAACACAAAACCCAGACCTGGGGACTACTCTCTATATAATGGAATACTATGCAGTCATAAGTCATACTATGCAGGCAAGAGAATGAAATCTTGCCATTTGTGACAACATGCATGGACCATGAAGGTATTGTGCTAAGTGAAATAAGCAGACAGAAAAAGACAAATACCATGTGATCTCATTTATATATGAAATCTAAAAAACAAACAATAAAAAAACTCATGGACATGAAGAACAGAATGGTGGTTGCCAGGGAGGAGGTGGGGTGATTTGGATGAAGAGGGTCAGGAGGTACAGACCTCCCATTGTGAAATGAACAGGTCATGGGGATGTGCTGTGCGGCATGGTGACTCGAAGTCAATAGTATTGCAGTGCATATTTGAAGGTTGCCAGGAGAGTGGATCTTGAAAAGTTCTCATCACAAGAATGAAAATTTTTCTTTTGTAACTTTTTATGGTGAAAAATGATAACTAGATCTACTGTCATTTCACAGTGCATACAACTGTCAAATCATTACATTCTGAAACTAATATAAAGTTGTATGTCAATTATACGTCAATAAAATAATTCACCTGTTTATGCCTTAACTCCTTTTAAATTCGAAATTCCCCATTTTTCTCATTCAATCCTGTACCTCCTTCAAGACATAGTGAAAGACCAAACTTCATAAACTCGAATCTCTATTATCAGCGGATTTTCACATTCTTATTTTTTATATCATACTTACCACTGTATTGTATTTTATGTTTTCTATCTTCCCAGGAAGACAAAAGACCCTAGAGACCACTCTTTATTATGAACCCCACACACAAAGCCCAGAACAATACTGAGCACAGGACAGACACTTTAATGGATATGGCCTTGCAAGTTTAGTTGACCTATATGAATTAGCTGGGTGGGAGAAATTTGTGAAAATGATAATGGCTAGTTTTCTAAAACATTTCAAGGATTTTTACGCATATGAAACCTATGGTCTCATCGCCTCAAGTGCAACTAGATATCTACAGTCTCAAGAATATGTTTAAATTAATATAAATCTGTAAATAGTTCATATTTTGTCTTTTTATGTTTAGAAGTATATTTAAATATAATTTTAAAAATAAAAGTATGTTGAATTATGTAGAGAAATTACACAAATTAAAGTCATTAAGTTTTATTGCAAGCAATATTTAAATAAAAGATTATTTTATATACTATGTATCAAGTTCTAGACAACATTTACAACACAGTCATCTTTAAGCAGTTAAAATTAGACTAGTTTAATTTTTTAACTTTTATCAAATCCAGAAGTGAAAATATTTAGTATATTATCAAAGTTGATTAAATGCAAAACTGGATGAAATCCACTTCTTTTTTTTTTTTTTAATGCTTAGTGTGTGTGTGTTGTGTGTGTGTGTGTGTGTGTGTGTGTGTGTGTATGAGAGAGAGAGAGAGAGAGAGAGAGAGAGAGAGAGAGAGAGAGAGAGCGCGCATGAGCACAAGCGAGCATGAGCAGGGAGGGGCAGAGGATCTGATGTGGGCTCTGTACTGACAATGGAGAGCTCAACAGGGGGCTCAAACTCAAACTGTGAGATCATGACCTGAGCCAAAGTCAGATGCTCAACTGATTGAGTCACCCAGGAGTCCCAAAATACACTTCTAAATATATGGCAAAAATATTTCATGTATACTAGTTGACAGCTTTTTCTAATATTTCCAAATTCTTAGTTTCTGTCAGAAAAAAATAAGAACTAGGGAGACTGAGAAAAATCATTCAACTGTAAAATTTGACCCAGAAAGCTCGATTATATATTTTTTAATTAAAAAAAAAATCTTTTTTACTTTTTTGAGAGAGACAGAGTGCCAGCGGGGGAGGGTCAAAGGCGGCGGGGGGGGTGGGGGTGGGGAGGTAGATACAGAATCTGAAGCAGGTTCCAGGCTCTGAGCTATCAGCAAGAAGCCTGACTCGGGGCTCAAACCCACAAACCATGAGATCATGACCTGAGCTGAAGTTGGATGCTTAACCGACTGAGCCACCCAGGTGCCCCTAAAAATATTTTTTTAATGTTTATTTGTTTTTGAGAGAGAGACCACGAGCAGGGGAAGGTCAGAGACAGAGGAAGACACAGAATCCAAAGCAGGCTCCAGGCTCCAAGCTGTTAACACAGAGCCCGATGAGGGGCTCAAAATCACAGGCTGCAAGATCATGACCTGAGCCAAAGTCCGAAGCTTAACTGACTGAGCCACCCAGGTGCCCCAAAAAGTTCAATTTTAAAACACGAATATCTCAATATTGGGGAAATTCTTTTATTTGTAAAGTGAATAAATTATTCAGATTGATATATACCTTTTATAAAACAAAGTACCATTGTGAATTTTCACTGAATTTGTCTTTACATTCAATGGAGGTACCAAGAGAGCTCAAAGACTATCTGTTCGATGATAGATTTCAACACTCTGCCTTTAGATAATCCCAGGAATTCAAAAGACTGGGGTGGATCAGGGGAGGTGGTGGGAAACAGTTACAGACTTGCCTACCTTTTTTCCCAACAAACAAAAGCAATGCCTGGGATGCCTGGGTGGCTCAGTCAGTTGAGTGCCCAACTTAGGGTCTGGTCAGGATCTCACAGTTTGTGAGTTCGAGCCCTGCGCTGGGCTCTGTGCTGACAGCTCAGAGCCTGGAGCCTGTTTCAGATTCTGTGTCTCCCTCTCTCTGCCCCTTCCCCGCTCATGCTCTGTCTCTTTCTGTCTCTCAAAAATGAATAAACGTTAAAAAAAAAAAAAAAAAAAAAAAAAAAGCAATGCCTTAAGGGTGTGTCCCGAGGCTGGTAGGCAGCTCAGCCTCCTATCTGGTCTAAATAAATAAAAAGGCGAAAAAGCAAATGTTCAGAGCAAGATCCTAGACCCCTGAAATATTTGGAGGTTCTACATAATTAAAATTTACAAACCAGAGTTGCTAACTTTGTTAAAGACTCTTATAAGAAATAAAAAAAGAGAATTACATAAAAGGAAATACCTAAACTGCTCTAAAATGCTTCATTCTTTCAACATATATAGTATGCCTATACTTCTTTTAGACTATAACTTATATTTTTGAGAAAAACATGGAGAGCCTTCTGCTAACAAAATTTATCATATGCACAAATGCCATGTCTCCCTTCAGAATCTACTGCAGAAACACCTACCAAACCTACAAAAGAAATCTAGGACCTGTTTTTAATACCTACCCTCCAGAGATCAAAAATATTGTCATCCTTGACTCTTCTTTCTTTCAAATCTCACATCTAACCTGTCAACAGCTTTTGTCATTTCTACATCCAAACAGATGCTAAATCCAACCATTTTCCATGATTTCAAAAAAGTGAAAGCCAAGATTATCTTTTAGTCTGAGTCATTATTATTTTTTCATTGGTATGAGTTTCGCTGCCTCTATTTCTATCTGGCCTCCCTCCCCCACTTTTTTAAAGATTTTTTTCAAAGCCTAAAATCAGATCCTATTACTGCAAGTACATAAAATTTAAACTTTACCTCAGTTGATATAACCATATTCCTGGGCATCTCACCTCCTATTTTTACACTAGGCAACTTTCTGGCCCTTAAATTTTCCAGGTCTATTCCCAGGTTTTGCAGCTGCTCAGTTCCTTCTACTGGAATGTTCTTGCCCTATGTCTTCATTAAGTTATCCCATTCTCATCACTCATTATTCAGGTCTCAGGTTCACTTTTACTTCTTTAAAGGTCTGTCCTAACTACCTTAGCTAAAAACTACCCACATGCCTAGAGTGACCTCACAGTCACTATTTTGTTTTGCATCACTTAAGTATTTTAAATTCTTTCCTCTATTCCACAGGTTCATGTCTACCTCTGCCATCACCGTGTAAATAAGACCATGGACCTGGTGTCTTTCATAGCTATGTCTCTAATACTTAACCAGTAGGTATTACCTAGGTCAGTGTCCGGCACAGAGTAAGCACTTGTTAATATATATGTATATATTTTTTAATGTTTTATATTTTTGACAGAGAGAGAGAGAGGGAGAGCGCGAGCGAGCATGAGTAGGGGAGGGCCAGAGTAAGAGAGAGACAGAGAATCCGAAGCAGGCTCCAGGCTCCCAGCTGACAGCACAGAGCCCGACGCAGGCTCGAACCCACGGACCATGAGATCGTGACCTGAGCTGAAGTCGAAGTCAGCCGCTCAACCAACCCACTGACCCACCCATGCACCCCTCATTAACATATTCTTAAGTCTATTTATTTTGAGAGAGAAAGCAGGTGAGAGTGGGGGAGGGGCAGATAAAGGAGGAGGGAAAGAGAATCTAAAACAGGCTCTGCATTGTCAGCAGTGTGGAGCCCCACACGGGGTTCAAACTCAAGAACTGTGAGATCATGACATGAATCAAAATCAAGAGTCAGACATTTAACCAGCTGAGCCACCTGGGTACCCTGCACTTACTAATACTTTTAATGAGCTAAGACATACCTTAACTATATGTGATGAACACAATTTTTTTCACATGCCCCTTCCCCCTTACTTTTCTATCTTCACTCCCACTTTCTTCCTGATATTTTCCAAGAAAAATAACTCTAAAACTTCTGTATTGTAACACTGTTGCAAAGAAACAATAGTAATTTTTTTTCCCCAACTAAGGTCATCTTACCTGTTTTTACTACACATGTAAATTTAGAAGTCCTAAAAGTACCTGTATCTTAACACATCCCAAAGGAAATGTATCATCTTTTGCCACACACTTGCTTCCTGTTTCCTGTCTCAGGAATGTACGGTAGACACTGCTAGCTGTCTTCCAAAATCTGTTCTTCTTTTCTTCAATGGTAGCTGCCCACCTGTAGGCCACTGCCTACCCTCACTGCAGTTGGGTGTGATCACAGCACCATGTTCTCACTAAAAGAACATGATCATAAATGATAAGCACCATTCTAGGTCTGGCTCATAACATCCCTCTCTCCTTTTTTCTAGCTTCTGGTTAACAGAGGTGGTGTCAGCCTTGGAAGTCATGTGAAGAAGATGGCAGATCTTCCAACTTGGATCCCTCAATGACTATATGAAATAGTCACTACTTGATCTAATGAGATGGTTAAATACTCTTCATTGTCCACCGAGGTAAGCAATATCCATTCCTGATCATTAAGTGAGAAACACATACAAACTTCATACTCTTTAAGCCACTGAATTTTCAGGTTCTTTTTGATGTAAAAGCTTAGCTTACCCTAACAAACAATTTATTCAGTTTCTTAAGCAGAAATCTACAGTAGAGGTACAGACAGGGATGTGTCTAAATAAACATATTCAGGGGCGCCTGGGTGGCTCAGTCGGTTAAGCGGCCGACTTCGGCTCAGGTCATGATCTCGCGGTCCGTGAGTTCGAGCCCTGCGTCAGGCTCTGTGCTGACAGCTCAGACCTGGAGCCTGTTTCAGATTCTGTGTCTCCCTCTCTCTCTCTGACCGCCCATGCTCTGTCTCTCCCTGTCTCAAAAATAAATAAAACGTTAAAAAAAAAAATTAAAAATAAATAAACATATTCAACTATCAAGTTTTAACAATTTTATATCTTATGATATAATTCCTCTGTTTTGCCAACATCTATGCCCATTCCCAAGTTCTAGCCATAATCATCCTACCCAGGTTTACTGCAACAGCTGACTGCCCTTGCTTCCAGACTTCCTTTCCAAATACAGTCAAAGGGACAACACAAAACGTCAATATGTTATACCTTTAACACACACACACATTCTCTTCCTCCTAGAGAATATGCACATAAGGCCTATAAAAATCTTTATTACTAGGGTGCCTAGGTGGCTCAGTTGGTTAGGTGGCCGACTTCGGCTCAGGTCATGATCTCACGATTCACGAGGTCGAGTCCCATGTCGGACTCTGTGCTGACAGCCCAGAGCCTGGAGCCTGCTTCCAATTCTGCGTTTCCGTCTCTCTCTGCCCTTCATGCTCTGTCTGTCTCTCTCTCAAAAATAAAAAAAACATTAAAAAAAAATATTTACTACTTGGTTCTTGTTTCAAGCACACTGAACCATCAGGTCCTGAGAAGGCTGAGCAAATGTTCATTTTCTAGAGCTAGGAGATCAGCCAGGGAGAGAGCAGAGCTAGCAAGAAAACTTTTAAGATGGTGGTGCTATAATTATGTTTTAAATGTTTGTGATAAACATTTTTTAAATAAACATTTTAAATAAGCTTTTCAATAAACTAGTTTTAAATGTTTAGAAGTTAATATTGACAAAAGACAAAATGATTGTTTAAAAGTTAAGAAAAAACTTACATGATTTATTCAAGTATTCTGCAAATCAGGTGTCCCACCTCACTTTCTACCTTAGTGTCTAACAAGAAGAAAGCAAATATTGAGAAAGTATGCAGACAGACTTTTAATCATAAAAGCAAATACCAAGATAGATGGAGTTGGCAAATAAGGCCAATTTCAAATTACTTAATTCACTAATTTAAATGATATTTATTTATTTATGAGAGAGAGCGCGAGCACACGCACAAGTGAACAAGCAGGGGAGGGCAGAGGGAGAGGGAGAGAGAGAATTTCAAGCAGCCTCCAGGCTCAGCACAGAGCCCAACTTGGGGCTCGATCTCACAACTGTGAGAACACGACCTAAACCAAAATCAAAAGTCTAATGCTTTTGATTATATACTGTGAATATATGTGTATATATGTATGTATGTGTATGTGTATATATGAATGTATGTGTATATGTGTATACACACATATATAAAATATATAAAGTACTATGCACAAATGCTAGTTAAGTTTGTTCCTTCTTTATATATATATATATATATTTTTTTTTTTTTAAGTTTATTTATTTATGTTGAGAGAGTGAGCAAGTACACAAGCAGGGGAAGGGCAGAGAAAGAGGGAGAGAGAGAACCCCAGCAGCCTCCACACTGTCAGCGAGGAGCCCAATGTGGAGCCCGAACTCATGAAGTGTGAGATAACGACCTGAGCCTAAATCAAGAGTTGGACCTTAACCAACTGAGCAACCCAAGGGGTCCCTGTTCCTTCTTTATAAACAAGTATTTACTGACACTCTGAGCTAGGTACTGCACTAAGCACCAAGAGATGGCTAGACAAAAGAGCCAACCAACCAAGTAGTTGTTTAAAGCCTTGAAGTCTGGTGGTAATATAGATATAAATTACAATAATATACTTTAAGTACTACATAAAATAATGAAAAATGTACTCTGGATACATAAAGGAAGATGTGACCAATGACTGTAGGATTCAGGATAAATTTTTCAAAAAAAACAAACGTCAGACTCAGATAATGGAAAGTATAATTCCATACAAAGGAAACAACTTATGTAGACTCACAAAGGCATTCAAGAGCTTAACCTGTTTAAGGGAACTACAAAGAGTTGACATTGCTACTATCTGGGGGGCAGGGGACAGCAGTTGATAAGAATGGCAGAAGGAAAAGAATGTTAGGGAAACAGCCCAGAGGCAAGAAAACCAATACAATTCTACATGCAGTGGTCTATAGGAGACATATCTATATGTGAGAGTGACTGATACCTTCAACTAAAATGGGGAATAAAGGAAAAGAGCAAACTTTTTTTCTAGAAATACGAAGACGGGCTTTGTACAGTATGTTTAACTTAAAGCACCTACACCACCTAGGTGGAGTTGTGCAGTTATGTCCAGTACAGGTTGAGATCAAAAGAAAGATCAAGAGAAAGAAAGAGAAATTTGTAAATCTTCAGCATTGAGGGAATACATGAAATTTGCCCTACATGAAGAGGGGGAACACCATACTTCAGATAATTAAACTGCCTTTCCCATTTTATATGCTCAAAAATGTAAGCTACTCCATTAGGGCCAAAGGAAGTACAATTTAATCTGGATCATATGGTTAGGATAGTAATCTAAATGAGATTTCCATTCCTAAAGCTTGTTTAACCACATTTTTTATTGTTATTAATATGTTATTAGCCATCTTTTTATTACTATGGTCCTAATATTGGCCCAGGATCTCCCAGAAGTACTCTGGGTATCTGTAGTCCCCAGAGCTCCCTGCACTAATCTCTATCAGGAAGGTCCTCCAGATCAGAATGTTGGTCTCTTGGATCAGAATTAATCAAGCAGTTAGTGTGAATGTGTTTTACAGTTTAGGGCATAAAAATCATAAAAGTTTAAAATATGGTCTCTGTCTTTAAGATGACTACAATTCTAGCTTGACTGAAAAGACAAGAACACAAGTAGTATGTCCTGAATATAAATTCATCTAGTCCTTGGACAAGCTGCAAGAGGTAATACTTTCTCCCTTTCCCACTGATACTTAGCTTTGGAAAAATTTAATTTTGCTTTTAATGGCAATTTTATGAAAAGCCACTAGATGGTGATATTACCTTTAAAAATGTTTAAGAAACTTTTATTTTGATTACGCTAACTCTTAGAACCATAAAAGATGGGTTTTTCAATATACTTTAAATAAGGATTTTAGAGATTTTAAATCTTTCATCTTGGGGTACCTGGGTGGCCCAGCCGATTAAGCGTCTGGGTGTTGGTTTTGGCTCAGGTCATGATCTCACAGTTTGTGAGTTCGAGGCACACGTCAGGCTCTGTGCTGACAGCGTGAAGCCTGCTTGGGATTTTCTCTCTCTGCCCCTCCCCTGCTCACTTGCACGCGTGTGTTCTCTCTGTCTCTCTCTAAATAAAAAAATTTTATAAAACAAAATCTTTCATCTTAAAGTTGTGAATAATGAAATATAGAGAGATTAAGTGACCTGCCCAAGATTAACTTCTTAAATAAATGGAAATGCCAGGACTAGAACCAAAGTTTTCCTGATGCATATATTTATTCACATGGGACAGTCACATAAAGAGAAAAAGATATCCCATCATTTGGGAAAGCAATGGAGCAATGACTTGGTAAAATAAAAACTCAGAAGTGGGTATATTACCATGGCTAAAAGTTTCAGGAAAAGTTGATCTTAAAATAGCTACTGAAAAAAATGAATGGGTGTAAAGAAATGGGCAAAACCCTCTGTTCTCAAGTTCTATATTTCCCAAAATGAGAAAAGGATTTTTCAAGTTTAAAGGAATCATTTTCACCCTAATTTTAACTCAGTGGTTCTTTCTTCTACTGTAGCACACGTGACAGAGGAGATCCACAATGGTCACATCACCTCCCATGTTCAATTCCTAAGTACTAGAGAGAATTCCATCCAGTTCTCCAAATTCAAAAAAGATATCGGAAACCAAGTGAGAGAGAATGTAGTTGAAGCTATTACACTGGTAAGCTGAAATGTGCTCAATTTCTGAACAAAAAAACCTTGCAATAATTTCTTGAACACTTCAGTTATTCTATCTGTAATAGCTAGTTACTTAGAAAACACTTCAAAGTGATTTAACATTTGGATGAGTGTTATTACTGTAAAGCCTTACTTTTATTCCTGCTTATAATAACAAAGAAGTATGAATGAAATATCATGGTATGTTTATTTTTAAAAATATCTAGAAAAGTTGGAACACTAGTAAATCTGCTAAAGGCAGTATGTTAGAAACTGGTAGGTTATTAAAATTTACTATAACAATATATATATTTTAAAGTCATTCCATTAAAATTAAGCCTACTCTGATCTTAAATTAGAATTATTCAAATCTGAAAAAGAAAAGTTGTAAGGGAGTACATAAGCCCCTGAAAAACTTTGCTTACAAAACAATACACCAAAAGGTTTTATCTTACGAAAATTGGGTAAGCAGAAACATTTACTACACATTACCAGAAGATGCAAATTTTAAACTTCCTACCTTTCTAAGCTCAAAATTCCTGTATCAATTCAGTACAGCAATGGGGACCCCGGCTCAGTGAACACACCACACCCTTGGCACTACCCTGAAACCCAACACTCCATTTAAAAAAAATTTTTTTTAACGTTTATTTTTTAGAGAGAGAGAGAGAGAGAGAGAAAGAGAGAGAGAGAGAGAATATGAGCAGGGGAGGGGCAGAGAGAGAGAGGGAGACACAGAATCTGAACCAGGCTCCAGGCTCTGAGCTGTCAGCACAGAGCCCGACGCAGGGGTTCAACGCATGAGCAGCTGTGAGATCATGACCTGAACTGAAGTCGGACACTTAACCGACTGAGCCACCCAGGCACCCCCCAACACTCCATTTTTAAAAGGTAAAATAAATTAGAAAATGTATTTTGATAGGTAAAACTTGACTTTACAGTCCATTTTTCTGGAACATATCTATTCTAATGTGAATAAATATCAACATGAAATGAATTATACAGTGGAACTTTCTCACAATAGTTTGTTTAAATAAAAGATTCTAATGAGTTTACAACAAACATATAACTATATATAAAATTTGAGGTTTTTTTAAAAAAAAGGAAGTCCAAATTAATAACTAAAACAAAATTTATGAGCTTAAACATACAGTATAAAAAGCATATACTATACTAAGATTTTTCACTAAACATGAAAATAAGACAAAAAATGGTAATATAGCTGTTCTCCATCTCTACTGAAACCTAACATGAAATCAAGAAGAAAGTGATTTACATTTAAGTTTGACAAAAACATATACTTGTATTAAGAAAGGATGTTTGAAACTACAGTGAAATCTCAAAAAACCAGCTAAGAGGACAGAATCTTTAATTAAATAGAACTTCCCCATAAAGAATAGTCAACGAAATTTAGTTACTCAAAAAATATACTCCCAAGAGAAGTTTTGGATTAAGTGCATATTTGGCCAGTTTATTTTTTCTTCAATTTCTACCAAGAGGCACTATTATAGGTGATAGAAAAAATAAAAAATTGGGAGTTGGAAACTGAACTACATATACTCTGGACTCTGCCAACAAATATTTTTTTATCTTTAACTCAACCCTTTCTAGGGCTCAGTTTTCTCAAATGCAAGATGAGGGTTACAGCTTTTAAGGCTTTAGAAAAGTTTCAAACTTAAAATAAATCCTACGACTCTTTCTTAAAATAAAATATTAATTAGAAGTATGGCACGTAAAACAACAAAAGCCAAAAAGCTCTGCCTTTTTAAAGTAGGTCTGTAACAACTGGTCCATACCATAGTTTCTGAGGGATTTAATGAATTCTGATGGGTCCAAAACACACCATTTAAAAACCTCTCCGCACTAAACAATGAAAATAATTTTCAGAATGACATAACAGACACTGCAAGATTCAAAAAGAAATAAATTTTCACTGTAAAAAATTCAAAGAGATTTTTTTCAACCAACCAGAAACTGGCCAACATTCAGTGAAAGTACCTATTTCTGAGAATTCTAATTAACTTTTGTTAATTAGATTAAATTATAGTTGCACTAAAGAAATTACAGAATTGTCAAGCATAAAGTATTTCAGAATATATATCTGGAAATAAAGAAACAGTGCTGTTTGATAGGAAAGAAATAGACCAAACTAGAGATAGATTAAACCCAATTAATTCCATAGAATATTTATATAAAATCCACTACTTGACAAAAATAATTTATTTTGAAATTCCATATTAGTTTTCTTCTTTTTTTAAGATTTTCTTTTTAAGTAATCTCTGTACCCAGAGTGGGCTTAAACTTACAACCCCGAGATCAAGAATCCCATGCTCCACCCACTGAGCCAGCCAGACTCCCACATATTAGTTCTAATGAGGCAAGTCCTATTTCACTACCACCAGGCCCAAAGGAGCCAAAATGAGATACACGTCCCAAGTGCAGCCAGGGAAGCTCCATACAGAGAAGAGTTAATACAATGGAACTTTCTCACAATAGTTTAAATAAAAGGCTCTAGAGAGTTTACAACAAACATAACTATATATAAAACTTGAGTTTTTAAAAAAAGGAATCCAAATTAATAACTAAAACAAAATTTGTGAGCTTAAACATGCAGTATAAAAAAAGCACATACTGTACTAATATTTTTCACTAAACACAAAAATCACCAACATCTTAATATCTGGATCTGCACTTAAGATACATTTAAAATGACACATTTCAAAAAAAAATTTATTTACCTCTAAAGTGCCAAAAAAACAATTATTTTTAAATTGAGATAAATACATAAAATTTGTAATTAAAACAGTCAATCCCAATATGGTATGAAATTATATTATTTCATGTATTTAACAATGAAAAGTATAGTATATTTCCCTTTTCTTAAAAATGTTTATTTCTTAAGAAAAAATAAACTATCAATAAGCTGTCCTTAAAACTGGTCTCTATTGTCTATAATACTCATTTGAAAATACTCTTACCTTTCTTCTGAGCTATACAATCGAGCAAGTCCAAAATCTGCAAGTTTTATTTGCCCTCTGGTGGAAGACAAAATGAACATAAACTATTAGTCTACTCTGAAATCATACATATTTGTACGTATTCATAGATATCTAATCCTATCATACACATTCATATTCTATTCCTAGAACTAATAAAAAATATACTTATATAAACTTTAACAGTGATCACACAGCAGTACCCCAAGTCCTATAAGGAAAGGTAAACAGATAAACAAGTAAAAACAACAACAAACAGTACTTTTCCTTTGACAATTTCAGCTACTATTATTCTAGTACCACCACAACTATTACTATTATTGTACTAGTATTAACAGTATTTTAGTATTAGTTAGTTCCTATTTAGACAAGTACACTTCAATGAAAATAAAATGAGATTATTGTTGCTACTCAGTATTAAGACATATTACTTGTTCAAATCAAATCAGTAAAGCATGAGAATGAAATTGTATCATTTTAAATTTATGTTTAATTTTCCAATTCTTAGAGGGGCTAGGTACATAGAACCCTTTCTAGTAACTAAAATCAGAACCAGGCATATCTCACTTAAACTAACAAGGAGTACTACTTAGAAAAGAATTATCAGAGCTCAGGTTATGCTGTCAGTAAAATGTTTAACATAAACTTTAAATATCTACTTGTGTGTGTGTATAAGTATATATGTGTGTGTGTGTCTGTGTATACACACTTCAAAAAAAGTTCACTTTAAAACTGTGATACTGGTGTAAAACAAATTCTAAATTAAAAAAAATTCTTAGGGGCGACTGGGTGGCGCAGTCGGTTAAGCATCCGACTTCAGCCAGGTCACGATCTCGCGGTCTGTGAGTTCGAGCCCCGCGTCAGGCTCTGGGCTGATGGCTCAGAGCCTGGAGCCTGTTTCCGATTCTATATCTCCCTCTCTCTCTGCCCCTCCCCCGTTCATGCTCTGTCTCTCTCTGTCCCAAAAATAAATAAACGTTGGGAAAAAAAAAAAAATTAAAAAAAATTCTTAGAACTATTCTTAACCTAAGGCTGAAATCATTATTAATTATAAGAATATCCATTCACATTATCTGGAAGAATATCAAATAAGAAAATTAAGTATTATTTTATGTACACTAAAAACTATTATCAGAAATTAACCAAAGTGTATTTAACACATGTTCAGATGCAGTTCTGGCAGAAATAACACTGATTATGTTATAACAGCTTGAGCAATAAATTTTAAATCTTTTTAACAGAATCAAAGTATACATTATATAATACTCATTTGAAACACATATATCAGACTCATACCATACCTATTATTTAGAAGAATATTTGAACATTTAATATCTCTATGCAAAAAGTTCTTCTTATGACAATAATCCAGGCCTTCCATAAGCTGTCTCATAAATGAC
Source organism: Herpailurus yagouaroundi (assembly GCF_014898765.1). Lineage (NCBI taxonomy): Eukaryota > Metazoa > Chordata > Mammalia > Carnivora > Felidae > Herpailurus > Herpailurus yagouaroundi. The sequence goes on along the minus strand of NW_024412391.1, from coordinate 87,054,467 downwards.
TTTATGTGATTTTCATTAAAATGAACCAAGCCTGATTCCAGTAGTCCCATCAGATCATGGTCCATATATTCAAACACCAGATAAAATGCACCTGAGAACAAGAATAGTTAACACATTAAAATTTTTGTTCTCATCAGACTTTTCTATAGGCTCAAAATTTAAAAAAAAATGCTGTGAAGAAAATTATCTCTTGAAAAGAAGTCCTACTTTGTGACTTCAATAACATTAATCTTTCTCTCTGAATTTAAAATCAATAAAAACATCCCAAGGAAACAGAAAACTGTTAAGATATGGAAATCAACCCTACAGTGCATAGCTTCTGGGCGTGATTAATGTAAAATAAATTAACTGTTTTATACACTGAACAAATTGTCTCTCAGCAGAAGCTGAATAAAATCAGTACAGTTCATCAAAGAAAATTTAAAAGTGTTAAAAGAATTGTATTTAATAAGAAAAGAATCTGAGCCCAGTTTGATTTTAGATGATTTCTATTAAGCCTTCAATAAACATATAATTTAATTCTGTTTGTACATCTCCAGAGCATTTGAAAGCACACAAATTACAACTTTATTTTATAAAACCAACTTAATCTTGCTACCAAAACCTAAAATAGCACATAGCACATACATAACAACTGTACTTATAAGAGATCCAAAAACCCTAACTGAAGCTTGTAGAAATTGAATCCAAAGCTGTATCTAAAAATATTCATGGAAAAGCTGACAAAATTCAATATATCTATCAAAGAAAATAAGCTATCAATATGCCAAAAAAAGTCATCTGAAGAAAGTTAACAATCAGTTCCTAACTAAAAACAGAGCCAAGATCTTACTTATAGTAAACTTAAAAAAATAATACTCTTAAAAGTTGGGGATGAAGGAGTGAACTTGTGATGAGCATCGGGTGTTCTATGTAAGTGCCGAGTCAATAAAGTGTACACCGGAAACTAATGTTACACTCTATGTTAACTAACTGGAATGTAAATAAAAATTGAAAAACAAGTTTATGATGGTACCCTTCTCTCAAACCAACAACCAAGTCATATTTAGCAGTAAAATGCTTGGTGTTATAAACAAGAAAAAACATTAATTATTACTAACTGCTGTAGAAGTTAGTAAGTAAAATTAAAGACAATGAAAGGAAGAAAAACAGAATTACTGGTAGACGACTATTTTCCTTGAAAATCCAATAGAATAAAAAGAGACTACCTGAGTTAGAGAAAATCATATACAAAAAGCAAAAGGTGCATTCATATATGCAAGTAACAACTTATTAGAAAATAAAATTTACACGACTCCACAGAAGAAACATTACTACAAATGACCAGGAAAATAAACTTTAACAATAACCATACAAATTCATTATGAAATACCAAACTATAAAATTCTGTACTATAAAATGGTTTCAATAAAAGAGCCAAGGATTTGTTTCTATTTTCTCTTGCTAAGAAGATACTTAACTTCACAAAATAATGCTAAAATTCACCTTAAAGAAAACAAGAACCAAAGTACCAGCCAAAATGTTTCTGAAAATGAACATCTGCCCTACCAGAGATTTCATATAACCTGTAGGGACAGAGAAGTGTAATATAATATACACCAGAAAATAAAGCGTCTATATACATCTAATAATTATGAAAGCAAGCATTTTAAGTCAGTGAAGAAAAAACAAGGTGAAGCTGGTATTGGAACAAATACCATAACCCCACAGGAAGATGGGTGAGTTACACCAAAGACAAAACACAATCCCATAAAAAAACCAACATTTCACTAAATAAAAATTTAGAATCATGTACATAAGTAAACAATATGAAAGGTAAAGGCAAGGGGTGCCTGGGTGGCTCAGTCGGTTAAGCGTCCGACTCTTGATTTCGGCTCAGGTCATGATCTCACAGTTCGTGGGATCAAGCCCCACTGAGAGCACAGAGCCTGCTTGGGATTCTCTCTTTTCTTCTCTCTGCCCCTCCCCTGCTTGTGCACGTGTGCGCTTTCTCTCTCTCTCAAAAATAAATAATAAATAAACTTTAAAATACAATTAAAAAAAAGGGAGATAAAGGCAAATGGCAAACTGGAGAAATATATTTGCTACAAAACAGATTAATATCCTTAATATAAAACAAAGTCTTGGGGCGCCTGGGTGGCGCAGTCGGTTAAGCATCCGACTTCAGCCGGGTCACGATCTCACGGTCCGTGAGTTTGAGCCCCGCGTCGGGCTCTGGGCTGATGGCTCAGAGCCTGGAGCCTGTTTCCGATTCTGTGTCTCCCTCTCTCTCTGCCCCTCCCCCGTTCATGCTCTGTCTCTCTCTGTCCCAAAAATAAATAAACGTTGAAAAAAAATTTAAAAAAAAATTTTTTTTGAAAAAAAAAAAAAAAACAAAGTCTTACAAATTCCTTAATATAAAACAAAGTCTTACAAATCAGTACGTTAGAAGACCAATCCCACAATAGAAAATGATAAATAAAATGAACTGTCAATATGCAAAAGATGCTTATATCCAAACACACATTTCACTATCAATCAAAATATACAAAGCAATATACCACTTTTAACTGAAGGGTTACCTAAAGGGTTTTAACTAAAGGGATTTCAAAAGAAAGACAATAAATACACAGTATTAAAGGCCTCATGAGGTAAATAGACACTGTTATGTAGTATCAGTAAATTAGAAGATTCATAAAATTCATAAAATAAATTCATAAAATATACACCAAAGCTTTAAAAATTACATACCCTTTTATAGAGCAAGTGCATTTATAGATATTCAGCAAAAGGAAATAAAGATTGCAAAGATTGAGCTATAAGCATGTTCACTAAAAGCAATAGTGCAATAAAATATTTAAAGGCAAAACAATAGGCAAACAAAAAACAAAAAACTGGCTTATTATGGTACATCTATACCATACCATGCGCTTTGAAAATTACTGTAGAGGTACAATATTGATGTGGAAACATATTAATGATGTTAAGATAAAGTAAGTAGATTATAAAATAGTATGTATTTGACAGATTAATCTTTGATGACATTAAATAACACAGTTAGAGAAAGTATTTAGAATGTGCATGGTGTTATACAGTTGTCACAAGCCACATGTGGCTATTCAACACTTGAAATCTGGCTAGACTGAATGTGCTGGAAGTATAAAATGTATAACAGATTTCCAAGACTTACTACAAACCAACAAAAAGAATATAAAATACTTTAATAATCTGTTATACCAATCACATTCTGAAATAATCTACTTGATACACTGGGTTAAATAAAAATATTATTTAAACAGACTGATTTTTTTAAAATGAGGCTAACAGATAATTTTAAATTAAAATATAACGGCTTGCATTCTATTTCTATTAGAATTGAATTACAGGTGTAAGAATTAAAACGAAAACTATCTCTCTATACAGATGAAATTATCTTTTGGTCCCTGCAAAAGACATAAACATTCAATGAGAAAATTATTAAAAACAGTAACATATTTAAAAAAAAACAGCAGAAATAAAACATAAAAGAGTCACTAACGTAACTACCAGTTAAAAGACAAAATGGAAGGCTCTGTTTCTAATAAAAGATTAATTTTTTTTAATTTAAGGAATGTGCCAAATCCTTCAAAGATAAACTTGTAAGACTCTTACGAGACAAAACTATACACACAAAAAGTGCATACACTCTTAGATAGGAAGGCTCAACATGAAAAAGATGTCAATTCCCCCTAAGTAATTTATAAATTAATCACAAGCTCAATTTTTTAAAATACTTTTTCTTCCCTACAATTAAACATAAAGTTGATGTTATATCCACATAGAAAAATATAAGAATAGCAATGAAAACATCTAAAAGGGGATCTGGGCATGAGGCTCTACCAGATATAAAGACAGTGTTAATGTCTATAACTAGAAAGTGTAATATTTGCAAGTAAACATGAAATAAAGCAGAAATCCAGAAATCTATTACCCAAGCACATACAAAACTTTAATATATGATAAAGATGGTGTATCATTTCAATAGGGCAAAATATGGATTTATTGACAATATTTGAGCAATTGAAATAGACAGAAACAGATAAAACTGGTCTTTTCCTCACAACATATACCAGCATAAAAAGCAAACGAAGAAGTGCTAAATATAAAAAATAAAATCATGAGAACACTTAAAAAAAAAAACAAAACAAAACAAAAACCATGAGTTTCTTCCTAACTTCAGAATGAGGAAAACTTTCCTACCTAGGAATCAAATCAAGAAGCAGTAAGAGGGAAAACACTTCCATGATGTGACTATGTAAAAACAAAAATCTATTGCATGGCTAAAAACACTACAAGGAAATTTAGAAGAGTTAAGCAAACTGGAAAATATTCAATTGTAACTTATATTCCAGGCAATTTATTAATATCCATTATAAAAAGTCCCTCTAAGTCGGAAAGAAAAAGATTAACAACCTTAAGAAAAGTAGGCGAAAAAAAGATAACCCCCCCAAAAAAACAAAAAAACCCACAACCACCAAAAAACCAGTATAGCAAATTGCCATTCCATCAATGGAAATTTGCTTAACCTCGCCCAGAATAAAAATTTATTTTTTCAAACTGAAAGCTCACCACAATAACAAACTGACAACAACCCTAAAGTATGACACCAGACTCTACTGCAAAGCTTGTAAGGAACACTCTCTCGGACATGCTAGGAATCTGTTAATATCTAATTTAATCATATTTAGCATTTCCCTTTGACCTATAACAAACCCAATTCTAGGAACCTGTCCCAAAATTCACTGACAAAAATGCTAAATGATGTAGGCACAGAGCTACTCAATGCAGCATTATTTCTAACAGTAAAAGACTGAAAACAATGTAAATGTCGACCAGCAGGAGACTGACCAAATAAACTGTACATCCACATGGTGGAGTGCTGTGTAGCCATAAAAAGAGGTGATGACAATCTCTACCACTATGGAGGAAAGAACCAGGCACAGGAGATCATTTACTATTATGCTCCTATTTATACAAAGAGAGGAGGGTGAATATGTAGAAAAGAAACTGAAATGAATTAAACTTTGAAAACAAAAACATAACAGTTACCCATGGGAAAGGGACAGAATGAGAAAAAGAGAAATGCGAGTGAGCCTATTCTGAATGTGCCCTGTTTTAAAGTTGTGAGTTTAGAGTCATGTAATGTTTTACATGATAAATATACATCACTAACCAAAAAGGGTAAGAAAGTATTTCCATAAAAGATCAGAAACAGATGAACCTAAACGTGTATCAAACTGGCTGCAGGTCTGTATCATAGTATTTTGACTAAATATCCCTAGTGGGGTATAGTCTAGGAACAAAAAGAAACATTAAGAAATCTAAAACTTTATTCAGTGTTCTTCTTAGTAACTAATATTAGCATTGTTATCTTGAAATTATGTGTATACTGTAGGACTAGGTTAGTACCTTGGGAATTAAGATTTTTAATATAAAACAAAGAAAAGTATAAGATCAAACAAATATAAACCTTATTCTTTTAAATTAAAATTATCTACAGTAAGGGCGCCTGGCTGGCTCAGTTGCTAGAGCATGTGACTCTTTTTTTTTTTTTTTAATTTTTTTTTTTCAACATTTATTTATTTTTGGGACAGAGAGAGACAGAGCATGAACGGGGGAGGGGCAGAGAGAGAGGGAGACACAGAATCGGAAACAGGCTCCAGGCTCTGAGCCCTC
>NW_024412391.1:87046260-87048673 GCF_014898765.1 Herpailurus yagouaroundi | reverse complement strand
AGAGAGAGAGGGAGACACAGAATCGGAAACAGGCTCCAGGCTCTGAGCCATCAGCCCAGAGCCCGACGCGGGGCTCGAACTCCCGGACCGCGAGATCGTGACCTGGCTGAAGTCGGACGCTTAACCGACTGCGCCACCCAGGCGCCCCTAGAGCATGTGACTCTTGATCTCAGGGTCATGGGTTCAAGTACCACGCTGGGTACGGAGCCTACTTAGAATAAAAAATAAGTAAATGAATTTCTTTAAAAACAAATCATCTATGGGTAGTCAGCCTCCAACATGGTCCCCAACAATTCTATGTCCAGGTATCTATGCCCTCCCACAATGGTTCGAGGGCAGCCTGTGTGACCAAAGGAATACTGCAGAGGTGATAATATCAATGACTGCCAAGGCAAAATCATATATAGACACTGCAGGTGTCTTCTCGAATAACTTGCCCTGGGAGAAACAGTCATGAAGCTGTCAGGATAGTCAAGCAACTTTACTGAAAGGCCCATGTAAAGAACTGAGACCACCCACCAACCGTGGAACTACACCTTGCCAGCCATTTGAGGGAAGTTGATTCTCCAACTCCAGTCAAGCCTTCTAGTGACTACAGCCCTAGTCAACACCTCACTGCAACCTCATGAGAGAACGTGAGCCAAAAGTGCCCAGCGAAGATGCTCCCAAATCCCTGCCCATAGAAACCATAAGAGATAACAGCTTCCAGCATCATCTTTTAAGCACAACTGCCAAAGAATTAAGCTTATCTCTAAATAAGCATCTAGATCTAATTACCATTTATAGCAAATATGAGAGTTAGAAGAACAATCCAAAAACACCAAACGGAAGCATTTAGCCAAATCCAAAATGTGGTCTAATCTTCAGTAAATAAACGGAATGAAATTTTTGAAACGTAAGAGCAGATAATTAACCACATACAATGTAGATCTTGTTTGCATCCAGATTTCAACAAAGCCCTCATAAAAAGTATTTCTGAGACAACTTGGTAAATGTAAAGATCAACTATTAGAAAATACTATAAATTATATAAATATTATATAAATTATATAAATATTATAAAAAACTGCCTCTTCTCTTTTTTAACATAACCACAACTTCATTATATACTATAGGCAGAGGATTAATCAAGTATTTATGTTTACAATATGATGCCTAAGACTCACTTAAAAATAATCCAGGCATAATAAAAACAGGTAGGGAGAGAAATGAAACAAGATTAGCAAAACGTGATAATGGCTAAATGTGAGAAATGGCAACAATGGGTTTCATCATACTGTCTTTAGTATGTTTGAGTAGTTCAATAATACTATTTCACTAATACTGAATTGTTTTGAATGTTTGCAACAAAAATGAATAAATAAAAATTTTAGTAGGTTTTCAAGTTATCCTGAATTAAGGGATAGAATGTTCCCATATCAAAATGTTTCAAAAGTTCCAACTTTCAAACTGGGTCATGAAATCAATTTAGTAAGTCATAAGCATTTATTTTTATTTTTAAAATTTATTTTTAAATATTTTATTTTTAAGTAATCTTTACACTCAGTGTGGGGCCCAAACCCACAATCTCAAAATCAAGAGTCATACACTGCACTGACTGAGCTAGCTGGGTACCCCACAAAATGCCTTAAAAAAATTTTTTTTCAGGGCGCCTGGGTGGCTCAGTCGGTTAAGTGTCCGACTTCGGCTCAGGTCATGATCTCGCGGTCCCTGAGTTCGAGCCCCGCGTCAGGCTCTGTGCTGACAGCTCAGCCTGGAGCCTGCTTCGGATTCTGTGTCTCCCTCTCTCTCTGACCCTCCCCCGTTCATGCTCTGTCTCTGTCTCAAAAATAAACATTAAAAAAAAAAATTTAAAAAAAATTTTTTTTTCTACTGCATGTTATTTTTCCTTACATTGTATTGAAACATTAGTAAAATTGTATGTAATAATATTTTTTATAATATAGCATGCCAAGTAAACTTTCATTTTGGTAGGAATTTATATACATACATATGGTTAGAAAAATGTCCAATATCAAAATTCTAAGAGCAGTTTATCTCTGTGTGAGCAGATGGGTGATTTTTACTTTCTTCTTTTGCTGCCATTTTCTGACTTTTCTACGAGGAACACAAACAGTAATTTTTAAATATATTAACAACTATGTCTAATATACAATTTGTTAAGGAAAAAACAACCCAACTGAAAGAAATGGCAATGTCCCAAAGAATGCATGTGGGAAATCAAAATGGTAATAAGATGCTCCATAACTCACTAGCAATCAGGAAAGTACTAATCAAAGAAACAATGAGATACCATTTTTACCTACCAGACTGACAATATTCAGCAATTCTTTCTTTCTTTCTTTCTTTCTTTCTTTCTTTCTTTCTCTTTCTTTCTTTCTTTCTTTCTTTCTTTCTTTCTTTCTTTCTTTCT
>NW_024412391.1:86976449-87046250 GCF_014898765.1 Herpailurus yagouaroundi | reverse complement strand
TCTTTCTTTCTTTCTTTCTTTCTTTCTTTCTTTCTTTCTTTCTTTCTTTCTTTTCTTCCTTCCTTCCTTCCTTCCTTCCTTCCTTCCTTCCTTCCTTCCTTCCTTCCTCTAAGTTTATTTATGTAAGAGAAACAGAGACAGTGCAAGTGGGGGAGGATGAGAGAGAGGGAGACAGAGTATCCCAAGCAGGCTCCGGGCTCCCAGTGCAAAGCCCAAAGTGGGGCTCGAACCCACAAAACCATGAGATCGTGACCTGAGCCAAAACCAAGAGTCAGATGCTTAACCAACTGAGCCACGCAGGCACCCCCTCCAGTGATTTTCAAATGAAAGGAAACTCATGCACTACTACAACTTTTTGGCAAAGTAACCTGATTACTTACTAATTAAAACTACAAATGTCTGTTGACTTAGCTTCCCACATTTGGGAGTAAATCAAAGGAAATAATAGCGCCAGTATGCAAGTATACATGTATACTCACACATGTATAAGGACTTTAAAAAAAAATGTTTATTTATTTTTAGAGAGAGATTGAGAGGGACAGAGTGTGTGTGCAGGGGAGGGACAGAGAGAGACAGAGAGACAGAGAGACAGAGAGAGAGAGAGAGAGAGAGAGAGAGAGAGAGAGAGAGAGAGAATCCCAAGCAGGCTCCACACTGTCAGCCCAGAGCCCAATGCGGGGCTCGATCTCATAAACTGATGTAGGGCTAGATCTCATGAGCCATGAGATCAAGACCTGTGCCGAAATCAAGAGTCAGACGCTTATCTGACTGAGCCATCCAGGTACCCCATAAGAACATTTCTAGCAGAACTGTTTGTAATGGAAAAAATGATGGGAAATATTGAATGCCCATAAAGAATTGACTGAATAAAACTGTACATATCCACACTGTGGCACATCATGCAGCTGTGTCAAAAAAAATTCATCACCTAGAGGTATGTTTTATTCTTTAATAAGAAAAGTAAAATACATAGTAAAAAAGCAATTAGCACCAGGTCTTCCTGATTCTGGTCTGACATGTATGGAATTTGGAAGTTACCAATCCCATTGTTACAACAAGAAAATAGGAGAATAAACTGAAAATCAACAACTCTTCTTAGATCAGAGAATTAAGGGTCACAGAGCAAACCACTGCCCCCCAAATTAGCAAAGGAGACAGGTGGATAAAGAGAGTCAACTCACCAGAGCAGAAACCCAGGAACAGAAATCTCCATAGAAACTATTATCAGGATAGGAAAGCCCAAAATGTAGTTGACAAACGGCTGGATACTCCACATGAACAAGTCTAACAGTTAAAAACTCCAGGGAATCCAGCCTTACATAGGTTCCCATACTTCTGCAAGTTTTCCCTTCAGGAAACCTACCAGAGGTTATCACATCAAAGATCACAAAAAAATTATACTGTGCTTCTAGCAAGGGGTGGGGGAAAACAGTCATGATCAAATACACTCAGAGCATTCTGTTCTTAACACAGCCTGCTCTCAAGAGAAATTATATTAACAGAGACTAACTGACTGGGGTTCCACAGAGCCTTATCAATCTGGCAGAAAAAAAATAAAATCCCATCTCCACAACACTCTAGTCTTTCACTCAGAGGAAGGAAATACTCAACTGCAGCATCCTTTAGTATTCCTGCCTTACTTAAGGGGGAAAAATATAAGAAAACTGAGAAACACTTCTGAAGGACACAGCCCAAGGATACAGGCTTACTAAAAAACAGACCAAATCATAGAAGTACAGAATACTTTTCCTCCCCCCATAACTTACCACCATATAAATAGAGCTTCTGTATAGTAACAAGGGAATACAACTTAAAGAACTGCACATCCCAGATATTATTTAAGAAGTCGCCAAGGAACCCAAAAGACAAGAGGGGAGAGCTTAGCCTCTGACACAGCTTCAGCAAACAAAAAGCACAGTCTAGCCACTAGGCAGATAAACATAAACCATACACTAAAAGCCAATTTACCTCAGTTACTTTTATCCAATACATTGTGCGTCTGGTTTTCAACTAAAATATCATACAGTATTTTATAACACAATCTGAAGAGAAAATGCAAACATCAGAGTCACATTCAGATACAGCAGAAAAACTAGAATTATCACACGAGGAATTTTAAAAACTATAATTAATATTCTAAGGGCTCTAATGGGAAAAATAGACAACAAGCAAGAACAAATGAGTATTGTAAGCAGAGAAATAGAAGTTCTAAAAGAGAATGAATAGGAAGTACTAAAAATCAAAAAACACTGTAACAAAAATGAAGAATGCCTTTGATGGGTAATCAATATATGGGACATGGCCAAAAAATCACTGAGCTTGAAGATATCAAAAGAAACTTCCAAAACTGAGCTGAAAAAAAAAAAAAATGCAGAACAATACAAAATACTCAAAAAATGTGGGACAATTACAAAAGGTGTTAACACACATGTAAAGAGAATACTAGGAACAGAAAAAAGAGAGGAAGGAAAACAAAAAATCTCAAGTAATAATGGCTGAAATCTCCCCCAAATTAATGATAAATCCAAACCACTGATCTAGGAAACTCAAAGAATACCCAGGAAGACAAATACAAAACATCAACATCTAGGTATATCACATTCAAACTACTGAGAATCAAAGAAAAAAAGAGAAAGAAAGAAAAATCTTGAAAGAAGCCAGAGGGAGGGGGAAACTCACCTACAGAGTAGCAAAGATAAAAATTATATCAAATTTCTCCTCAGAAAGCAAAGGTACTGCTTAGACAAAAAATTACATCACTGAATGCATGTATTTGACAAGACCTAAAATCAGTAACCTAAGCATCCATCTTTCTAGGAAACTAGAAAAAGGGCAAATTAAAGTCAAAGTAAGCAAAAGAGAAATAATAAAAATTGGAACAAAATCAGTGAAATTAAAAGCTGATTCTTTGAAAAGATCAAATAAAATTAGTAAACCTCTAGCCAGGTTAATTAGGGGAAAAAAGAGAATATGTACAAATTACAAATCTCAGAAATGAAAGAGGAAACATCACTATTTCTCTCAAAAACATTTTAAAGACAGTAAAGAAATATATGAACAACTCTGCCCACAAATTTGATAATATAGATGAAATGGACCAATGCCTTGAAAGACACAATGTACCAAAACTCACAAAAGGAAAAATAATAGGCCTATATCTATTAAAGAAAATGAACTAATAATTAATAACCTTCCAAGACCAAAAGCATCAGGCCCAGATGGGCTTACTGGTGCATTTTACCAAAAATTTTAAGAAGGACATTATATCAATTCTCTACAATCTCTTCCAGAAAATATAGGGAGACAGACTACTTCCTAACTCATTTTATAAGGCCAGCATTACTCTAATACCAAAACTAAAGTCACCACAAGAAAGAAAAACTACAGCCAATATCTCTCATGAACACATATGTAAGAATCCTCACCAAATATAAGCAAATCAAATCCAACATGACCAAGTGGGATTTAGTTCAGGTATGAAAACCAGGTTCATCATTCAACAATTAGTCAGTGTAACCCATGACATCAAGGCTAACAACAACAAAAAATTATCTGATCATAGCAACAGACGCAGGAAAAAGCATTTGACAAAATCCAGCACTCACTCATGATTAAACAAAACAAAACAAAACAAAACAAACAAAACAAAACTCAGTAAACTTCCTCTACAAAAGAGTTTCTACAAAAACCTGCAGCTAACATCATTCTTAAATGGTGAGAGATCTCCCACTGATAGCAAGAATAAACCACGGATATCCCCTCTTACCACTTCTACTCGTCGTACTGTAAGACCTAATTAATGCAGTCAGACAAGAAAAAGAAATAAACGGCATTATTAGAAAGAAAAAATAAAATGTGCATTATTGTCTGTGTAGAAAATCCCAAAGAATTACCAAAAAAAGTCGGGCAGCTAATTCGCAATTGTAACAAGGTTGCAAGACACAAAATTGATGTACAAAGTTAACTGCTTTCTTATATACCAGCAGTGAACAACTGAATTTGAAATTAAAAACATTGTACTATTCACATTAAGAACAAAAAAATTAAATATTTAAGTTATAAATCTAATAAAATATGTACCAGAAAAACTACAAACCCTGATGAAAAAGCAAAAATCTAAATCAATGGAGACAGTCCATGTAAATGGAGTGAAGACATAATATTGTAAAGATATTTCTTCCCAACCAGATCTATGCATTTATTGCAATCCTAATCAAAATCCTAACAAGTTATTTTATGAATATTGACAAAATGATTCTAAAGTTCATATGGAGAGGCAAAATTCCTAGAAGAGCAACACAGTAGAAGAAGAATCAAGTTAGAGGACTAACACTATCTAACCTCACTTACTATAAGCTACAATACTCAATACAATGTGGTATTTGCAAAAGAATAGGCAAGTAGACCAATGGAACGGAATAGCAGAATAGAGAGCCCAGAAATAGACCCTTAAAAAACAGTCAACTGATCTTCAGCAACAGAGCAAAGGCACCTCAATAGTGAAAAGACAGTCTTCAACAAATGCTGCTGGAATAAATAGGCACTGGCATGCATGCCAAGAAAGAAAAAAAAGAAAGAAAACCCACAAAAAACAACTGAAAGAATCTAGATACAGATACTATATGCTTCACAAAAATTAACTTAAAATGGATCACAGACCTAAGGGTAAAATGTAAAACTATAAAGCTCCTAGAAGATAACACAGGAGAATATCCAGGTGACCCTGAGTTTGACAAAGGCTTTTTGGACGCACCACCAAATTTACAATCTGTGAAAGAAGAAATGGTGTTAAGGAAAAAGAGTTGGACTTCACTAAAATTAAAAACTTCAGCTCTGTGGAAGACCCCCTTAGAAGAATGAAAAGGCAAGCCACAGACTGGAAGAAAATCTTAATGAACCTATCTGAGAAAGGACTGGTATACAGCCATGTACAAAAAATTGTTTAATTCAACACTAAGAAAACAAACAGCCCAATTAAAACATGGGCACACCATCTGAACAGATACCTCACCAAGGAGAAAAAAAATCCCAAAAAACCCCACATACAGGTGGCACATAAGCATATGGAAAGATTCTCAACATCATACTTCATTAAAGAAGAGCAAACTGAGGGCCACCTGGGTGGCTCAGGTATGATTTTGAGGTTTGTGAGTTCAAGCCCACATGGGGCTCCCTGCTGTCAGTCTGTCAGCACAGAGCCCACCTTCAGATGCACTGTCCCCCTCTCTCTGCCCCTCACCCACTTGTGCTTTCCCCCAAAATAAATAAATATAAAAAAGAATGGCAAACTGAAACAACAATGGGATACCATACACACCTACTAGAATGGCAAAAATCCAAAACATTGACAACACCAAATGCTGGTGAGGCTATGAAACAGCAGACCTCTCATCATTCATTACTTAATGGAAACACAAAATGGTAAAGTCACTTCTGAAGACTGTTTGAAAGTTTCTCAGAAAACCAAATACATTCTTCCTATATGAGCCAGTACTCATGCCCCTTGGTATTTAGCCAAAGAAGCTACAAACATATATCCAAACAGAAACCTGCATGTGAATGTTTACAGCAGCTTTATTCAAACCCAAGCATCCAAACCCAATAATCCAAACCCAGCATGTCCTTCAGTAGGTGAATGGATAAATGGGGTACATCCAGCCAATGGAATATTAATTAGCACTAAAAAGAAATGATGCATGAAAACCATGGAAATCCATGGAGCAAACGTAAGTGTATTATTTAAGTGAAAGGAACCAATCTGAAAAGGCTACATACTGTTATTTTTCCAATTATAATGACATTCTGGAAAATGTAAAACTAGGGAGATAGTAAGAAACAAACAAACAGTATTTGCCAAAGAATTTAAATGTGGATATGAACAGGTGGAATACAGGGGATTTTTAAGACAGTGTAAATACTCTGTCAGATTCTCTGTGTCTGGGGGACTTTCTGTGCCCCTGTCTCTCTTTCTCTGTGTTCCTATCAGTCTCTCTCAAACTCTATCAAACTGTTGGATTCTCTGTCTCTCTCTGCTTGACTGTCTCTCTGACTCTCTCTCTCTCTCTCAACATATATATTTAAATATATATTTCTAGGGGCACTTGGGTGGCTCAGTTGGTTAAACATCAGACTCATGATTTTGAGTCAGCTCATGATCTCACAGTTTGTGAGATTGAGCCCCACGACAGGCTCTGTGCTGCCAGCACGGAGCCTACTTGGGATTCTCTCCCTTCCTTCTCCCTCCCTTGCATGTGCTCTCTCTCAAAATAAATAAACTTAAAAAATATACATTTCTATTATTTCTATTTCTATTGCTATTCCTATTTCTATTTCTATTTCCATTCCAAGACACAAAGGTCTTGAAGGATATATAACAGGCTGTTAACCCTGGATTAGGAAAAAAGTATCAAGAAAAAACCAGGAAATTAATGTTTTCCTTTATATATATTTGCATTATTTCAAAGATTATGATAAACTAATTTTTACTTTTATACTCATTACAGAGGAACTCTTTCAAAAGAACATTAAAATAATAAAGAATTTATAGTTAAAAGTCCTTAAGATACAAGAGATTTTAAATTCAGTAAAAACTGATCACAATAAGCTCTACACTCACAGGCAAAAGCAATAAAATGCAAAACAGAGAACAAATAAACTGGGGGGAATAAATTACGTGTTACTTGCATTTCTGATTCCCTTCACTGAATAGACATTTGAATCATTACTGTTCATTGTAATTAGGCTGAGTCCTTAAATGTCAGCCCCACCAGAAGGTCAGGAACAACCCTTTATAAGGGGTAAAGTCAAGCATTTGAGGCCTAGGAATCACAACTTAACCTGAATTATATTTGGTGGAAACCCTCCAGTCAATCCCAGAACAATCCTATGCTACTAGGACATTCTAAGACCACAGGATATTTTAAGATAGACCTCCCTAATCCACACCTACAAAAGTCAAAGTACATTGACCTGAACAAAAAAGTTGATTTATCAATCTCCTAAATATTCTTTGTTTTGGGTATAGAGTGAAACGGAGTTTTCAAAATCCTACAGCAAGAGTCTAGTCTCCTCTACATCTCAGTGCTGGCCTTAAACTAAGAACCTATACTGTCACAAGGTGGCTGCTGCAACAACAGTTCCTTCTTGCTCTCAAGCTTACACCGCACAGGTGAGAGAACCTCACTCTATGCATGAAATCTTGGAATAAATCTCAACCTCATGGACAGGAAGACCTTACTCTAACTGGCCAGTGATGTGCCCCTAAGGCACTGCAAATGGAGTGAGCTCTACTGCTAGACCAACCAAGAATAGATAAAAGGTGGATCCTCAAAAACAAAAAGTCCACAGCTGTTACAGGAAGTATATAGGAAATGGGGTAAATGGGCGGTAGGAGACTCCAAAACACATCAAATACAATTATCAACCTCAAAGTAGAGCCACTATCAAGCTATATTCTAGGACTATGCTCTCCATTCACAACGCATGAGTCACAATTGCCTTTGAAGCACCTGAAATGTGACTAGACCCAATGAGACGAGATGTGCTATAGATTTTGAAGACTTAGTACAAAAACATGTAAAACATCTCAATAATTTTTAAATAATCATTACATGTTATAATTACGATTATATTTTGGGGTATTTTAAATAATATAAAATATTATTAAAAATAATTGGCAAGGATGGGACGCCCAGGTGGCTCAGTAATTAAGCGTCTAACTTTGGCCCAGGTCATGATCTCATGGTTAATGAGTTCGAACCCCGCATTGGGCTCTGTGCTGACAGCTCAGAGCCCAGAGCCTAGAGCCTGGAGCCTGCTTCAGATTCTGTGTCTCCCTCTCTCTCTGCCCCTCCCCTGCTTGCACTCTCTCCCTCACATTAAAAAAAAAAGATCATGATTAGCAAAGAGAAAATATTTTATTGTATTATTAAAAACATGGCAAAAAGGTAGGGAAGGGGAGGAATACATCCAAAAAATGAACAATAAATTCACTAGCACACTGACTTATGTGAAAATCAACTGTCCACTTAGTACTAATTCAAATATAGTATTTCACCCATGACCAAAATATATGGAAAGGTAAACTCAAGCCTAACATAATTTATAAAAATGTGGTGTTTTAATGTTTGTTTATTTATTTTGAGAGAGAGTGAGAGTGCGAGTGGTGGAGGGGCAGAGAGGGAGAATCCCAAGCAGGCTCTACACTCAGCACAGAGCCTGACACAGGGCTCAATCTCACAAAACACGAGATCATGACCTGAGCCAAAGTTGTCTTTTTTTTTTTTTATTGTTATTTATTTTTGAGAGAGAAAGAGAGTGAGCACAAGTGAGGGAGGGGCAGAGAGAGAGGGAGACACAGAATTTGAAGCAGGCTCCAAGCTCTGTGCTGTTTAACCCATGAACTGTGAGGTCATGACCTGAGCCGAAGTTGGATGCTTAACCGACTGAGCCACTCAGGTGCCCCAAAAGAAACACATTTCTTAAATAAATAGACCAACCACTCTGTTCGAGATTGCCTTATTTTTGAACATGGAAGGTTACCATGCTGTTAACTAATTACCATAATAAACAATGCAAACAGAAAAAGCACTCTAGGGTGCCTGGGTGGCTCAGCTGGTTATCCAACTCTTGGTTTCAGCTCAGGTCATGATCTCACAGCTTCATGGGTTCGAGCCTCACATCAGGCTCTGCGCTGGCAGAACAGAGCCTCCATGGGATTCTCTTGGTCTCTCTCTCTGCCCCTCTCCCAATTGTGCTCTCTCTGTCTCAAAATAAATTAAAAAATCAAAAAAAATTAAAAAAAGAAAAGAATGTGAAAGACCAATCTACTTTCAACTAGCCATTCTAAAAATCATTTAGTATATTAAGCCTAGATCCTGCCTGTTCAAGGCAAATACAGTAATACTGGAAGCAAACACAAGGTATAGGAATGGTGAATTTGAACCCAAAATTACAAGTTTCCACTTGTAAATTCTAATTTATATTATTTTTGAGATCACATATGTTTTGTAAATGTATCAATTATTTCAGAATTTTACCTTTGTGAGACATTTTTCAATAGAACAGTCAACAGAAGTTTATGGCTTGTAAGTACAGATATGACTGAGAGCTGCTGACATCAAGAGCCTAATAAGGTAGCACTGCAGATGTTAGGTAAATAAAAATACTATAGTGCTGTAACTGAGGAGTTTAAAATGCAGTGGTATCCTGATTAGGGAATCGAGAAGAAACATTTTAACCTGGGTTTAAAATCAGGGCTAGGAGCAAGCAGGCTGACAGGGGCAAGGAGTATGCTCAGTTTGAGAAACCCTTGTGAAATGTCAATATGGAGACATCTAGTGAACAGTTGTAACTGTACGGAGCTCAGGTCTAGAAAATTTTTACGAGGTAACAGAATAGAGACAATGATGGTTAATAGCCTTAGCCATTGAGAGTATCTGAGAATTAAGAGAAGACCACCAAGGACTTAACACCAACATTTAAGTATCAGGCAAAGAAGGGGCCAATGATCAAGGCCATGAAGCCAAGTCAGAGAAGAAAATAAATCTGACAAGAGCTTTTTCAGAAAAGGCAAGATGACATTTAAGAAACAAGTCAACAGTAAATACTGCCCATATAAAGAAAAACTGAAAAATTACCACTGGTTTGGCAAGAGATCATTAATGACGTTATCTTAATAAAGTAGTAGGAAAATTCAGATGAATGTGTGATTGAAAAAGTGAGAAATACAGACAGCAATTGTTCATTACTCTTTCCAAATGTCTGGCAACAATGGAAAGGAACAAGAGTAATGGAGTCATAAGTAGACTCAAATCAGAGAAAGAATTTCGTTTTGTTCAAGACAGAAGAGATTTGAGTAGGTTTAGTCCTGAAAGTAAGGAGCCAGAAAAGAGGGAAGAGGACGAAATACAGAAGAGATAACACACAACCAAGATCCTAGGAACAAGAAGGAATCAGCTTTAAGCAGGAAGAAACATTACTTCAAAGAGCAAAATGGGTACAGAGTGAGGTGAGCGCATGGAAAGTCAGAAGTAGAGGCAGAGAATTCTCACCCTGTAAAAACAAAGTATAAGCTGCATTACAACTCTGTTTTCTCAAATTCAACATCAGAAATAATCAAGGAAGGAAAGTTAATGGACATGCTTTAACAGTTCTCACTGTAAAACTAAGGACTGCCAAAATTGCATTGTCTTTACTTAAGAAAACAAGGAAAAGAATCATAGTCTCAATATTTGGAATGTATACATTTTTAAGACATTTATATAAATTCAAAAACATTTCTGCCTGAAATCTGCAAGGAAAGAAAAAGAAAGTAAAAACATTTCTTCTTGTAGTCGTCTTTGCCTTTAATCCGTAATTGCTAGAAAACATGATGCTACGTTAACCACTTAACATCAGAATCCCAAACCATACAGTATTACTGAGGATGGATGGGGACATTCCTAAACTCTCCTTTGACTCTGTATTCTGTCCAAGTTGGAGGAGAAAAAAGCAACTTCATTTCCCTATTCCCTTAAATCCTCCCCAGCCCAACCCCAATCCTCAGGTCTTACAATAGAATATCCAAGACAGCCAGTCTTATTCAATTAGAATGTTAAGCACCAAAAGGTAGAAAACTTGTCTATCAAATGTACTGCCTATTCCTAGCACCTAGAACAATGTAAAGCATATAACAAGTACTCAACAAATACTTGTTAAGTAATTTCTTCGAAAAGTATCCAGACAATTTTATTTCGGCATTCAGTAAATACATTACCCAAAGTCACTTTCTTATCTCTGCATTTTCCACAGGCCAAAAAGGAAAATGTGTCTGGGGAAAAGGGTTTGGGAGTTAAGTACTGGCAGAGAAGGAAGAAAGCTATCCTCCTCTGCTTCTCATTGGTACTAGCGGCAGAAAACTTAACAACAGATATACGCACAATACATGAAGTTGTGACCAAGAGTGGCGGTCAGTAGCAATAAAAAGAGAAACAGATCAATTCCTGAAATGGCAGAATGAGAGAGGTTTGATGACTGTGCCTGCCTGAAACCAAATACCTCAAATCCAGAGATTTTTTCTATCACAAAAAAAAGCCCAAAAGCTTCCAATTCTGAAAACCTGAGAGCTCCTGGCTTGTCACCTGAAGGTCTCCATTTCTCATTTCAGGCCTCCAAGGTCACTACCAGTGACAGTGAGTGGGGTTAGGAAACGTGCTCCCACCATGTGAAAGGTGAGGAGCAGAAAAGAGGAGAAATCCATTGAATGCCACCACGGCTGAGAATGGCAGGAAACAGGTGTGTACTTGGCCTTAATATTTGTATTTCTAATGCATTTTCCCACAAAAATACTGTGATACATCAAAGTCAGATTTTCTACATCCTATTAAAATCAAACAAACTGAAATGTCCACTTGAAAAAGAGTATTTCTAGTCACTATTTTTCATATACCAGGTATTATGTGTATTTAAGAGTGGTTCTGATGTTTTTACATCTCATTTCCTTCTCTATTCCTCACAGATTTTTTATGAGGATTAAACGAGTTAATATTTTAATTTGTTTTATTTTTTATTTTTTTTAATTTACATCAAATTAGTTAGCATATAATGCAACAATGATTTCTGGAGTAGATTCTTTAGTGTCCTTTACCCATTTAGCCCATCCCCCCCACCCTCAACCCCTCCAACAACCTTCAGTTTGTTCTCCATATTTATGAGTCTTTTCTATTTTGTCCCCCTCCCGGTTTTTATATTGTTTCCCTTCCCTTATGTCCATCTGTTTTGTCTCTTAGAGTTCTCACAGAGTGAAGTCATATGATTTTTGTCTTTTTCTGATTAATTTCACTTAGCATAATACCCTCCAGTTCTACCCACATGGTTGCAAATGCAAGATTTCATTCTTTTTGATTGCCGAGTAATACTCCATTGTATATATATACCACATCTTCTTTATCCATTCATCCATTGATGGACATTTGGGCTCTTTCCATACTTTGGCTATGGTTGATAGTGCTGCTATAGACATGGGGGTGAATGTGTCCCTTCGAAACAGCACACCTGCATCCCTTGGATAAATGCCTAGTAGTGCAATTGCTGGATCATAGGGTAGTTCTATTTGTTTTTTTGAGGAACCTCCATACTGTTTTTCCAGAGTGGCTGCACCACCCTGCATTCCCACCAACAATGCAAAAGAGATCCTCTTTCTCTGCAACCTCACCAACACCTGTTGTTGCCTGAGTTGTTAATGTTAGCCATTCTGACAGGTGTGAGGTGGTATCTCATTGTGGTTTTGATCTGTATTTCCCTGATGATGAGTGATGTGGAGCATTTTTTCATGTGTCAGTTGGCCATCTGGAGGTCTTCTTTGAAGCAGTGTCTATTCATGTCTTTTGCCCATTTCTTCACTGGATTATTTGTTTTTTGGGTGTTGAGTTTGGTAAGTTCTTTATAGATTTTGGATACTGACCCTTTATCTGATATGTCATTTACAAATATCTTCTTCCATTCTGTCAGTTGCCTTTTTAGTTTTGCTGATTGTTTCCTTTGCTGTGCAGAAGCTTTTTACTTTGATGAGGTCCCAGTAGTTCATTTTTGCTTTTGTTTCCCTTGCCTCCAGAGATGGTTTGAGTAAGAAGTTGCTGCAACCAAGATCAAAGAGGTTTTTCTCCTCAAGGATTTTGATGGCTTCCTGTCTTACATTGAGGTCTTTCATCCATTTTGAGTTTATTTTTGTGTATGGTGTGTGGTCCAGGTTCATTTTTCTGCATGTTGCTGTCCAGTTTTCCCAGCACCACTTGCTGAAGAGACTGTCTTCATTCTATTGGATAGTCTTTCCTGCTTTGTCAAAGATTAGTTGGCCATACGTTTGTGGGTCCATTTCTCGGTTCTCTATTTTGTTCTGTCTTGAAGATTACAGCTTTGTAGTATAGTTTGAAGTCTGGGATTGTGATGCCTCCTGCTTTGGTTTTCTTTTTCAAGATTGCTTTGGCTATTCGGGGTCTTTTCTGGTTCCATACAAATTTTAGGATTATTTGTTCTAGTTCTGTGAGGAATGCTGTTGTAATTTTCATGTGGATTGCATTGAATATGTAGATTGCTTTGGGTAGTATTGACATTTTAACAATATTTGTTCTTCCTATCCAGGAGCATGGAATCTTTTTCCATTTTTTGGTGTCTTCTTCAATTACTTTCATAAGCTTTCTATAAGTTTTGAGTTAATATTTGTAAATTGCTCAGGAAAGTGCCTGGCCCACAGCAAGCATTATTTTTTTTTTAATTAAATAAAACACGACTTCATTTTTCAAATTTGTTAAATTAATTCTCTCATTAATTTCTAATTAATTTTCAAAAAAGTATTTTTGGCTCTACTTTTTTTTGCTTTTTTTTGGCTTTACTTTTTTAGTGGTGTTTTCAAAATTCATTTTTTGATCACTTCTAAACGAATTATCTAGAATTCACAGTCAAAATTATCATTTCAAAAGACTAGCACATTAACTGCTCTTTAGGAATTTCAGATTAATTTATAACTTCATAATTTGTAACTTTTCAGTATGTTTAAAGTAACCTTATCTTCCAAAGTTGTCCTGTTTTTTAAAAATTTTACCTAAAGGGGAGCCTGGGTGGTTCAGTTTCCTGCTTGAGATTCTCTCTGCCTCTCTCTCTCTGCCCCTCTTCTGCTCACGCAAAATAAATAAACTTTAAAAAAAAAAAAAAACTTTAAAAAAATTAAAACTTTATCTACAACCTATTTTACCCACAGCCATATTGTCACTCCCTTAAAAGTATATTTGTTACGTTTAAGCAATTTTTTTTCATTTATTTATTTCTGAGAGAGAGAGCACAAGTGGGGAGGGTCAGAGAGAGGAGGAGACAGAATCCAAAGCAGGCTCCAGGCTCTGAGCTGTCAGCACAGAGCCCGATACGAGGCTCGAACTCACAAACTGTGAGATCATGACCTGAGCCAAGGTTGGATGGTTAACCAACACAGCCACCCAGGATCCCCATGTTTAAGCAATTTTTATTTACCTTAATCATGTACCTTTATTTACACTTAATCATGAGTGCTCTATTAAACTGCCATCATTTAATGCAGCTTCTGCTGTAAGAGTTGGATGTACGGTGAGAAGTCTATGCAACCTCAACTACATTCTGGGACAAACATAATCATGTAACATTTTAGGGACAGCTGATGCCAGTCCAGTCTTTCTTATGCAACTCAATACGTTGGGGGAGAGTGAACAGCTTTAAAATGAAGATTAAAAGTGTGTAGGGAATCCAAGTTGGCCAAGTGGCTGCTGCAGAAATAACATGAGATGACAGGAGAATCTGAACTTTTTAAAAGTTTACTGGTTATATTAAATCTAGAACAAACTGTAAAATTCCAATTCACTTTCAGAAAACTCAGTTAAACCCAGAAACAAAGAACAAAAAAGCCGAGAAATGCAAAATGCATTCAATTGTTACCCCAAATATCTGTGATAATGGACAAATCTTATGATTACATAACATTTGCTAGAAAATCCAATTATATGCAAAAATGACCCCAAATCCCCAAATTAAAAGTCTGGTACCTAAAAACCCAAGAGTGAAATGAACATAAGCCCTAATGAACAAGCCCAGTAATAGGAGCCAACAGTCAGGAAATAATTACTACATTAACTAAAATAAAACACTTAAAGTCAGAATGTAAAAAGACAGTATCAATGCAACTTTCCATATCCTAAAATAAAAACAGTCAGTAATTCCATTAACTTCATGACTCAGTATTTTGGCTGCCAATTCCCACCTGTCTAGGGACACAGACTAACCGAAAAAGAAAAAGTCTGCATAACCTTTACTTGCATAACACAATACGTATTTCTCAATCTTCTTTTGTAATACTGTAGCATCTTCAGATTTCATGTAAAGCCAAGAATCAGTCTCTGCCCAAGTCAGCTATCTCCCTCCCTCCCAATAAGGTCCTGAGTACTGAAAGTGGTATTTTGCTTAGTTTGTTTTCTTTTCATCATATTCTAATTACAGTACATTCTATGTTAAGTAGTTCTTGATAACCTTCCTGCTGGTGACTGGTTCACAGATGTGCAGGCACAGAAGATTTGGGCCTACTGAGGCACTGATGACGGGCCCTAAGAGAGAAGCCTTCATGGACTTCAGAAATGCAAGGGAAGGAGCATCTGGGTGGCTCAGTCAAGAATCCAACGTCGGCTTAGGTCATGATGTCGCGGTTCATGAGTTTGAGCCCTGTGTAGGGCTCTGTGCTGACAGCTCAGGCCTGGAGACTGCTTTAGATTCTGTGTCTCGGCCCTCACACTCTCTCTCTCACAAAAGTAAATAAAAGGAAGGAAGGAAGGAAGGAAGGAAGGAAGGAAGGAAGGAAGGAAGGAAGGAAGGAAGGAAGGAAAAGAGAAGAGAAGAGAAGAGAAGAGAAGAGAAGAGAAGAGAAGAGAAGAGAAGAGAAAAAAAAGAAAAAAGAAAGCAAGCCATGGGAAGCCAGGCTCTCCCCTCACCAGATATGAGTAACTGCCTCTTCAAGCCATCCTACTGTGAGAATAAAATAGACACTGCAGATGGCATAACTTGAGCCTTTGATGACATCCGAAAGCCACTGAATCAATTAACCCTAAAGCCTGCCCTATCTCTGGACCACTTTTTATGCAAGCTAATACATTCCCATTATGATTTAAACCATTTCAATTGAATTTTGTTGCTCTGCTGAAATCACTCTGATAGAGTGATGAGTGTGATGGTTAATTTGATGTGTTACCCTGACTAGGCTACAGTGCCCAGCTGCTTGGTCAATACCAGTCCAGATGTTGTGAAGGTATTTTTAGATGTGATTAACACTCAAGTCAGTAGACTATGAGGACAGATTACCTTCAATAATGTGCGTAGGCTTCATCCAACCATCTGAAGGCCTCAAGAGAAAAGACTGAGGTCCTTTTAAAGAAGAAATTCTGCCTCCAGAATGCTTTTGAACTCAAGTCTGCAACACAGACTCCTGCCAGAATTTCCAGCTTACTAGCCACTCTTAACAAATTTCAGACTTGCCAGCCTCAACAATTGTCTGACCCAATTCCTTAAAATAAATCTCTCTATATATTCATATATTCTATTGGTTTAATTTCTGAAGTAATAAACTCAATCGTTCTCCTTGAGCTTATTACACTTTAACTGAACAAAAATGTTTTTCAGTTTCAATGTGTTAACTGACAATAATAAACTGTACATATTCAGAAGATACAATTTAAGTAGTTTTCACATAGGTATACACCTGTGAGACTGTGTCTACAATTAAGATAATGAACACATCCATCAGCCCCAAAGGTTTCCTTGTGCTCCTAGACTATACTTTTAATACAAAATATGGATTAAACTTTACCTATTCCTTTATAAACTTTTTCCGGTTCATAATATATAGAGCGAACAGTTTTCCTTATCATTGAACACAATTATAATGGCTACATAGTACTCCAAAGTAATAATACACCATAGTTCTGTTCAATCATCTTCTGATGTTAGACATATAAAGTTGTTTTTTTTTTTTTTAAATATTTATTTTTGAGATAGAGCTCAAGCAAGCAGGGGAGGGACAGAAAGAGAGGGAGACACAGAATCCGAAGCAGGCTCCATCCTGGCTCTGAGCTGTCAGCACAGAGCCCAACGCAGGGCTCAAACTCACAAGCTATGAGATCATGACCTGAGCCGAAGTCGGACGTTTAACCGACTGAGCCACCCAGGCAATTTAAGTTGTTAGACACTTAAATTAATTCTAATGTCTTGCTATTATAAGCCATACTGTGAACAACATTCTCATAGCTATATTTATATAAAGTCATGATTACTTCCTTCTATGTTTCTAAAAATAGAATTGCTGAGTTAAAGGACAATTATACTTTAAGAAATAATTATTGTAATATAATATCAACATTAAATACTTATACAACATGTAGTATGTGCCAGGTATCATACCATGCCCTTCCTCTATGAAAGCTGTACCAATTTTCAGTCTCAAGCATTACATGAATATACCTATAATTTCATACACTGAACAAGTTTTTTAAAAACTCCTGCTCTTCCCCAAATAAACCTCAACATAATTCCAGTCAAGTCTCCAGTTTTAAGTTTTCACACTTCATGAACATCTAAATGTAGAAAAATAAGATCTTTTCTTAAGGAGCACAGAGGAGGAGACCTTTATGTACCAGAAATTAAAATGTAATGTAAGATTACAATAATTAAAACAATGTATGATAGCAGGACACGCAAAAGGATCTATAAAACAGGAAAGCCCAGAACACGTACAAACTTTATATACGATGAACATGACAGAACAGAGTAAGAAAGATTAAATACCCAAATGTTTTTAAAAACTCACATAGACATTTTTAAGAAACCAGAAAATAGAAATACCTAAAACCCAGCAATTGTACTACTAGGTATTTACCCAAAGAACACAAAGATACTAATTCAAAGGGATACACAGACCCTGATGTTTGTATCTACAACAGCCAAATTATGGAAATAGGCCAAATAAATCAGTCACAGAAAGACAAACACCACAAAATTTCATTCATATGTAAATTTTATTTATTTTTTACTTTTATTTTTATTATGAAATTTATTGTCAAATTGGTTTCCATACAACACCCAGTGCTCATCCCAACAGGTGCCCTTCTCAATACCCATCACCCACCCCCACCTCCCTCCCACCCCCCATCAGCCCTCAGTTTGTTCTCAGTTTTTAAGAGTCTCTTATGCTTTGGCTCCCTCCCTCTCTAACCTTTTTTTTCTTCCCTTCCCCCATGGTCATATGTAAAATTTAAATAAGAGAAAGAAAACAAACGAGCAAAGGGGTAGGGGGAGAGGGAAACCAAAAAACAGACTATTAAACTACAGAGAACAAACTGATGGTTACCAGAGGGGAGGTGGATGGGGGGATGGGTTAAGTAGGTGATGGGGATTAAGGAGTGCACTTGTGATGAACACCCGGTGTTGTATGGTAAGTGCTGAATCACTGTATTATACACCTGACACCAGTATTACGCTGCATTAACTAATTAGAATTTAAATAAAAACTTTAAAAATATGTAAACAGAAAACATTCTTACAATTTTCTAGGGGGCTAAGCCTTCCTAAGCGTGAGACAAATCACCTTCCTTCAAAAAAAATCCTGCAAACTGACATATGACCACATATAAATTTCAGAATAACAAAGAACACAAGAAAAACAAAGGTGAGGGCAAACAATGGAAATGGGAAAAATTATCTATGCTATGTGAAACACATAAAACATTAATATGTATTTTAATAAATCTTTCCAGTTAGTAAGCAAACATCAAACAAACGGGCAATTCACAGAAACGGCAAAAACCTGACAAATCTTTAACCTTTCATAGTTGACTGCCCTAATGCTGATGCTGCCCTAAATGGTTCTCTGCCACTTCCACCCTTCACCACCCACCTTGCCCCACTGCAGAATTTAACTGCTAAAGTTCTATTAATGGCCACAGTATTCACAATGCAGATCACCCGCTTTTTAACTTCTCCCTCTACTCTCCATTTCAAACCGATACCATGGCTTCTGCCATTGGCATCTGTCTTACGTGTCTGCTGCTGAGTTTCATTCTTACAACCCCCCTTTCTCTGCCTGGGTTTGAGCTCACTTTTTAACTTCCGGTAAGGTTAACCAATCAAACACACCTAGTCATTATGTGACAACTTTTTCACTCTTGACAACTTTTACTATTAATAATTAAAGACTACTTGGTAAGCTTTCAGAAAAAAGGTGTTTTGTTTTATTTTGTTTTTTTTTTCCCCTAATTTCTGGGTCTGCTCTCCAAAAAACTTCACTGGAGGACTAAAACCATTTCTCCCAAACCTCCATCCTCTCCACCTAATTAAAACAATTACTGTATTATTGATCTATTTCTACCCTCACAATCAACAGACTACCAACCTATAATAAACACAAACTTTATTGTGTTCTTGCTGTGTGCAATATTCTAAGTGTTTCGCATGAATTATTTCATCAAATGCAACAAACCTAGGAATAATGAATTATTACTCCATCTTCCAGATGAGGAAACCAGAGATGGACGAAGCTCGGATTCAAACTATGTACTCTTAATCATTACACATATTTCTCATTACTTTTACTTTATAACATCTGCCCCAAAAGAACACTATTTCTTGTTCAGCTACTCAGGAAATATTGACAAGAGAAAGGCACTTCCCCTTTCCATTCCCATATACTCCTTCCTGCCTTTCCCACAGATTCCTTTTCCCTTAAACTCCACAATCCCTTTGCCATAAATCATCTGATGGGCAACTAAACATTCTGATTTCTCTATGTTCTTTAAATTGTTAAGGGCACCTGGCTCTTGATCTCAAGGTCTTGAGTTCAGGACCCACCTTGGGAATAGAGCTTACTTAATCAAAAAAATAAATGAAAATAAACTCTAAATTTCAACACATTATGCTAACTCTATCTCCTTGTGATTCAGAAAGGAGTCATTTCCTAATTAAGATTTTACATTCTTTCCTTTAAAAGCATTATAGGCAAGGGACACCTGGGTAGCTCTGTCAGCTGAGCATCCAACTTCAGTTCCACTCATGATCTCCTGGTTTGTGAGTTCGAGCCCCACATTGGGCTCACTGCTGTCAGCATGGAGCCTGCTTCGGATCCTCTGTCCCCTTCTCTCTCTGCCCATCCCCCACGCTCACACCCACGTGGACTCTCTCCCCCCCCACTTTCTCTCTCCCCCTCCCCCATGCTCTCTCAAAAGTAAACATTTAAAAGAGTAAAAGCTTTATATGCTACATTTCATTAAATGTAAATAAAACACTTTCCTATACCTTTTAACTGATTATGCAAAATTCACAATCATGAAATATTCATTTGGTTATTTTGGAACAGAATACAATCTGTTTTATAAATATTTTTCTCCTCGATTCAACTCTAACATTTACTGAGCACTAACATAAGAAACATGAGAGCAAGGAAACCAGATGTCTGGACAGTTTCTATATAAACTACTCAAAAGATGAACATTCTTACTATGTTACAAATATATTCAAAACTCAATTAAAAACACTAATACCCTAATTTTAAAAAATAGGCAAAGGACATAAACAGGTAATATATGTTAAAAAAATATATAAATGGCCTCTAAGAACAGGAAACTGTCGGGGCGCCTGGGTGGCGCAGTCGGTTGAGCGTCCGACTTCAGCCAGGTCACGATCTCGCGGTCCGTGAGTTCGAGCCCCGCATCAGGCTCTGGGCTGATGGCTCAGAGCCTGGAGCCTGTTTCCGATTCTGTGTCTCCCTCTCTCTCTGCCCCTCCCCCGTTCATGCTCTGTCTCTCTCGGTCCCAAAAATAAATAAACGTTGAAAAAAAAAAAAATTAAAAAAAAAAAAAAAGAACAGGAAACTGTCCAATCTCCACAGTAATAAAAAATAATGATTAAAAAGACAGGATACCATTTTTTACCTATCAAATTATCAAAGATCAAACAAAATCATTATAAATGCTGGTAAAAATACATGACAAGCTCTGTGCTATTTTTTCTGAAAAAAGTGAGTATTTTGATTCCTTGGCATTGTATTTAATGTCAAGCACCATATTTGGTCCTAACCTACCCTTCCAGTCTCATCTTCTAAACAAACCTACCCCATCCACCACACACACCTCTCCCTCTCAATCTACCCAGTATTTTCATCAGAACAAAGAATTCTGGGGTGCTGTTTGGATTTTTTGTCTTAAATAACAGCTTCATTGAGATTTAATTCATACATCATACACTCACCCATTTAAAGTACACAATTCAATTGGTTTTAATGTATTCAGAGTTGTGCAACCACCACCACAATGAAATCACCTCAAAAAGAGCCTCATACCCATTAGCAGGTACTCCCCATTTTCAACACCTCCCCAAGTGTCTGGCAACCACCAATCTATTTTCTGTCTTTACAGATTTGCCTATTCTGGACATTTTATATAAACAGAATTATACAATACACAGTCTTTTTACCTGGCTTCTTTCACTTATTGTTTTTAAGGTCCATTCATGTTGTAAGATGTATCTGTACTTCATCTTTTTTTTTTTTATTTTTAAAAACTGTAGTAAAATGTATATAATATAAACCATTCATAACTATTTTTTAAGTGTACCGTTTAGGGGCAGCAAGTTCATTCACACTGTTGTGCAACCAATCAGCAGCACCCATTTCCAGAACTCTTTTCATCTTGCAAAAATGAAATTCTGTACCTATTGAACTGTAACTGCCCATTCTTACCCGCCTCTACTCCCTGGTAACCACCATTTGACTTTCTGTCTCTATGGATCTGACTACCTCTGGTACTTCCTGAAAGTAAATTCATCTAGTATTTCGCTTTTGTGATGTTTATTTTATTTAGCATAATGTCCTTAAGGTCCATCCATGTTGTAGCTTGTGTCAGAATTTCCTTTTAAAGACTGAATGATATTTCATTGTATGTATATACCACATTTTGCTTGTCAATTCATCCATCCAAGAAGATTTAGATTGCTTCTGCCTTTTGGTTACTGTGAATAGTGCTATTAACAAAAGGTACAAATATCTCTTCAAGATGCTAATTTAGTTCTTATGAGTATATAACCAAAAGTGGAAATGCTGGACCATATGGTTGTTTTTAACTTTTTAGGGAATCATCATATCTTCCACAGCAGTTTTACCATTATACATTCCAACTGGCAAAGGCCAAGTATTCCAATTTCTCCACACCTTTGGCATCACTCGTTATTTTTCTGTTGTTTTTATTTTTGTTCTTTTGATAAGTCATTTTAATGGGTATGAATGGTAATTCATTGTTGTTTTAACGTGCATTTCCCTAATAGTGATGTTGAATGTCTTTTCATGTGTTTAAAATCCATTAAAGTCCTTTGGTATTTTATTTTCATTGAGTTGGAGTTCTTTATATAAAATGAGTATAAAACCTTATCAGATATGTGATTAGCAAATATCTTCTTCTATATCCTGAGTTGGTTTTTTACTCTTATGTCCTTTGATGCCTAAAATATTTTGATTTTGGGGGCGCCTGGGTAGCTCAGCCTGTAAAGCATGAGACTCTTGATCTCGGGGTCATGAGTTTGAGCCCCATGTTGGGCGTAGAATTTGCTAAAAAAATCAAATTTAATTTTGAGTAGCCCAACTTTTTCTTTTTCCTTTTTTTGTTCTGTGCTTTTGATATCCTACCCAAAAACCATTGCCAAACTCAATGTAGTCAAGTTCTCCCCTATGTTTTCTTATAGAAGTATTCTAGTTCTAGCTCATACATTTGGGTCTTTGATCCATTTTGAGTTGGTTTTATTTTAAGTTCTTCTTTTTGAGAGAGAGAGAGAACGAACATAAACAGGCAAAAGGCAGAGAAAGAGAGACATACACACAAATCCTAAAGCAAGCTCCAGGCTCTGAGCTGTCAGCACAGAGCCCAACACGGGGCTCATACCACCAGATCATAACCTGAGCCAAAGTTGGATGCTTAACCAACTGAGCCATCCAGGCACCCCTGTTTTTTGTTTTGTATTTTCTCTTAAGTGATCCTCAGTCTGACTTTTTTTTAAAGTTTACTTCATTTTGAAGGAGAGAGACAGAGAGAAACCATGCAAGTGGGGGAGAGGCACATAAGGACAGAGAGAATCCCAAGCAAGCTCCACACCCAGCACAGAGCCCAAAGCAGGGATGGGTCTTATAACCATGGGATCATAACTTGAGCCAAAATCAAGATATGGATGCTTAATTGGCTGAGCCACCCAGGCACCCTGATGTTTTATATTATTTCTATTTTTTTAGTTTTTTTAATTAAAAAAAAAATGTTTATTTTTGAGAGAGAGAGAGAGAGCACAAGCAGGGGAGGGGCAGAGAGAGGGGGAGGCACAGAATCTGAAGCAGGCTCCAGGCTCTGAGCAGTCAGCACAGAGTTCAATGCGGGGCTCAAACTCACAAACCGTGAGATCATGACCTGAGCCGAAGTTGGACACTTAACTGACTGAGCCACTCAGGTGCCCCTCAAGGTTTTATTTTTAACACAGTATTAGGTTAAGAGTCCAACTTCATGGTTTCACATATAGATATCCAACTTTTTCAACACGAATTGTTGAAAAAACTGTCTTCCTCTGTATTAGTACCCTTGTCTAAAATCACTTGCCCATATATGCCAGGGTTTATTTCTGGGCTCTGAATTCTGTTGCACTGGTGCATATGTCTTGTCTTTATGCCAGTACTACAGTCTGATTACTGTAGTTTATGATAAGTGTTGAAACTGGGAAGTGTGAGACCTCCAACTTTGTTCTTGTTTCAAGTTTGCTTCGGTTATTTGAGGGTCCCGTGAGATTCCAAATAAATTTCAGGATGAATTTTTCCAATCTGCCACAACCACTGTTGGGATTTTCATTAGAATTGCATTAAATCTGTAGATTACTCTGGGTAGTACTGATATCTTAACAATATTAAGTCTTCTAATCCAGGAACACCAATATCTTTAATTTATGGTGTCTAACTTCTTTCAGCAACGTTTTATAATTTTCAATATACAAATATTTCATCTCCCTGGTTAATTTATTCCTATTTTATTCTTTTTGATGCTATTGCAAATGAAATCATTTTCTTTTCCTTTTCAGATTTTTGCTGTTAGATTACAGAAACTCATCTTTTTTGCACATTGATTTTGTACCTTGCGATTTGCTGAATTTACTTATTAATTCTAATATTTTGTTTGGTAGAATCTTTAGGACTTTCTACATATAAGATCATGTTGTCTATGAATAAAGATAATTTTATTTCTCCCTTTCCAATTTTGATATATTTCTTTCTTTTTCTTAACTGCTTCCAGCACTATACTGACTAGAAGTGACAAAAGTGAGTATCCTTGTCTCACCCTGATTATAAAATAAAAGCTTTTCATCTTTCACTACAGAATATGATGGTAGCTGTATACTTTTCATATATGGGCCTTTAATACGTTTGACATAGTTTCCTTCTAATCCTAGTTTGTTGAGTGTCGTTATCATGAAAGAATGTTGAATTCTGTCAAATGTTTATTCTGTATCTAGAGAGATGATCGTGTAAATTTTTTTCTTCATTGTGTTAATGTAGTGTATTACAGTGACTAATCTTCATATGCTGAACTATCTTTACATTCCAGGAATAAATCTCACTTGGTCATAGTGTATAATCCTCTTAATATACTGCTGAATCCAGTTTGCTAGTATTTTCTAAGGATTTCTGTATAAATATATCTCTGAAATATTGGTCTATAGTTTTCTTATACTGTCTTTGCCTGGTTTTGGTATCAGGATAATGATGTCCTTACAGAATGATTTTGAAAGTGTTTCTCCTTTTTATTTTTTTTTTTAATGTTTATGTATTTTGAAAGAGAGAGAGGGAGAGAGTGACCGTGCAAGCAAGGGAAGGGCATAGAGAGGAAGAGGGAAATCCAAGCAGGCTCTGAGCTGTCAGCTCCAAACCCAATGCAGGGCTCAATTCCACGAACCATGAGATCATGACCCAAGCAGAAATCAAGAGTCAGATGCTTAACCAACTGAGCCACCCGGGCGCCCCAAAAAGTGTTTCTTTGTGATCAGTTTTTTTGGAAAGTTTTGGAGAGGACTAATGTTAATTCCTCAAATGACTGGTAGAATTCACTGTGAAAGCATCTGGTCCTGGGCTTTTTAGTTGTCATTGTTGAAGTTTTTGTTACAGATTCATTTCCTTACAGTTATAGGTCTGTTCAGATTTTCTATTTCTTCATAATTCTTGGAGGTTGTACATTTCTATGAATTTTTCCATTTTATCCAGGTTATCAAATTTGTTGGTCTAAGTTCTTCATTCTCTTTTACGGTATAATACTATTGCACTGCATGGGTGTACCAGATTTTGACATATTCATCAACTGATGTTGGCATTTTCTGGCCATTATGAATGATCCTCCTATGAAAATTAGTTTACAAGTTTCTGTGAGGATATATCTTTTTATTTTTCTTGGATATGTCCCAAAAGTTGAAGTTCTATAGCTCATAACTCTTACGTTTAATATTCTGAAAAACATGCAGATTGCTTTCCAAGGTGGTTGTACCATTTTACAACCCCACCAGTAATGTATGAGTCTCCCACCAGTAATGTCTGAATCTTCCAATCTCTCCACATCTTCTCCAATACATGTCAATATCTATCCTCTTTCTTATGGCCATCCTATAGTGCATATGAAGTGGCATCTCACTCTAATTTTGATTTGCATTTCCCTGATGGCTATGATATTGAACATCTTTTCATGTGCTTATTGGTCATTTGCCTATGTTTTTTTTTTAAACTTTTTAAATCTTTATTTATTTTTGAGAGAGAAAGAAACACAGAGTATGAGTGGGAGACAGGCAGACACAGAATCCGAAGCAGGTTCCAGGCTCTGAGCTGTCAGCACAGAGCCTGATGCGGGGCTTGAACTCACAAACTGAGAGATCATGACCTGAGCCAAAGTCAGATGCTGAATCGACTGAGCCACCCAGGTGCCCCTACTTGCCTATCTTCTTTGGAAAAATGTTTATTCAGATCCTTTGCATGTTTAAACACGTTGTCTTTTTATCATTTGGTTGTAAGAGTTCTTTATACATTCTAGATACAAGTTCTTTATCAGATAGATGCTATACATATATTTTCTCCCATTCTATGAGTTGTCTTTTCACTTTTCTCAGTAGTGTCCCCTAGAGCACAAAAGTTTCTAATTTTGAAGAAGTCCAATATATCTACTTTCTTCTACTGCTTCTGCTTTTG
This sequence comes from Herpailurus yagouaroundi, assembly GCF_014898765.1. Taxonomy (NCBI): domain Eukaryota; kingdom Metazoa; phylum Chordata; class Mammalia; order Carnivora; family Felidae; genus Herpailurus; species Herpailurus yagouaroundi. The sequence goes on along the minus strand of NW_024412391.1, from coordinate 87,020,470 downwards.
GTGTCTTAAGAAGGTTTTAGCTAACTCAAGGCCATGAAGATTTACTGCTATATTTTCTTCTAAGAGTTTTAAGGTTTTAGGTCTTATATTTAAGTCACTGAACCATTTTGAGTTAATTATTACATATGGTATGAATAAAAGGCCCAATTTCATTCTTTTTCATATCCACTTGAGCCAGCACTGATTACTAAAAAGGCTATTCTTTTCCACTGAATGGTCTTGGTATCATCATTGAAAACTGAAATGACCAAAAATGTGAGTGTTTATTTCTAGACTTCCAAACCTATTCTACGGATCTATATATTTATCCTAAAGCCAGTACTACACAGTCTTGATCACTCTAAGTTTTATACTAATATTTGAAATCAGGAAATGTGAGTTCTTCTGTTAAAATTTTTTTTTTAATGTTTATTTTTGAGAGGGAAAGAGAGAGAGAGAGAGAGAGAGAGGGAGAGAGAGAGAGAGAGAAAGTGGGGAAGGGGCAGAGAGACAGAGGGAGACACAGAATCCAAAGCAGGCTCCAGGCTCTGAGCTGTCAGCACACAGCCCAACGCAGGGCTCGAACTCGTGAACTGTGAGGTCATGACTTGAGCTGAAGTCAGACACTTTAACCAACTGAGCCCCCAGACACCCCAGTTCTTCTGTTTAAAGATATTTTTTGACTGTTTTACCTCTCTTGAATTTTCATATGTTCTTTCTCTTTCTTTCTTTCTCTTTTCTTCCTTCCTTCCTTCCTTCCTTCCTTCCTTCCTTCCTTCCTTCCTTCCTTTCAAAAGTGTGAGCAGGGTAGAGGGGCAGAGGGAGAGGCAGAGGGAGAGGCAGAAGGAGAGAAAGAGGGAGAGAGAGAGATTCTGAAGCAGACTCCATGCTCAATGCAGAGTGACAAGAGGCTCGAACTCATAACCCTGGGATCATGATCTAAGCCAAAACCAAGAGTCAGACACTCAACCGAATGAGTCACCCAGTTGCCCCTCCATATGTACTTTAAAATCAGCTGGTCAGTTTCTGAAAAGGAGCCAGCCAGGATAAGGACTGCAATAAACATACAAATCAATTTACCATCTTAGTAATATTAAGTCAACAGATCCATGAACAAGGAACGTGTTTCCATTTATTTAGGTCTTATTTTTTTTCAGTGATATTTTATAGTTTTCAGTGTACAAGACTTTTACATTTTTTTTGTTCATTTATTCCTAGATATTTTATTCCTTTTAGGGCTATTACAATGAAACTGTTTTCTTAATTTCACTTTGGACTGTTCGTTGTTAATATACAGAAATACAACAGTTTTTTGTGTATTGATCTTGCATTCTGCCACCTCAATGAACTCATTTATGAGTTCTGAGTGTTTTAGTGGATTCTATAGGATTCTCTATGAAGAGAGTATGTGTGTACGTACACGTACACACACACACACACACACACACACACACACACACCATGCACACATTAGAGATAGTATTATTTCTTCCTTTCTAATCTGTTTATCTTTTATTTAATTTTCTTGCCTAACTGCCTTGGCAATGCTGAATAGAAGTGGTAAGAACAGACATCTTGTTTTTCATAGATGCCCTTCATCAGGTTGAGACAGTTACCTTCTTTTCCTAGTCTGTTCTATTCCTGCTTTATAAATTGGCACAGCCTTTCTGAAAAACTTGGTGACATGTGTCAAGAAATTTCAAAGTTCAAATCCACTGACCTAGTAATCCAATTTGTATTAATCTATTTAAGGGAACAATTAGAGGTGAATAAAAGTTTTATGTACAAAGTCACTAAAACAGAAGGAAATCTGGCTCCAGTGTCTAGGAGAACTGTGTATGACATGCAATGCAAATGCAAGGGAGCACCATGTGAAATCAGAAATCATAGCAGTGACATATGAGACTTTTTCCCTCAACCGTATGGTGACACTTTGCCACAAACATTTACTATAGAATATTGTTTTTTGCTGATTTTTAAGAAAATTCCAAATTAAAAGATTACACAAATTCCATTATTAAATAAGTACTAATACTGAAAGTATTATAGCTTAATTTGAATATAGTAATTACAATTACAGCTTTTGGCTGTCCAGCATATCATATTATTTTTAAGTACCAATACTATTTTGTTGGAATGATACCATTATTTCAGTATTTAGGTTTTTTTTTTTTAACCTGAATACAAAATATTTATATTTTGAGATGGAGATCAAAGACTGTAGTTTTTATTTTATAGTGCATATAATTGCAAAAACAAAGTCTTCTCTGCCCAGAGAATTATAAACTGCTTTAAATTTTTAATTGAATATTATTACATTCAGTCAGAAAGTATCTTTCCATAAATTCATAATCCTCAGTGGGAGCAAGAAAATAAAGCAAAACTTTTGTTGCAAAATAGTTCATACTTCAGTTCAAAAATTTGAGGAATGGTGAAATATGAACACCAGAGTACTGAAATTAATACAAGTAATTATATCCCACTCTCCTTTCATACTTGAAACTGCAAATCTAGAAGTACAAGAAATATTTTCCTTGAAACAAAAACTACCCTTTGCTAACACCTAAAGATTGAAAAACACACAAAAAGGTTCAAAGATTCCCCTCAGTTATTAAAAAGATGAGACTGCCTGAAGATAAAGAAAATTAAGAAAAAAATTTAGAATTAGTTTAGCCTCCCTCCATTTCCCCAGATTATTTCAGAAAAAGCTCATTCAGCATCTCTAAGATTTTGCACAAAAATCCACCTATGACTTATGGAAACCACTTAACCCTGTTTTCTTAAGGAAGTAGAGCCAAGTGCTTTGTGCTATGGCTTCTGTTATAATAATGCAAATCTTTATATATATTTGTTTTTATTTTATTTATATTTATTGATTTTATTTATATTATTTATTATAATATATTTACACTATATATTTATATATATTGTTTTTACTATGTTTTTATATTTTTTTAAGTTTTTACTTTTTAAATTTTTTTTAAATTTATTTATTTTGAGAGAGAGAGAAAGAACTAATGGTGGGAGGGGAAGGAATAGAGAGACACAGAGAGAGACAGAGAGACAGAGACAGAGAATATTCCATGCAGGCTCTGTAGCCTTAGCACAGAGACCAACACAGCGTTAGAACTCACGAACCATGACATCATGACCTGAGCCAAAGTCAAGAGTCAAAGGCTTAACCTACTGAACCACTCAGACACCCCAAAAGAGAGAATCTTAAGCAGACTCTACACTCAAAGCGGAGGCCAACTTTGTGCTTGATCTCACAACCCTGGGATCATGACCTGAGCTGAAACCAAAAGTCCAACACTCAACAGACTGAGCCACTCAGGCACAAAGTTTATATTATTATGTTAGCAATTTTACTTGATTTTTGTGTTGTTTACAATTTTCAAATTTAAATTACTGTTAAGTATTTGGTTTTATTTTGTTGTTTTAGTTTAATCAATTCTAATATAAAATATTAAATCAAAGTTTCCATACTGTCTTTCTGCTCCAGGACAGCAATCACAATTGGAATAATGGTACACAGCTAACATGATCAGGATTAGACCCCAAAGACTTCAGATCTAGTTTCCTTTTCACCAAATCAGTCTGCATCATCGTGGTTCTCACCAGAAAGAATAGATTCATGGGGCACCTGGGTGGCTCAGTCAGTTGAGCATCCAACTCTTGATTTTGGCTCAAGTCATGATCCTAGAGTTGTAGAATCGAGCCCTACATTGGGCTCTGCTCTGAGTGTAGAACCTGCTTAAGATTATCCCTCTCTCTCTCTCTCTCTCTCCTCTGCCCCTCTCCCCTGCTCATACACTGTCTCTCTCTAAAATAAAACAAACCAAATTTAATAGATTCATTGAAAAAGGATTACATATCACCTCACACCTATTAGAATAGCTATTATCAAAAAAGACAAGAAATAAGCATTGGCGAGGAGTACAGGGTACCCTCATGCACTGTTGGTGGGAATGTAAAATGGTGCAGCCATTATGGAAAACAGTATAGAAGTGCCTCAAAAAATTAAAAGTAGAACTACCATGTGATTCAGCAATTCCACTTCTGGTTATTTATCCAAAAGAAATAAAAATCTAACTCAAAAAGATGCATGTACCCCCATGCAACATTACTTACAACAGCCAAGACATGGAAACAACCTAAGTGTCTATCAAAAGATGACTGAATAAATAAAATGTAGCATAACTATATGGTATAATATAATTCAGCCATAAAAAAGAAGGAAATCTTGCCATTTGCAACAATGTGGATGGACCCTGAGGGTTTTGTGCCCTGAAGTCAAACAGAGAAAGACAAATATCATATGATCTCACTTACATGTGAAATTTAAAACAAAAACAAGAACAAAAAAACCCCCAAACTCATAGATAATCAAAGGACAGACTGGTTGCCAGAGGCAGGGGACAAGAGGTGGGCAAAATGGGTGAAGGGGATCAAAAGATAGAAATTTCCAATTATAAAATAAATAACTGTGTGCATGAGGGTGTAATACACAGTATGGGGACTACGGTTAATAATACTGTATTGTATATTTGAAAGTTACCAAGACAGTAGATCTTAAAAGTTCTCATCATGGAGTGCCTAGGTGGTTCTGTCGGTTAAGCATCCAGCTCTTGATTTCAGCTCAGGTCATGATCTCAGAGTTGTGAGATCATGCCCCGTGCTGGGCTCCATGCTTGCAAGGAGCCTAAGATTCTCTCTTCCCCACTCCCTTTGCTCCTCTCTGACTCATGCTCACTCCAGCTCATGTGCGCTCTCAAAAAAAAAAAAAAAAAAGTTCTCATCGCGAGAAAAAAAATGTAACTGTGTAGTGATGAATGTTAACTGGATTTATCACGGTGCTCATTTCACAATATATGTAATACCAAATCATTATACTGTTAAAACTAATACAATGTTATGTCAATTTTACCTCAATAAAATAAATAATTCTGAAAGAGGATTAGGTTTTAAATTCCATACTCCTTGACATACTGTAGTATATTTAATAGCTGGCATCTAAATGTAACTTCCCCACAGTAAAACACATTATGTATCATGATTCCAACAATTACAAACAGGATTATGGTGGGGGAAAAGATGAGGAAGCAGATAGAGGAAAATCTATGGTTTGTAAAATATGGTGATAGACATTGTGGGGGAGAAAACACAAAGCAAAAAACAAAGGACTGAGGAAACTTATAATCCAGTAAGGAAAATAAATAAGGACCATAAATATGATACAAGGAAAATTCTGACTACTGTATTCTTTTAAAAAGTATTGGGGCGCCTGGGTGGCTCAGTTAGTTGAGCGTCCGACTTCGGCTCAGGTCATGATCTCATAGCTTGTGAGTTCGAGCCCTGCATCAGGCTCTGGGCTGACAGCTCAGAGCCTGGAGCCTGCTTAGGATTCTGTGTGTGTCTCTCTCTCTGCCCCTAACCTACTCACATTCTGTCTCTGTATCTCTCAAAAATAAATAAACATTAAAAAAAAGTTAAAACAAAAAAAGTATTAAAGTATGAACAGGCTATAGTAAGCAGAGTTTAATTACCAATCCAGCAATTAGTTATTTAGTACCTTCTATGGCCTAGTCACTGAGCTAGGTAAGGGTTATAATAATGAATAAAACAGGTATGGTTCCCATTCTCATATGGAGATACAAGTAAATAACAAATCAGTAGTTATTCTGGAAAAAGTTATGAAGAAAAAAACTAAGGCTTTTAAATTGCCTGTGTCTCCACTCAGTTGAAAGTGGTCCATCCGGTTAGGCTTCACTGATGAATAAAGTAACATTCAGTCTGTGACCCAGAGGATGAGAAAACAGTCTTTCAAATTGTGTGTGCACACGTGTGTGCATGCGTGCATGCATGTGTGTGTTGAGGGTAGAGAGGTTTAAGCCCAGGGAAGCAGCATATGTAAAGACTTTAAGGCAGCGAAGTGCATTGGAATATGTGACCTATATGACTGAAGCTTGGTGGACAATCAGAAAAATGGCAGAGATGGGGTTAAAGAAATAGGCAGGGATATGATCCCACAAATCAAAGCAGCAGGAGGTTCAGGGTATGTTGGAGGAAGAACAAATATATTAATTTTGGCTATAGTATGACATTAATGAAAAATGTTTACATACAACCCTCATATATAAGATCTTAATTTAATCCTTACTACACAGTAAGAAAAATAATTTTCCTTTAATGGATGAAGAGGTCACACGGGCTCAGATGGGCTAAAGATCTTGCAAATAAGGTTGCACTGCTCGTAAGCAAAGTCACAAATCTCAGACATTCCAACACAAGCCAAACCAGTATCCTTTCTACTACACAATAAGAAATGATGAATAATATAAACTGGATTAAAATCAAGCTAAGGAATATTGGTGTTATTATGGACAACAACTAATGAAAGTGGTATCAATTAAAAAGATGATTCTAGGGGCTTAACCGCTCAGTCGGTTAAGCGTCCAACTTCAGTTCAGATCATGATCTCATGGTTCACAAGTTCAAGCCCTGCATCAGGCTCTGTGCTGACAGCTCAGAGCCTGGAGCTTGTTTCAGATTCTGTGTCTCCCTCTCTCTCTGCCCGTCCCCCGCTCAATGTTCTGTTGGTCTCTCTCTCTCAACAATAAACATTTAAAAAATTAAAAAAAAAAAAAATTCAAATTTTCTACATAGTGCATACAGAATACTTTGAGAAGTTCCTTTCTACAAAATAACTATTATGTATTAAGTCACTCATTTTTTATACTGTTCCCCAGAAGACTAAGATTGTGTGTGTGTGTGTGTGTGTGTGTGTGTGTGTGTGTGTGTGTACAGTTGCGGATGGGAGGGGGTTAAGTACCATGTTCAATCAGAACACCTATTTTAATCTATCTTATCTTAGATTTGAAAAAGAATTTTGCTCTTTGAAAACCACAGGTTATAATGAAGTCAACTTTGGTTCCAAAATCTCAAAGATCCTAAAACCTATTGGAAATAGAGCCTTTTACCTACCATATGCCTTATGATAACTACTTTAATGAGCATGCTAATTTCTTTTTAGTTTTTCTGCTAAAAGCATATACCACTATAATTCATTAAAGGCAATTTCAGGTAAGATTTTGCCTCCACATGTTCAGAAATAACATAAATGCCTACCATAAAGTTTCCTTATATGTTAAGGCATTAAAACATTTAAAAAATGTAAGATAAGCATATATTCTATACTACTATAAACTATTTCTCAATAACTAAAAAATGAAGATTAAAAATTATACATTGATGCTCCAAAAAACTACTACTACTAAATATGTGTAATACTGATAAATATGTTTTGTTTCTTAGGGGACTCAAATATCACTAAAGTAAATAAATAATTCTTCAACTCAACTACATCTAAAAACAGAGTATGATATTAATGCAATAGTTTTATGTACCTAGTAATTACTCATATAGTTAATACCTATGACAAAATCTGCAAGTTAGCAACATCATGCATATGCAGAACTGGTTATGTAAATATGCACACATACCTTTATCCTTCTTAAAATCCAAAGCATCTTCTTTATCAGTCACTATTTCCTTCATATTGATAATACTCTGGTGGGTAAGCTGCCGGAGAATTTTAATTTCTCGAATTGCTGTAATTGGAAAGCCTTCCTTTTCATTATCTAGACGTACTTTCTTTAAGGCTACCATTTCTCCTATAAAAATTAAGTAAAATCAAGTTAGCAGCTGACAAAACCAAATGACATTTTTCTTAATTTTAACTTTATTTTAATTCAAAATTTCTGTTCCTACCTCTTACTACTCACAAAATATATTTTAGCTTTCAAAGTACCAATGATAATGTTCATAGCTCAAGAAATTAAGTCTCTAGTTAAATTATCCAAACTGTGGAATACTATATAACTGTTAAAAAGGATGGGGTAGGTCCATAAGTATTGTTACTGTATGCTCTGTACGATATATTAAATGAAAAAAGCAAGATGATGAACAGTAGCTGCATTACACTACCATTTTTAAAAAGTGAAGGAGAGAGGCGCCTGGGTGGCGCAGTCGGTTAAGCGTCCAACTTCAGCCAGGTCACGATCTCGCGGTCTGTGAGTTCAAGCCCCGCGTCAGGCTCTGGGCTGATGGCTCAGAGCCTGGAGCCTGTTTCCGATTCTGTGTCTCCCTCTCTCTCTGCCCCTCCCCTGTTCATGCTCTGTCTCTCTCTGTCCCAAAAATAAACAAACGTTGGAAAAAAAAAATTTTTTTTAAATAAATAAATAAAAAGTGAAGGAGGGGATGGAATGCCTGGATGGCTCAGTTGGTTAATTGTCCAGCTTGATTCCATCTCAGGTCATGATCTCATGCTCTTGAAATCAAGTTCTGCTTTGGACTCCACACTGAGCACAGAGCCTGCTGAAGATTCTCCCTTTTCCTATACCACCAACCCCTCGGCTCATGCTCTCTCTCCCTCAAAAAAAAAAAAAAATAGAGAGGAGGTTAAATTTATATAATATGCTTATACATGCATAAAATCTCTCAACAGATGAGAAGATTCTATACATTAAGCAGGTGACAAAATGTGCTCGGACATATTAACTTGTCCAAAGCTGCCCAGCCCAGCAGTGGGACATAGATTCAAAATCTGTTTTAGCTATCTCAAAAGTATGTACTCTTCCCACTACACTAAACGACTTTATAATTCAGATATGAATGAATACGGCCTCAGATAAGATCTCACTATTAAAAGAACACACACACACAAATCCTGTAAGTAAAAGTTCACTATTATAAAGGTTTGTTGGGACGCCTGGGTGGCTCAGTTGGTTGAGTGTCTAACTGCAGCTCAGGTCATGATCTCAGTTTGTGAGTTCGAGCCCCACACAGGGCTCTATGCTGACAGCTCAGAGCCTGAAGCCTGCTTCAGATTCTGTGTCTCCCTCTCTCTGCCCCTCCCCAACTCATGCTCTGTCTCTCTCAAAAATAAATAAATGTTAAAAAAAAAAAAAATTAGAAAAAAAGGTTTGTTCATTCTTCTTCTTTGGAGAAAAAAAAGAATTCTGTACTTACAAATTTTCCAAAAGAAGGATGTTTATACTTTTAATCATTAAAACTTATTTAATTCTTTTTGATGGAAGTCTAAAATAAAGTATGATTCCTTATTTGTTAAACAGCTTTTAAAAGCTACAATTTAATCTCTTTTTGATAATGCAGAATCACCAGTATAAACAGTATTACTGTATGCCATAACTGCGTTCCAGAGTTTCCAGGCATAAGGTAGTCTAGTCTCCCCTATACTAAATGGCTTCAAATAGCTATGCTATTTTAATCTATTGGTTTATTTCAACAAGGAATTATAAGTAAAGATTAAACACTGGCTCTAAGAGTTATTAGTAAAATATGTAGCCTCTGCACAGTTACTTTTTACTGGCTGCAAAACCTTTAAAACTGTCTCACAGGTTCCTGATTATGTTGTAAAAGATTAAGCTGCCAAATATGGCCTCCAAAGGATAACTTTGACAGAAAAAAAGAATATTTTGCTAAAAGAAAAAGTGTTGCATAAGGCTTAATACAACAAAATTTACTACTAAGGCTAATTAAGGTCAAGATACTTTTTTTCCCCGATTACTAACAATGTAAGAATTTATTCACAATTAAAGAAATCTAAATCCCACCATGCTACACATCACAAATACTAAAAAACCATTTTAAAAAACACAAATTAAGTACATTCAATAGATCCAAAGATCCACAGTATTTGGCATACTTACCAGTGTCTTTATCCCTGGCCTTGTAAACTTGTCCATAGGTACCTTCTCCAATAATTCCGATGATATCAAATTTATCCACGCAGCGTTTTCCCCAGTCAATATCTTTTTCTTTGATTTCACCATAGCGAGGCCCACATATTCTATCAAATATAGTTCTTAAGTTTTTATATACAATCAAGCAAGTTGAATAAACTGTTTAATATTTAATATCCACCCTCTCCCAAAAAGTATTATAAATTATCATGAAAGTCAAGGCATCATTTCTCCATGCTGACTCTTCTATAGACTAACAAACTGGAAAAAGAACTAAGGCTTATATGAAGAACTTCCAGATTAACAAAATGTAATTTTTCAATGAGTGGATAAAACCAACACTGATACAAAGAGTCAAAGTTCTCTAACCAACCTTTAGGAAGTTTTCCTTTTCATTCATCATCTACATATATAATATATATTATATATATACAAAATATATAAAATGCTTCCAAAAAGCAAGTTTGATAATGAACATTACCAAAAATCTAACTATAAGGCTTACTGACAAATTTAGACTTACAGCTAGATGAAATTATCTTAAAAATGGAAATACTAGAAGATGTTTAGTCCAAGAGAGTAAAAAAAGTATTAATATAATCAACTTTCAGGAATCCATACTTTGTGGCTGTGTGTGTGTTATATATGACAAATATCTGACATTCTTCAAAAGATACATAATTTAATAGTCTTTCAATATTCTGGTATGTAATAGAAATTCAAGTAAAGGAATAAAGCTACAATACTCAGAAAGACTTTTAAAAGTTTTTTAGTTTTCTACTCTATACTAGAAAATTGCCTCATACTCACACGAGGCACCTGAACAGCAATTCTAAAATCAGATCTAACTCAAAGTCTTACTCACACCTTCCCTGGGTTAAATAGAAGTAAAAAAAGAAATCAACATGCTCACTTCTTAACTGATGAACACGTTTCAAGGGAGTTATCTCTAGGCACTTACTTGAAGCTAATTTAGGATACAGATTTCAAACCTTCTTCCACTCCACCTCTTGCAAAATGAAAAATGTATTTAGTTATAGGAGCAAATGGAGCTAAAAAGCAAAGAAAACATAGCAGCTTGCCCATTACTAATTTTGTTTGGGCTCACTGAATGCTGACTTCCACCTTCTCCAATTTCAGTGTTTTGTATTATTTAAAAACTTAATTATAGAAATTATCTTTAACATATAATACCCCAAGAAATTAATACATTACAAACCATGAGAGAAAATTAAATTTAGTTTTATTAGTCATTTTGAATAGGTATGCAGGGAATTATGAATTTTTTTTCAAAACTCTAGTAGAATTTATTCATATACTTAAGTTTAAAGAGTAAATATACTTTTTATTATTTTAAATCTTAATTTTTTTGTGTTTTATGATTTTATGAGGACCCAGAATCATTTCTGGTCAATTTAAGAGCAGGTAGAAAGCAAGCACATACTTAGGCCTCCTTTTACTATGTAACTGTGTTGTTGTTTTCTTTTCTTCTGGACTCTTTGAGAGATCATCTCCTCCTGGTAGCTCAGGGGGCAGTGGTAAATCAGCAAGTAAACATCGTAGTTTCTTCTCTACTTCTTTTTTAACTGCTTTTACTGAAATATTTCCTCGTAAACTAAGGAAGAAAGGAGTCAGACAAACAAAACACATTTATTTGAGAAATAATAATCAGCCATGTCTTACACTTAAGTAGTAATGGCAAAATACTAAACTAAGTTACTTTCCAGCTAAAATAATAAACTATTCAATTGCAAAATACCAAATTTGGGGGTAAAAATGATTAGATAAAAACTAAGGAACCTGAACAAAGTATGAACTTTAGTTACAATAATATTTTGATATTTGTTCACTGATTGAAACAAACATACCATATTAATATAAGATGTTAATACCGAAAAAACTAAATACAGTATGTATGGGGACTCTCTGTAGTATAATTATAATTTTTCTGCAAATCTAAATCTGTTCAAAAAATCATATATTTCAAAGATGATTTAGAATTACTATGAAACTGTAAATTAAGACTAAAAAATCAATTAGTCATGCTTCACAGAAAAATTCATTAGTTCTGTGATAGCATCCTGACTCTGTTGGAGAGACATAAAGAGGTTTTATAGAAATAAATAACACTATATGGGGCACCTGGGCAGCTAGTCAGTTGAGGGTCCAACTCGTGATTTAGGCTCACGTCATGATCTCAGTGTTCGTTAGTTCAAGCGCTGCAAACACAGAGCCCACGGGATTCTCTCTTCCTCTCTCTCTGCCCCTCCCCCGCATGTGTTCTCTTTCTCTCCCTCAAAATAAACAAACATTAAAAAAAAAAAAGTCTTGGGGCATCTGGGTGGCTCAGTCAGTTAAGCATCCAACTCTTGATTTCAACTCACATCATGATCTCATGCTTCGTGAGTTCAAGCCCCGCATCGGGCTCTGCGCTGACAGTGTGAAGCCTGCTTGGGAGTCTCTCCTTCTCTCTTTGCACCTTCTCTACTCATGCCCTCTCTCTCAAAATAAATAAATAAACTTAAAAGAAAAAGTCTCTTATTAAATAAATAACACTAAATGGCGTTATATATCTTGCCCATTTAGATAACCACGAACAACTAATTTAGCTTTGCCCTTTTCCAGGGTTAATTTTCTTAAATTGGATAATGACTCTCTTGAATATTTAAGGTTCTAGCTTATGGAAATTACAGGTCAAAATTTAAGTTGTTTGTATTGTACTTTCTTGAATGCATAAAGAACTCCGAATTTTAACTAGGTAATCTGATTATTTTAAACCTCCCAGTTACTAAAAAATCTGCTTAAAAATATGACATTTCTTGGGGCACCTGGGTGGCTTGTCAGTCAAGCATCACACTTCGGCTCAGGTCATGATCTCACAGTTCGTGGGTTCAAGCCCTGCATCAGGCTCTGTACTGACAGCTCAGAGCCTGGAGCCTGCTTCGGATTCTGTGTCTCCCTCTCTCTCTGACCATCCCCCACTCACACTCTGTCTCTCGTTCGCAAAAAATAAAACGTTGAAAAAAATTTTTTAAAAATGACATTTCTTGAAAGAAAATCTTATAATGATAACAAAATTTGGACTTCACACACTTTCATAGCAGTTATGAGTCCGATAATGAAAAAGTTTAGTGAGACTACACCACTGCGGTCGGAAATTACAAATGACATTATCAATGTAAATCATTTAATTATAACTTCTATTCGTGTTAAACAATATTATTGTACAATCTGATTTAATACCATCTGATAAAAACCATTTATCAATTACTATAATAAAATTGTGCCTTTTCTCCATAGCCCCGTGTTACTCACCAGAAGGTTCTTTAACAGAGAAAACATGCTCAAAAGGAAACTAGTTTGCAGTTTTATTTTTACAGTAATGGTACATACCCTCCTTTTCAATGTTAATGTCCATACGTTCAATTGATTTTATGCTTCTATGTACTAGATGTTAGGTAAGGCACTGGACTTTAACAATAAAAACTATAACAAATACATTAAGATACAACTCCTGGGGCACCTGGGTGGCCCAGATGGTTAAGCATCCAACTTCAGCTCATGTCATGATCTCATGGTTTGTGAGTTTGAGCCCCACATTGTGCTCTGTGTTCACAGCTCAGACCCTGGAGCCTGCTTTAGATTCTGTGTCTCCTCTCTCTCTGCCCCTCCCCTGCTCACGCTCTCTCTCTCTCTCTCAAAAATAAACAAACATCAGGGATGCCTGGGTGGCTCAGTCAGCTGAGCATCCGACTTCAGCTCAGGTCAAGATACAACTCCAGGGGCGCCTGGGTGGCTCACATGGTTAAGTGTCCAACTTCAGCTCAGGTCATGATCTCATGGTTTGTGAGTTTGAGCCCCACATTGGGCTCTGTGTTGACAGCTCGGAGCCTGGAGCCTGTTTCGGATTCTGTGTCTCCCTCTCTCTCTCTGCCCCTCCTCTGCTCACACTCTGTCTCTCCCTCTCTCTCAAAAATAAACATTTTTTTAAAATTAAAAAAAATAAAAATAAAATAAACATCAAAAAAATTTAAGATATAACTCCTCTCAGAAAGGAACTTAGACAGACTTTTGGAGAACATAGTCAAGCAAGCAGTAGGATAAAGTACTACACAAATGGAGTCCTAGAGTAATGTAGTTAACGGGTCACTAAATCAGGATTGAAAGATAGTAAAGGCTTCTTTCTGAAAAGGTACCACTTGAGCTGCGCCTGAAAATAAACCTATTCCAAATAATTCTTAGAAAACTGTAGTCTCAAAAAACAAAACAAAACTGTAGTCTCTTACTTGTAATTAGTTTTCAGTCAAAAATTCTCATTTGTCTGAAGATTCAAATCAACATTTTTAGAGGAAAAAACACAAATCTTAACTTTACTTATAACTTAAAAATTAAAAGACTGCCTATATTCATATATATGTTACGAACTACCAAATTCAGCAAGACTCCCAGGCTTCAGAGAAATGAAATACTAACTATCCAAGAATAATACTATATAATTAAAAGCATCATTATTTTTATTGAATACCTGCAATAACCAAACAGGAAGCATGATATTTTTAATAGCTCCCATATACTACAGCAACAAAAACAATAAAATGCCTTAACAAGAAATATACAAGGCCAATGGAAGAAAATTTAAAAATATGATGAAAATAAAACTGGATCTGAATGAATGGAAAGAAACAATGTTTTTGTACAGGAAACTGTAATGCTGTAAAGCTATTAGTCTCCAAATTAATCTACTACACTCACTAGAGTCCCACACAAAACACAAGCAAAAAATTTTTTAATATAACTTGACAAGCAGGTTATAAAAATCTAAGAATAAAGACAAAAATCTGCCAAAAAACACTTCCAAAAAACAATAATGAAGTGAGATTTGCCTTGTCCTGTGGTCAACTTGTTTTAAAAGATCCCAAATTAGGGGCATCTGGATGGCTCAGTCAGTTAAGCGTGACCTTTGGCTCAGGTCATGATCTCCCAGTTCATGAGTTCGAGCCCCACATCCGGCTCTATGCTGATGGCTTGGAACCTGCTTCGAATTCTGGGTCTACTTCTCTCTCGGCCCATCCCCCCACTCATACTCTGTCTCTCTCTGTCTCTCTCTCTCTCTCAAAAATAAATAAACATTAAAACAAATTTTATAAAAGATCCCAAACTAGAAGCCCAAGATTGGCTGAAGTCAAGGAATATATATTATGGTCTACCCAATGTTTTATAAGAAAAAAAAAAAAAAACAAAAAAACAAAAAAAAAACTATGAATTAAATTGTAAATATTTTTAAATCAGAAAATTTACATAAACATTCAGATTTCAGGCTTCTTAAAAAAAAATCAAAGGCTCTAGCAACACTGGGCTCAAATTCATATACAGTAGCACTGAAGCTGAGGCTGAATAGCAGAGCTATTCACTAATCAGTATTTGAGTCTGAGAACCAATATACTATTCATCTAAAGAAGTCAAAACAAAAAAGTACTGGCAAAGAAATAATAAAACACATTAATATAAAAGAGGGTCCAGGGGCACCTGGGTGGCTCAGTCGGTTGAGCATCCGACTTCGGCTCAGGTCATGATCTCGTGGTCGGTGAGTCTGAGTCCCACATAGGGCTCCGTGCTGACAGCTCAAAGCCTGGAGCCTGTATGGATTCTGTGTCGCCCTCCCTCTCTGCCCCTCCCCCACTCATGCTCTGTCTCTCTGTCTCTCTCTCTCTCTGTCAAAAATAATAAAACATTTTTTAAAAAAAAAAAGAAGAGAGGGTCCAGAAATACAGGTATCTATAAGAATTTTTATATATGGCACCACAAACCAGTGAGCTGGGACTATTCAGTAAGTGATGTTAGAAACAACTGGATCTATCAGCCTACAGGGTGGTAGGGGAGATCATTTTTCTTCCTCATCTAATAACCAAAAACAAATTTCTGTATGATTTGAGTCAAGTTTTTTTTAACTTTATGAACCCATAAGTTTTAAGGGAAAAATGACAGATCTGACTATATTTAAAAATGGAAAACATCCGGGGCGCCTGGGTGGCTCAGTCAGTTGGGCAGCCCACTGCTGCCCAGGTCATGATCTCGCGGTCTGTGAGTTCGAGTCCCGCATCGGGCTCTGTGCTGACAGCTCAGAGCCTGGAGCCTGCTTCCGATTCTGTGTCTCCCTCTCTCTCTGCCCCTTCCCTGCTTGCTCTCTGTCTCTCTCTCTCTCTCTCAAAAAATAATAAACATTAAAAAAAAAATTTTTTAAAAAGGAAAACATCCATATAGCCAAAAACAAAACAAATAAATGTCAAAGGCAAGCAATAGACTCTGAAAGGCAAGATCTTTAACATAAGGAAAAAAAAAAAGAAAAATAGTATTAAGGAAAAGCCAGCATAAGATATAAACAAGTAGTTCACTGGAAAAAAATAAATAGCCAACAAGTATTCAGAAAGATGCTATCTCAATAATCAGAAAAACGCAAAATTAAATAATCATATATTTTATAGACTGTATAAATTGGTACACAGTCTTATTAAGATACAATTTGGCAGCTTTTAATCAGATTTTAAATGTATATACTTCAACCTTATAACTATCCTACAAAAATTGCTCAAACGTACATAAAATATTAATATAACAAGAGTGTAATAGCAAACAATTATTATAAATCTAAGTATCCCTTAACCAATAGAATAGTTAGTAAGAGCATGATTTATCATTCCTATAGACAGGAGTATTGAACCTATCCATATATCAATATGGCATGATCTCCAACATATTAAATGAAAAAAAAAAGTCGAGTATTATGAATAGTATAATCCTAATTTCCTTTAAAACAAAACAATTTATTATATGAAAGTATATAGTTAACAGTCTATCTTGTGATTTTTAAAGAGTAATAAATTCCGGGTCTGAAGGAGAAGCAAAGTTCAAAGTAAGCCTGAAAGATATTACTTGGCTAGGAAGTACTCAAAACCAAACAGGTCATGTCAAAAGGACAAGACAGTCAGCTTAAGGAGTTCCCACTGACCAAGGACAATGGAGCATCAAAAGAAGAGTGACTGACTGGTGTTGAATTGATCTGTGGCCACACATGTTAGTAGTAGTAGCCAGGGGTCTTAAAAACTTCTATATCCATGAAATGTGCAAACATATTCAAAGAAAGAAGAACAGAGACACAACAGAAAAGCAGAAGAGACCAAAAAGAATACAGGTCAAAAAAATTTTTGATGATAAGCATGACATATACCAACATCTCATTAAATATGGACACACACTGGGGCGCCTGTGGCTCAGTCGGTTAAGCATCCAACTTCGGCTCAGGTCATGATGTCGCGGTCCATAGGTTCGAGCCCTGCATTGGGTTCTGTGCTGACAGCTCAGAGCCTGGAGCCTGTTTCAGATTCTGTGTCTCCCTCTTTCTCTGACCCTCCCCTGTTCATGCTCTCTCTCTCTCTCTGTCTCAAAAATAAATGTTAAAAAAAAATGGATGCACATGGAAAACAGTATGGAGGTTTCTCAAACAACTAAAAACAGAACTACCCTATGACCCAGCAATTGCACTACTAGGCATTTATCCAAGGGATACAGGTGTCCTGTTTCGAAGGGACACATGTCCCCATGTTTATAGCAGCACTATCAACAATAGCCAAAGTATGGAAAGAGCCCAAATGTCCATCGATGGATGAATGGATAAAGAAAATGTGGTGTATGTATACAATGAAGTATTACTCAGCAATCAAAAAGAATGAAATCTTGCCATTTGCAACTACATGGATGGAACTGGAGGGTATTATGCTGTGAAATTAGAGAAAGACAAAAATCATATGACTTCACTCATATGAGGACTTTAAGAGACAAAACAGATGAACATAAGGGAAGGGAAACAAAAATAATATAAAAACAGGGAGGGGGACAAAACAAAAGAGACTCATAAATATGGAGAACAAACTGAGGGTTGCTGGAGGGGTTGTGGGAGGGGGGATGGGCTAAATGGGTAAGGGGCATTAAGGAATCTACTGAAATCATTGCTTCACTATATACTAACTAGTTTGGATGTAAATTTTAAAAAATAAAAAATAAAGTTAAATAAAAAAAATAAATAAATAAAAAATAAAAGATGCAAAGCTAAATGGGGATTGTACACATCCGAGATCAGAACTTTAGATTCTATTGTTCAATAAATCAGTCAACTGTCAAAAAAAAAAAGGATGCACAAAAAATACCCTCCTTAAAGCATTCACCTGCATGCATCTTGAATTCTTGAAAATACCACCAGTAAAAATTTATCTCCATAGGATATATGAAAAATAGAGAATAACCAGTCTCACCAGCCCAGAATTACTAGATTCTTGGCAAATGGGTTATTTTCTCACTAATGAAGTGACTCAGTTCTGCATTCATGCCTCTCTGCTGGAGAGTCCATTCCACAACTCATCAAAATTACAAATCACTACTCTGTTTATGAACCTTCAGTGTTCCTAGAGAACAGTGAAACCTGTAAATACCATAATTAGAGTGGTATAATTGGAGAATACCTGATTATATTGGATGAGTTCTCTTGGCAACATTTTTGATTGTAGAAAAAAGACATTATAGTGGACACAAAACATGGGAATTATGATTTTTAATGCCAGCCAAAGTGAGCACTTGAAAGACCTACCCACACAGCATTCTCATCCACTTGTTTCCAAATTCTATAAAGATGTCAGCTAGGAAAACTGCTCATACAGTTGCTTTTTAACAGAAAATGAGGGAAAAACAGCTCTAATTTCTCCATAAAAATAAAAATGAAAAAGGTTAAGTGGTGTAACAGACAGACATTACACAGTAGCATAATGCTTCTATCCTAGCATATGTTTCAGAAATATTCTTAGAACCACATTTACTTTACAGACACTCTTATCTTAATCCTCTAAAAAATAAAATGTTTCAAAAAAAAGTCATACCCCCAATATTCATAAAAGAATCTGTAAACATGTTAAAGGAAAGCAAAACCACATTGAGTTTTCTGTAATACATAATGAATCTCCAATTGCAAAAAATTAAAAGGGTCAAGAAAAGTCTAAAAAATAATAAATTCATAAAGCTACCCAGAGTGATAAATGTATAAGGCCACAGAAAAAACCTAGAAATAATGAATATACCTGCTTTAATCACCCAGGACAGAGTCTCTCATAAATGTCCTGTTTCTGATACTGTCATTTAAGGAATATTAAATCAAAGAAAACACAGTATTAGCATCTCTAATTCCCAAACCCAATCGGAAATATACATTGTATTCCGAAGCCAACAGCAAATTTTTCCTGGAATTCTTAGCATAACCTATATTTTGTCATCTTACAAGCAGTGTGCTTCATTTTAAAGTGAAAATAATAATAAAGATAATTTACTTATGATTTTTTTTATAACCTTTTTATGGGGGGGGAGGGTATTTCAGGTAATTTCTCACACCAAACTTACATTTCTTTTTTTAAACTGTTAGTGACAAGGGCGCCTAGGTGGCTCAGTTAAGCGTCTGACCTGGGCTCAGGTCATTAACTTGCGGCTCGAGAGTTCGAGCCCCGAGGCTGGTTCTGTGCTGACAGAATGCTTCACATTCTGTGTCTCCCCCATCCCCTCTCTCTTTACCCCTCCCCCACGCTCATTCGCTCTTGCTCTTTCTCTCTCTCTCTCTCTCAAAAATAAACAGTAAAAAAATAATTTCAAAATAATAAAAATAAACTGTTAGTGACAAAACTTTTTTGCACTTACCTATCGGCATCTTTATCTTCAGGCAGCATGGGAGGCAAAGGTAATGGTGGTAACGTAGAGGTCACTAAAGCCACATGTTGCTCCTTCTCCTTGGCTCCTAAACTTGGTGTAAGTGGTTTGGTTTTCTCTTTAAGAGATACTGGTTCGTCCTTTGTAGCAGCAGATTTACTCTCCTTCCCAACTACAACTGCTTTCTTGGCGGCTTTATCTACAATCAAATTATTGTCCACCTTGGTTACCTGAAGAGGTGGCTTTGTTTTTGCCTTGTCGTTTTTTAAAGTCCCACCACTTGACGGAGAAGGTGCGTGTTCTGTTTTCAGTTTCTTCACATCCTTCACATGGTTTGTTTGAGATGCACCGGCACCCGTCTCCGTGCTCCCCTTCGTAGGTGTAGAAGTGTTGGAGGCTTTGGCAGCTTTGGCAGCAGCCTCAGCAGCCTTAGCTGCTTCTGCAGCTTTCGCGGCTTCTGCAGCTCTTGCTGCCTCTGCAGCCCGTGCTTTTTTATTCTTGTTCAACTCGGCTGCCAGGCTACTCTTCAGAGTTAGTGTGCTAGGAGAAATGCTAGAGTGACGGCTTCTGGATCGAGACAACCTGTGCCTGCTACGAGATCTTGAATGCCTAGAGGAATATGGGCTTCTGCTTCGGGATTTGGCAGAACGTCTGGTGGAAAATAATGAAGATTTAGTCAGGAATTCAGAAAAGTTCAGTCTGAAATTTACAAAAACTACTAACTCAACCTTGTTACATAAAATAGAAATCTATTAAATTTCAAAATCATAATACAGTTTTTTGGGGGGAGACTTTTTTAAAAGACAGAAAATGCTTTCAAGCAGATTATTATCTACCTGGTAGCTAAAATTTTCCTGAAAATAGACTGTCTTCATCCTGGTCTAGCCTATGAATGCTCAAAGGTGAGACTGGATGAAAGCAGATCTCTGGTAGAAGAAATACTCTAAGGATCAGGAACAAAAGTGTGACGAAGCATCACTGCTGTCTTTAGAAAAGAGAAGTACAGGGGCGCCTGGGTGGTTCAGTTGGTTGAGCATCCGACTTCAGCTCAGGTCATGATCTCACAGTTCATGAGTTTAAGCCCCGCGTCGGGCTGTGGCTGACAGCTTGGGGCCTGGAGCCTGCTTCAGATTGTGTCTCCCTCTCTCTCTGCTCCTCCCCTGCTCACACTCTGTCTCTCAAAAATAAATAAAGATTAGAAAATAATTAAAAGAAAGAAAAGAAAAGGAAAGAGAAGTACAGGGGTGCCTGGATGGCTCAGTCGGTTGAGCGTTCAACTTCAGATCAGGTCGTGATTGCAGGTTCGTGAGTTGGACCCCGTGTTGGGCTCTGTGTTGACAGCTCACAGCCTGGAACCTGGAGTCTGCTTCAGATTCTGTCTCTCTCTGCCCCACCCCCCCATGCTTACTCTTTCTCTCTCTCTCTAATTAAATAAACATTTTAAAACATTAAAAAAAAAAAAAAAGGTCTTTCTGAGGCCCCTGGGAGCCTTCTGCTTTTAAAAAAAAAAAAAAAAAAAGAAAGAAAAGAGAAGTACACAACAAGGGTACACCAATGGTAGCAGTAGCAGGGTGAAGTCTGACCAATCTTTCACCAAAGTCTAATCTCTACATCTGTAAAGCTTCCTCACTCCACAAATTCAGTAGTCGGTAGTGCTCTGTCTACAGCAAGAGTGAAAAAGACAATGCCTGTCATTGGGCAATAAGTAAAAGCAGTCTCTAAATCTTGGTAACTACTCAATAATGACTGCAATTCACTTCTCAAAAAATACTGGAAAATATAAAAACTATCATATATATTTAAATACAGTGACAACCAAAATTCCTATAAAACAAATGCAGCACAGCACCATGTGAAAGGAAGCTGAAGTTTTCAAATCCTCACCTTATCAAAACTAAAAACAAGGATCTACAAGACAAAGGCACTATGATAGTACTCTGACATGTTTACCAGGTCTCATTTTAATGCTCACATCAATCCTAGTGAAGTATCTACAGTTTACAGATTAGAAATGTAATCTAAAATATTATGTTACCTAAAATCAATCCCATACTCATCAGTAGTTGTACTGGTTATTACTTACTGTCACTACCCTATTCCTCCAATACTCTTCTATCCAACTCTGTGCCAAAGGAGGCTAACCTCTACAAATGCACCTTCTGAGTTTCAGGGCTGTCACTGGCAGATCAGAAGGCAGAGAAGGCCGGATTATTTCTTCCCAGCATCCTCCCTTTTGGTCACATTTTCTAACAGAAGCTGTGTCCCCTTATCACCCTCTCCACAGTTCTCATCAGGCTCTAAAAACACTGTATTTTCCTTGCTTCCCTCTGTAACTACAGGAACATCCCTTGTGGGTTCCCTTAATCCCCCCTTTATCTGCAATCCTTCGTGAAAGTCTCTTGCACCATCTCAGTTGGATTCAGTTTCCTTTCAGAACCTTGCCTGATCTACCTTGATTGCCAGGTTTTAAATCCAGACCTTCTGACTGAAAAGTAGCTAGGTTAACACAATAAAAAAAATTAACACACTGTGAAGGAGAGAACTCTTGCTGAAATTTTGTAGAAGCTATGGGGAGAGAGTAAATAAAGCAAAGAAACTCCTAAAAACCCATAATTAAAATAGGGCAGAGAGAAAAGAAAGGACTGGAAATTCTGTTTATATCTGATGTTAGTAAAGTATGGAGAAAAACATTTAGAAACATTCTATAATTCTAATATGAAAATAAAATGATGATTAGGTTTAGGATAAACTCAAATACAAATTAAACTTCTCCCTCACTCTTTTAAAAACATTTCAAAATGTACTGAGGGCCAATTGCTGTTCAACATTGAGCTTGTGTTTCATTTTTTTTTTTCAACGTTTTTATTTATTTTTGGGACAGAGAGAGACAGAGCATGAACGGGGGAGGGGCAGAGAGAGAGGGAGACACAGAATCGGAAACAGGCTCCAGGCTCCGAGCCACCAGCCCAGAGCCCGACGCGGGGCTCGAACCCACGGACCGCGAGATCATGACCTGGCTGAAGTTGGACGCTTAACCGACTACGCCACCCAGGCGCCCCTGAGCTTGTGTTTCATACAAACCCAATATTTTATATAAAGTATTTATGCAACACTATTTTAGATTAATGGGAACACAGTTTAGAAAATACTTAAATCTAACACTTGCTTATCATTAAATATTCATATACACCAATCATTAAAATCACCAATAAGCTTACAACTATTTACAAAAATGAGAGGAATTGTTTTGCTAAATATAAAGTGGTAACTATCTCAGATAACTTTAATACAGGAACCAACAGTGTCATAATATGAAACACTCAGCCACATTTTTTATGTCTTTTCCCTTTAAACTCTTGGGCCTCAAAACAAGTCTCATATGCCATGCTTCTAAAGCAACAGAAAGGTACACAGCAGGAGAGAGCAAAGAGACTATCATTTCATCAGAGGTAACAGTACAGAGCTTTCCTCAAATTAACTTTCCTACACTAGCAAGATTCGGATCATCAATTTCATACAGACACATAAATTATATTTAACTGAGAGACTTATGACTAAGTTTTACCTAAGAAAAGAGAGACAAAGATATTACGTAAAACCCTAATACAATTAACTCCCGTGGCCTATTAAATTATTCTTTTCTGGATAGAATCTGGATAAGCATTATCAGCAAAGACTTAAAAATTTCTGGTCTATAAAAGGGATATATTGGAGGTGCCTGGGTGTCTCAGTTGGTTGAGCATCCCACTTGGACTCAGGTCGTGATCTCAAGATTTGTGAGTTCGAGCTCCCATCCAGCTCACTGCTATATCCCTCTCTCTACCCCTTCCTTGCTTGTGCATGCTCTCTCTCAAAAATAAACATTTTTTTTTAAAAAGTAAAAAATAAAAGGGTTATTTTAGAAATGAGGTTTTTATATGTTTTGATCTCTGTATCAATTAAATTCTTCTGGACATACCCTCCATTCCTCTCTAATCCTTCTATTTCTCTTCAAAAATTTAACTTTTCATTTTTTAACTTAAAAAAATGTTTATTTACTTATTTTGAAAAAGAGAGACAGACAGACAGACAGACTGCATGAGTGCAAGCTGGAGAGGGGCAAACAGAGAGGGACAGAGAAAATTCCAAGCAGGCTCTGTGCTATCACAGCACAGAATCCGACATGGGGCTCCATCTCACAAAAGGTAAGATCACAACCTGGGCCAAAATCATACCGACTGAGCCACCCAGGTGCCCCATAAGTTCCTTAACCTTTTAACTTCATGTCCTAGGAAACATGCATTCTCTCAGTGCTTACGGTCTGAAACAAACATGGTTTGGAAACCTAAAATTAAATATAAACACAAAATTCAAGTTTAAGTCATTTTTACAAATGATCTAATACTTCAGCCATACAAAGTTAGGAGGGTAAGAGAGAAGTGCATCTTCAAGACTACAGAATGAACGATATCATGGTATCTTAACGAAAAGAACGAAATGGATGGTAGATAGCAAGTCTTTCTTTAAAGATAAGATTTTTCTTCTTTTTAAAAATGTTTTTTTCAAATATCTCTACGCAGTGAATACATATTAGCTGTTTCTTGTCTCTTTTTAATGTTTTTGAGAGATGGTAGTATCTCTTTAAGAAGTTGAGAAAACTTTCCATGTTTCTAAGGCTTGCAAATTCATACAACACAAAGCAGAACCAGAATCAAAGCTTGATATCCCGAAACTCAACTGGTTAGTGCTCATTGTGAATTACTCAACTGGTTAGTGCTCATTGTGAATTAGGTTAGTGTTCCTTAGAGAAAGAGCATGGTGTAGTATTCACTCAACTGTATCACACAATCTCTCCAAGAGTCCAGGTATGCTAACACTAACTCTTAAAATTTTTACTATAATAACATCTAGTTCCTCATTATATAAAACAATATATAACCACTATCCAAAAGAAGTTTCTAAAATGATAGAAATGTTCTATACATGTTCATGTCTGATACATTAGCCACTATTCTCAACATTTTTTAGCTTAATTTTTCTACCCTGTTTATTTCACATTCTAATAGCAGCTATACGCATTTCAAAAACTTGATTACCCTCCCAAAAAAGATATAACAATGCTTCCCATGCAAGGACGGTCCAACATATGCTAATCCATAAAGGTGACATACCACATCAACAAAATGAAGAACAAAAATCACAGGATCATCTCAGCAGATGCAGAAAAAGCATTTGACAAAATTCCACAACTTTGCATGATAAAAACTAAACAAACAGTATAGAAGGAACACACCTCAACATAATAAAAACTTTCAGTTACAAGATTAATAAGGTTTGAGGATCTAATGTGTAACGTGGTGACTACCGTTGATAATATTGTATAACTGAAATTAACTTAGAGAACTCTAACCAAAAAAATTAAATCTATGAGGTGATGGATGTATTACATAACCTGATTATGATATGAGAATCCTTTCCCAATATATACACATAGCAAATCATCACAATGACACTTTAAATACATAATTTTCTCAATTATATCTTAATAAAACTAGTAAAAAAAATGCCTTCTTAAAATGAAAAACAGTACCTGAAGTAGTCAAAAACCTGCCTTTCTCAATCATCCCTTTTGTTACCTTCTCAGTCAAAATTTTAATTATTCCTATGTAATTTGTCATGTATTGGTATTGGAACAGCTCAATTAACTTTTTCTCATTTTTTTCAAGTAACTATTAACAATACTAGGGCAGCCTCTTAAATCCGTCCTCCTGTTTCAGATCTTCCTTTACCCTAACTAATCTATACTTAATGCAAAGTGAATACCTTCCTCTAATATCTCCTCCTATAATTTTAATTTCACCACTCTTTTCCACCCATTTATCCAGGCTAGAAATCTTCCCAGTTTCCTGATGCCCACAGCACATCTCATCAACTGCCTCACTTTATCAGTTCTAACTCTACATTCCCTTACATCCACACTTCTATGCATGTTTCCTATTGTGGCTATAACAAATTACCAGATTTAGTGGCTTAACCACACAAATTTATTATCTTACAGTACCTGAAGGTTGAAATTCCAAAATCAGTCTTATTGGGTAAAAATCAGCACATACCAGGGCTTTGTTCCTTTTGCAGTCTCTTGGGAAAATCTGTTTCCTTGCCTTTTCTAGCTTCTTAAGGCTGTCCATTCCTTGGCTCTTGGTCCTCCAACAATCTGACCTCTGCTTCCTTTATCACATTTCCTCTTCTGCTGTTTCTGTCCTCACATGGCCTTTTCTGACTCTGCTGACCCTCCTGCTTCCTTTTATAAAGACCCTTGTGATTACAGAGGACCCACGTGTACAGTCCAGGATAATCTCTCCATCTCAAGATGTTCATTTTAACCTCATCTGCAAAGTCCCTTTGGCCATGTAAGGAAGTATACTCACAGGTTCACATGGACACCTTTGGGTGGGCCATTATGTAGCCTATCACATCCTCCCCTCTGTATTCTCAAGGCCACTTTTCTATTTCAGACCTCATTATCTCCCCCTGAGAGTACCTTATCATCTCAAAAATCTTCATATATAGTCTCTCCCTACTCCAGTTATTTCTACAGACACCATCACCAAACAAATCCTCACTGTTCAGTGAATGTTAAATGCTCCAAATTCACTCATTTCCCTTCTCTTTTTAGTAGCTATTCCAAACCTTCACAATTTATTCCAAACCTTTCTGTCTTCAAGTTAACACCATTCCAAAGTCTTTTCTTAACATTGTTTTACTTCTATTTTGCAGAAATAAAAAAAATTATCAGGCATAGCTCCCACCTACAAGCTTAATCTGTATCTCCATCTACCTCACATTTTACCTGATCTCAGAATAGAGGTGTTCTTCTTCCTATCCAAGACTAACTCTTCTATAATGCTATCAATGCCATACTCTCTAGATCTTACTTCAAAGAGTATGGGCCACAAACCAGCAGCATTAGCCTCATCTGGGAGTTTGTCAGAAATGCTGTATCTCAAGCCCCAACCCAGACCTTCCGATTCAGAGTCTGCATTTTAACAAGATCCTCACTAAAGTTTGAGATGCACTATTCCAGGCTCCTCCATGACTATTCCACTATTTGTGATTTCAACCCTTTGCTGTCCATTTACTATTTCAAGGATTAAATAATTCATCTTTAAAATCTTTAAAAACAAACAAGAAAAATACGTACATAAATACATACATATAAGAAAAAACAAACAATGGTATTTTTGTATTTTATCTTTTTCTCTGCTTCCAATTACAACCAAATTCTCTACATACATACACCCCTCAAACCCCTATAATTTGGCTTGTATCCTCACTGAAATTAATTACTAGGGTGAACAATGACCTATCTTTGGGGTGGGGGAGGAATATCAACATCTGTGATGACCTTCTTCCCACTTCCAACTAACCTACAAGAACCTTCAACACAATACAGATAAAACTATTAAGTCCTCTCCAAATCCACCCCTTTTCTTCTCAGGCAATAGCAGATTCTGAAATTCTGAAACAGCGAAGATCCAGAAATCATTCTATATTCCATATGGTCCTTTTCCTCTCTTCTCCCATATCCAACTGATCTGTAAGTCCTGCCAATTGTACATCTTAAGCATCTCTCTAGTTGTCTAGGCTCTTTGTCCCATAGCTACTATTTCTCATTTGGTCCTACATCACCTCTCACTTCGCCCAGTCTAACAGTCTCCTTTCCAGACTCCTCACCTCAAATCTCTATCCTTTCCAATTTAGTCTCCATACCACCACCTGAATCTTCCAGTTACCCCTGTAACAAAGCTCTAGACAACCCTGCACTGCATACAAAGACCTCGTCCAGCCATCCCAAAACACAAAATGCCTTTCTTATATTCCTCTCTTCATCTCTGGTACCTGCTAAGTACAAAGATACCTCATATCATAACGAAAGGTCTACTACACCTCTATAAAGCCTTCCCTCATTATGCCAGAGAGCTGGAGATGTTCCTTGTCCTATGATCCTGCCTCATTAGAATAACAGATAATTTGTCTTCCGCAAATAGACTGAGATCAACTGTATCTTCATAGCCCAAACTAGCACCAATGTGGCAATGGCAGATAGTCAATAAATATTTGCAGAATTAAGCACCTGCTGAGAATATTCCTATTGAATGGAATTCATCTTCCTTATCCTAATATTAAGGTGCTGCATGATCTAATTCTAAACTACCTTTCCTTATCACATCCTGAATCTGCCTAATATTGCCATGCCTTTACTCACAGACTCACCTACTGAGAATATTCTCTTCCCCTCCATATTCTACTCAAGTCCTAAAAGGCCTCATTCAAGAGTTCTTACTCTGAAAGCCTTACTGCCAACTCCAAAAAAGAAGAAAGCTCTTCTTTCTTTGAACTCCCCATAGGGCTTTATCTGCATCTTTCTTAAGATGTTTACCATTCTTAACTTTGTATTTTAGGTATTTACCACATTGTCTACTAGACTATATCCTCTTTGAGCAGCAGAAACCAGGTATAATTCATTTTTTTTAATCACTCCACAGTCCTTAGCATAATACCACACAGATGATAAGTCTTTTCCTGAGTAAACAAACATACCATATTGCATGTCTCAGTTTACAAAACACTTTTATAAACATTTTTTGTCTGACTTGCTCTTCACAGCAATCAAAGTACACAGAAAGATGAAACTAAGAAGAGAGTTAAAAATTTTATGTAGAGGCCAAGAGCTATAAAGTAGAGTCAATACTGAATACCAAGTCTTCCAATTGAAAGCCAGGCGTTCTTTATTGCTACCACATCAAACTACATCCTTCCCCTCCATTTATTTCTTACTTGCCTTTATGGATCAAGTTAAAGTCCCAACTCTGTAACCTCCCCATTTGCTGAATAATACTTGTGACATACTGCCTTGTATTCTATGTCTATCAAAAATATAAACTGGATTATGCCACACCTTTGCCTAAAACTCTCCAATGGCTTCTTACTGCATTTAAAATTAAAATAAAAATCTTTGTTGTGATCCACAAGACCCAAACTGCCTCTCATCTTCATTACACTCTCCTTTACTCACTAGGTCGCAGTCACTAGTCTCTTTTATGATTCTTCAAAGTTATGCTTCTTCCTGGTACCTTGGCAATACTGCTTTCTCTTTCTGGGATACTTAGATCATCACATAGTTGCTCTTTCTTGTCATTCAGGGCTCCATATATTTATCAACACCACAGTGAGCCTCTCCTCAGAAAAATAAATAAGCACATCATGTTCCCTCCCCCCTTCCACCACTGTCTTGTTTATTACTCCATCCCAGTGCCTAGAACTGTGTCTGGTATGTAATAAGGAATCAAAAGATATTTATTGAATTGATGAATAAAAGAGCAAAGCACATGTTTACCATCTGTTCTCTAACTGCCCATAAATGCTAACTTTGTATAACTGATACCCAGCTAACTAACAGGCAAAGGTCCACTGATGAAATTCTACTTAAACTAAAAAGATTTAAGAGACAGAATAACATTTATCTAATTAGCTTCTTCGTATAAACACTGAGATGAATTTATCATTTTATTAACAACCAACCATTTTATATCCATTATCCCATAGGGATTTAATGAGCAAAACTAGTTTTTCTGATGTAAAACTATATTCATCCTTATTTTTAATAACTAGAGTCTCTTCTTGATTAGAAAAATATGTAATCACAGAAGAAATGCAAATGGCCAGTAAAGAAATTTAAATGCTCTCTTCTCTCTCATAACCAGAAAAGGCAAAATAAAGCAATGGTAATTAATTTGCATCCATCAGAATGTCAAAAATTGGAATTCTGAAAATATAATTTATGAAAATGCACAGAAATGGTCAGTCACATAAATTATCAGAAGGAATATAAAATTACTCAGCCTTTTTAAAAGGCAGTTTGGTAATATCTATCAAATGCTTTTGATCTGCAATTTCACTTACGAGAACATATCCTACAAAAACATTTCCATATGTGTCAAAAAGTTATTACACAGATACTCTTTAAAGGACTGACTATAATACAGAAAAAATGAAAAAACAGTACCCAACAACTGATAGGTAAATAAAACTTGAAACATTTCAGTATGGAATTCTATGTAGCCAATTTGGAAAGATCTTCAAATACTACTGCTAAAAAAAAAAAAAGTAAATAAAAATTTTTGGCATAGTCACATTCTTAATGTTTACATGTACACATGTTTGTATGAAAGTATATACACAGAAAAAACATATACACCAACTACATACAGAGTTATACATTTTAAAAGGAACAGGAATAAAAAGGACATCAAGGGTAGCTTTCACATCTTGCTGTATATTCTTCTGTACTGTTTTCAAGTATCTCATATATAAGATTTTTTTTTTAATGTTTATTTATTTATTTTGAGAAAGAGAGCAAGCAAGCAGGGGAAGGTGCAGAGAGAGGGGGAGAGAGAGAATCCCAAGCAGGCTCCATGCTGTCAGTGCAGAGGCTGATGTGGGGCTCAAACCCCGGTGAGATCATGACCTGAGCCGAAAACCAAAAGTCAGACACATAGCGGACTGAGCCACCCATGCACCCCTCATATGTAAGTTTTAAATACAAACAGTATGGGTTTTTAGAAAAGGTAACACAATTTCACTGTAGAAAACTGAAAAGTACAAAAAAGTTTAAAAATAAATACTCATAGATCTTGCCCATGGTTCTGTGGTAGCTTGTATGCCCTTGACTGCTACTGTTACTCTCCAATAAACCCATGTTTGTTAGTAAAAATAAATTTTTAAAAAAATTTTAATGAAAATAAACACCAACAGTGGTGCCTTGCTGGCTCAGTTGGTAGAGCACGCAACTCTTGATCTCGGGGTCATGAGGACAAGTCTCACACAGGGCATAGAGATTACTTAAAAAACAGTTAAGTATTCAAAACTCATCAAAAGAATACACAAACACCAACAGAAAAGTTTAAAGATGAATACCACCAGAAATTACAACAAACCAAAATCTATGCTATAAAGAAAACTTGTCACTTTCTTTAATAAAAATAAAAAAGGCTGCACAAATTATTCTTATTACAGTACACCACCTCTTAACCCTAAAAAATTAAATTTAGAAAATCATGACTACTTAAGTGACACTAATTAAAGAAAATACTATGAACATTAATGCATATATTTTTAACAATAAAACATTTTTCAAATGTTCCTGTAGGAAACCAATATAGCTAATCATTATCATTACACACATGCTACAAAATAGGAGATTTTCCTCTTTTCCTGGACTCTGTAAGAATAATAAATAATTACACAGGCTCATATATAAGGGTCAAGCAAGGCATCTAGAATTTTTCTGACACCAAAAATTAGACCCCAAGGGAAACAACTTTAACCAAAAAATAAAAGTAGGATTTATGAAAAATTCATAGCTAACATCATTTTGTGGAAAAAGACTAAAATGCTTTTCCTATAGGATCATCAGGATCAACACAAGGAAGTCTCATTTTACCACTTCTAATAAACATTGTACTTGAGGAGCGCCTGGGTGGCTCAGTCGGTTAAGCGTCCGACTTCAGCTCAGGTCATGATCTCACGTTTCGTGGGTTCAAGCCCCACATCGGGCTCTGTGCTGACAGCTCAGAGCCTGGAGCCCGTTGCAGATTCTGTGTCTCCCTCTCTCTCTGCCCCTACCCGCTCACACTCTGTCTCCGTCTCAAAAATAAATTAACATTAAAAAAATAAATTAAAAAAAAACCCACAGAACATTGTACTTGAGATTCTAGCCATTGCAACTGAGCAAGAAAAAATAAGTAAAAGGAATCCAGACTGTATCCATTTGCAAATAACATAATCTTGTATACAGAAAATCCTAAGATTCTACTAAAAACTATTAGAACTAATAAGCAAGCAAGATGGCAGGATACATGATCAATGTAGAAAAATCTATTGTAGTTCCAGACACTAGCAATGAACAATTAAATGAAATTACAAAAACAACTCCCATTACACTGAAAAAGTATACTTAGGAATAAATCTAACAAAAAAAAGTTCAAGGATTATTCCCTGAAAACTTCAACATACCACTGAAAATATTGAGGGAACATAAATAAATGCAAAGACATTCCATACTCATATATTTTATGACTTACCATTAAGATGGCAATACTCTCAAATTGATCTCCAGATTCAGTGCAATCCCTATGAAAATCCAAGCTGCCTTTTGGCCAGGTAAACCTAAAATTCATGTGGAAATGCAAAGGACCCCTCTCCTCCTCCAAAAAAGAGGGGGAAAGGTCAAAGCAATGTAAAAGAGCAAAGCTGAAGAAGGACTTGCACTTCCTGATTTCAAAAATTACTGCAAAATTAGAATCAAGCACTTCCTGATTTCAAAAACTACTACAAGATTAGAATAATCAAAACTGTATGGTACTGGCTAAAGATGGACATGTAAAATCAAAGGACTAGAGCTGACAGTCCATAAATAAACCCTCTCATTTATAGTAAGTGGATTTTCAACAAGGGTGCCAATACAATTCAATGGCGAAAAAAATACGTAGCCTTTTAAATAAATAGTGCTGGCACACTGGTTTTCCACACAATAGAATGAGGGTGGACTTCTTTCTCTCACCATACACAAAAATTAATCCAAAATAGATCAAAGATCAAGATGTAAAAGCTAAAACTATAAAACTCTTAGAAGAAAATATAGGAATAAATCTTTGTGATGTTCAATTAGGCAAAGACTTCTTAGATACAACATCAAAGCACAAGCAACAAAAGAAAAAAAAAACAGGACTTCATCAAAATTAAAAACTAATGTGCATTAATGGATGTCAACAAAGTGATACAATGGGGGAAAAATGCAAATCATGTATCTGTAGCACAATTTAATTGCTCCTAGTCATTGTACTTGGGTTGTTTCCAGTTTTGTTGTTTTCTTTTTCTTTTTTTTTTTATTAGGTAGGCATTATACCTCCCATTTTACAAAGTAGAAAGACCAGAGCTCAAAAATTGAATTGCTTGATATTGCTCTGCTATGAAAGCAACAGAATTAGTACCTAAATCCACATCTATATAATTTCTAGTCCTTGCTTTTTCCTTTATAGTGAATATTTACCCAATCAACCCAAAGTAGAAGGTCTGCCAACCAGACAGTAGTCTTTTGGTTGTTCTGTTAACACCTCACCCTAGGAATTCTCTTTTTTTCTTCTTATGAGTCCATAGACAATGACTCAAAAGCTAAGTGACTTGTCCAAAGTTTACACTGTGAGAATGGCCTAAGCGGTTACAAACAAGTTACCTAGGAAGAGTCCATTATTTTGCACTAAATTAAAATGAACTCTCGTGAATACAAGAGTTCTTCTTTCTAGAAGAAATGTCACAGTCATATTAGTACCTAGAATATATAAAGAATTCAAGACATTCAACAATAAGAAGAAAACCCAATTTTAAAATAGGTGAAGGATATGAATAAACATTTCTCCCAAAAAGATATACAAATGGCCAATAAACATATGAAAAGCTGTTCAACATCATTAGTCACTAAAGAAATGCAAATCAAAAGTACGAGATACCAGGACAGATGTAATAAAAACAGAAACTATTGTCAAGGATATGCAGAAATTGAAACCCTCATATATAGTTGGTTGGAATATAAAAAATGATGCAGCCACTTTGGAAAAGAGATTGGCAGTTCCTTAAGATGTTAAACAGAATTACCACATGACCCAGAAATTCCACTCCTAGGTATATATATATATACAAGAGAAATAAAACAGGGGCACGTGGGTAGTTCAGTCGGTTAAGTGTCTGACTTCAGCTCAGGTCATGATCCTGCAGTTCATGAGTTTGTGAGTTCAGGCTCTGTGCTGACAGCTCAGAGCCTAGAGCCTGCCTCAGATTCTGTGTCTCCCTCTCTGCCCCTCCCCTGCTTGCTCTCTCTCTCTCTCTCTCTCTCTCTCTCAAAAATAAACAAACATTAAAAAAAAAAAGGAAGAAAAGAAGTAAAAACATACCTCATGCAAAAAAAATCTCATGCAAAAACTAAACACAAACGAAAACAAGAAACTAAACACAAATGTTCATAGAAGCATAATTCATAATAGCCGAAAACTGAAAACAACCCAAATGTCCATCAACTGACAACAAAATGTGGTATATTCATACAATGGTACACTATTTTTCCCTAAAAAGAAATGAAATACTGATGACACATGCTACAACATAGATGAATCTTAAAAACATTAAGCTCAAATGAAAGCAGTCAGTCATAAAAAACCATGAATCATATGATGCCATTTATATGAAATGTCCAAAATAGGCAAATCCAAAGAGATACGAAGTATATTGGTAGTTGCCAAAGATGTGGGGAGGTGAGAATGGAGACTGACTACTCACAGGCACTGAGTTTCTTTTTGGAGTGATTAAAATGCTCTAAAATTAGTGGTGATGGCTGCACAACTCTGTGACTATACTAAAGGCCACTGTCTGTATCAGTTAAAATTAGAGTAAATTGCATGGTAGGTGAATAATATCTCAAAAAAGATGTTATTTTAAAAACTAGAAAAATTTAATATAAAACTGAAATGTTTTGTGTTTATTTGAAAAGTATACTTCCTTTCATGTTCCTTATGAAACACTAAAAGTTAAGAAGATAAAAGACACATGACTGACTTTTTACGGATTTGCTCAGGCAAACAAGTTCTAGTCCACTGAGCACATAAACTGTGTTTGTCTTCATGTTTCACTGAACCATGCCCTGAGATATGTTTTTGAAGAGAGAAAAAGGAAAGATGGTGAGAAAAGTAGAGGGAAAGCTTAATACTTGATTTGCACAAAGGCACATACTTTTGATAGGTCCAGCTCTAGCCATTATTAATTTATTCATAAATCAATATTAGACTCTATTAATATTAAAAGGATTTTTTTTTCAAATTCCGAGGTGCTGGATATTTTCTTATCCAAACCAATTTAACATCATTTGTTAGGTATCTATTTCCTATCATGTGCTGTGGTAGGTGCTTGAGAGACAGTAAGATTAAAAAAGAACCTCATGAGACTTACAATTCAGTGACTGAAGCAAAAACAAAATATTATGTAAATTCTTGTCAAACTACCCAAGCCATAAGTGGAATAACTTAAAGTAACAACCCCCCCCCCCCCCCCCCCAAGGAAAGTCCATGTAGAATTCCATACCCAGCAAAAATATCTTTCAAAATAGAGACTTTTTCAGACAAACAAGACAGCAGAGTGGCATTGGTAAGAAATGCTGAAAGGGGTGTCTGGGTTAAGCATCTGAATCTTGATCTCGGCTCAGGTCTTGATCTCAGGGTCACGAGTTTAAGAGTTTAAGCTCTGCGTTGGGCTCCATACCCAGTGTGGAGCCTACTTTAAAAAAAAAATAAAGGCTAAAAGCTATTTCTCTCACTACAGCAAAATACTACCTCAAAACTTGGATCTACACAAAGGCATTAGAAGTGTTTCAAAAGGTACATTAAGGGGTGGCTTCGTGGCTCAGTCATTAAGCAGCTGACTTTGGCTCAGGTCATTATCTCACAGTTTGTGAGTTCGAGTCCCACATCAGGCGAGCGCCAGCCCTGCTTTGGGTTAAACACAAGTCCCAGGTGAACACCGCTTCTCTCTTTCTCTCTGCCCCTCGTGGGATTCTTCCTCTTTCTCTCCCTGCCCTTCACTCACTTGCACCCTCTCTCTCAAAAAAAAAAAAAAAAAAAAAAAAAGAGGTATATATTAGATATAAATTTTTTTCTCATTTTTTTAATTTCATGTCTAAATGACGTACATAAGTCATACTTCTGTAGAAATAACACATATGACAGGAATAGTACATAAGAAGAGAAGGAGGAAATAGAAGCATACTCTTGCAATATTATATTATACATGAAGGTAGCCTGTGATAAACTAAAGTGGTACATTATAAAACCAAAGAGAAAGTCTTTGTGACCATAAGTTAGACTCAGATTTGCTAAATTAGATTTCATCAAATTCTGCTTTTCAAAACTACTGTTAAGGAAAGGCAAGCCACAGAACAGGAATACTCATTTACAAACTGACAAAGCTTATATATATCTATAATATGTACAGAACTCTCACAATTCAATAAAGCGAATAAGCCAATTCATAAAAAATATGGACAAAACATTTTAAGACACTTCACAAAAGATATGAAGAGCAAATAAGCATATGGAAAGATGCTTAACATTATTAGTCATTACAGAATTGCAAATAAAAGCACAATGATGTACCATTACACATCCACCAGAATAGCTAAGAACAAAGACTGATAAAAACAAGTCAGGATTTGAAGCTACCAGAATGGTCATACATTACTGACTAGAATGAAAAATGGTACAACCATTTTGGAAAAGAGGCTGCTTATAAAGTCAAAAACTCACTTCCTATACAACACAGCAATCCCACTCCAAATTTATTCATGAGATATGCAAACAGGAAAAAACTATTCAAATGTTCACAGCACCTTTGTTCATAGTAGCCAAAAACTGGAAACTTAAATGCTCATCAACTGGGTGAATGGACAAGCAAATTATGGTATATCCACCGACTGTAGATGTAAATGGAATACTACTAAGCAATAAAAAGAAACAAACCACTGGGGCACCTGGGTGGCTCAGTCGGTTAAGCATTCAACTTCAGCTCAGGTCATCTTGCGATTTGTGAGTTCGAGCCCCACATTGGGCTCTGTGCTGACAGCTCAGAGCCTGGAGCCTGGAGACTGCTTGGGATTCGGTGTCTCCCTCTCTCTCTGCCCCTCTCCCGCTCATGCTCTGTCTCTGTCTCTCTCTCAAAAAATAAATAAACATTAAAAAATTAAAAAAAACAAAAGCACTCAAATGCACATCAACAACAATGAATTTCAAAAGCATGCTAAGTGAATGGGAGACACCAAAGATTACATACCATATAATTCTACTGATATGAAGTTCAAGAAAGATAAAATTAATGTGACAAAAAGCAGATTAGCAGTTGCCAAGGACCACATGCAGAACAGGGGACAAACTACAAAGGGGCACAGGGAAGTTTTTGGGGTAATAGAAATGTTCTTTATCATGACTGTGGTAGAAGATA
The DNA here is from genome assembly GCF_014898765.1 of Herpailurus yagouaroundi. Taxonomy (NCBI): domain Eukaryota; kingdom Metazoa; phylum Chordata; class Mammalia; order Carnivora; family Felidae; genus Herpailurus; species Herpailurus yagouaroundi. The sequence continues at coordinate 86,983,913 of NW_024412391.1, read as the reverse complement.
CACAAGTATATCTATTTGTCAAAAGCATTTAATTTTATACATAAATTGGGAAATTATACTGTATGCAAATTATACCTTAATAAAACTGACTTTTTTTTTAATGAATGAATGAAATATGTCCAGTATACCTGGGTGGGAGGGGACAACTCAAATTAATTCAAGCCTGGATGTGAGAGGTCACTTCTAGATGACATTAATGAAGAGGACACCTCAACTATGGCTGGAAGAATGGACAAGGAGGATTAGCCAGCTGAGAGAAGGGCATAAACTAAAGTGTAGGGCACTTGCAATTCCATGTTTTTAACATAGTAAAGAGTCCAGCTTGCATTGTGATCAGCATATATAAATAAAGGTAGTGTGGGTCGGTCTGGGGTAAGGAATCATAAATGCCCAGTTCAAGAATTTGATTCGGTAAGTATGCTTCAGAGATACATGATAGAATCAAAATGGTATTTTAAGATTAATTTGAACGCAGAAAACAGGAAAGTGTCTAAGAGGAAAAACCCAAAGCAAAAAAACCCCACAATAAAAGCGTAAAGTAAGGAATTTCAAAACCAAAGTAAGAATAGATAGACTAAAGACCACTGCAAAAGGACCAACAGAACAAGCAATTCACTAGAACTGGGGAAGAACAAGAGGCAAGTGAAGTATTACTGAAGTTTTGGACCTAGGTGCCTTGGAGAAACTGTCACTTAAAACACATGAATACATGGGGGGTGGGAGGGAGGGGAGGGTGGGTGATGGGTATTGAGGAGGGCACCTGTTGGGATGAGCACTGGGTGTTGTATGGAAACCAATTTGACAATAAATTTCATATGTTAAAAAAAAAAACCATGAATACATGATGCATAGCACTTCTTAAAACAAAACATTATATAAACAACGTTAAAAAAAACAAAAAAACCCATGAAAAATAGTTGCTATGCCACAGAAAGTTAATACCCCTAATACACAAAAAAGCTTACAAATTAATAAGAAAAACAACAAAGAGAATAAATCAAGAAACTAAAACACTCAATAAATAGATGAAAATAAAGTCAGTCTTATTAGATATTAAAGAAAAGCAAATAAAAAAATAATCGCGTATCTGACAACTCCGAGTGATGATAGGTCTGAGGAAATGAGCAGTGGCACATTGTTGGGAAATAAAAAACGGTAAGAGCCTTCTGAAGGACAATATGACAGTGTATCAAAATTACAAATATGAGTACCATTTCTGACCCAACAATTTTACCTCTGAAAAGTCCAATATATGGGATTTAACGGGACAAATGCACATACAAAATATTTGCAACAAATACATACACATGTCAAAAATAAAAAACTAAGATTCTAGCAAAATGGACTTGGCCAAACAAGTTACAGTACATCCATACAACAAAATAACAAAAGCCAATAAAAAGAACATACTACAGAGTACAATGTACAAAACAGCATTGTAGTATATTCCCATAATTCCTAAGATTTATATAAAATCTTTTGTCTCTATGCTTTGCATATATGCATAAGTCCCATATATTATGCAGAGAGAAGTCTAGAAGAATGTTATTCAGAAATGCCAAAGATGATCATCTCAGGTGGTTGGATTCAGGACTTTTAATCTCTCACACTGTTCTGTAGTAACCAAAAAACCATGATTCTCTAGAATCTTTGTAAACAGGTGAAAAATACTCAAGAGTAGCATCAGAAGAAGAAATGATTTGGGGGCGCCTAGGTGGCGCAGTCGGTTAAGCGTCCGACTTCAGCCAGGTCACGATCTCACGGTCCGTGAGTTCGAGCCCCGCGTCGGACTCTGGGCTGATGGCTCGGAGACTGGAGCCTGTTTCCGATTCTGTGTCTCCCTCTCTCTCTGCCCCTCCCCCGTTCATGCTCTGTCTCTCTCTGTCCCAAAAATAAATAAACGTTGAAAAAAAAAAATTAAAAAACTAGAAAAAAAAATAAAAAAAATAAAAAGAAATGATTTGAAGAATGGTGAAATAATTAACTTAATATTAAATAAAGTAAGTTTGGAGAATCAATAACATATCTCAGTGAAAGTGCCTCTGTGCAACTGAAAATGCAGTAACAAAAGTGGGGAGGCATGCAGCCCATTAACTACTTTCAGTTTTCAGTTCCTCTCACTACCTTTTTCATTTCTTTTTTATAAACTCCAGTTTTTAAATGAGCAAAGGGGAAACCAAGAAACAGACTCTTAACTATAGAGAACAAACTGATGGTTACCAGAGACAAAGGGATGAAGGAATGGGTTTTGAAATAGGTGATGGGGATTAAGGAGCGTACTTGTCATGAGCACCCGGTGTTGTACGGAAGTGATGAATCACTATATTGCACACGTGAAACTAGTATTACACTGTACATCAACTAACTGGAATTTAAATTAAAACTTTAAAAATAAATAAATTCCAGCTTCTAACCTAGATTTTATTCTCTACATTCATTTTGTTTTCCAAATACATTAAGCAAACTAGATTCTCTCACGATTTACATATGTAGAAATTCAAGTAACAAAAATCACTGCAAACAAGTAGTACTTCTGATTCTAGCTTGATACTTTTGTTTCCGACATCCACTTAAAAGCATATAAATATCTAGCTATGAAACAAAGCCAACCAAAACCAAAATAACAGCAATAAAAATTTAAATGAGGGGTGCCTGGGTGGCTCAGTCAGTTGAGTGTCTGACTCCAGACTTCACCTCAGGTCGTGATCTCGTGGTTGGTTCGTGGGTTCAAGACTCCCACGTCCCGCTCTGGCCAGCAGTGTGAAGTCTGCCTGGAATTCTCTCTCATTCTCTCTCTCAAAGTAAATGAATAAATTAAAAAAAAAAGATTAAGTGATATTCACAGAGAAAGTGTAAAACGACAGATTAAAATGATCTAAAATATAAATATTAAGCAATATTAATTTTCAACTTATTTTTCAGAAACAGCTACAATTTTTCAGTTAGGAAATAAAGCTTGACATACAGTCAACTTGTTCAGAAAATTTTCACCAAGAAAAGCAGATCACTTATCTTGATTAGTATCAGAGTGCAAATATAAACACTAGGTCTGAATTTATTCTACTCACACAGAAAACGAGTCCCAGCATCTTCAACTCATGCCAGTAAAGAAGCAGCTAGAAAAAGGAAGTTCTTAGCTTTTCTCCTTACAAAATAAAATAATTACTTCATCTATCCTAGAGTATATGTGAACCAAAATAGCAAGTATTTTTTTTTTAATTTTTACTTATTTATTTTGAGAGAGACAGAGAATGCAAATGGGAGAGGGGCAAAGAAAGGGAGAGAGAATTCCAAGCAGGCTTCATGCTCAGCATGGAACCCAGACGCAGGGCTTGTGGGATCATGACCTGAACAGAAATCCAGAATGGATGCTTAACAGAACGAGCCACCCACGCATCCCCAAAATTCCAAGTTTAGAGACACAACTGGATTCTGCACAAACGCGGATTTTCATTAATCTATGGTGAAAAATGCTATCTAAACTAACTCAACCACTAATCAATACACTTTAAAATTTGTCCTCTAGGAGGTTACAATCTTACAGAGAAAACACAAATGTACGCAGCCAAATAATTAGAATATTAAATAGAATTTTTTGAAGCTCTATAATAAAGATAAAGCAAAGTGCTGCAGTAATATAAGAATTAACTTTTTCTAGATGAATGGAGCAAGACCTCAACATGGTTAAACTAGAGCTACGATTTGAATGCAAAGCCGGAAGCAGAGAAGAGGGAAAAACAGGGGCATTTCAAGGTAAAAGAACAGCAAGAGCAAGAATACAGAGAAATAAAAGGGCCTCTGGAAATAGAATTCTGATAGAATGGGGCCTGATCATAAAAGGTATTACCTGAAAATCCACTGAAAAGTCTGGACTTAATTCTATAAAATGGAAGTGACACAATCTAACCAAGACTAAGAAAATTCTCCTGATGGGGCGCCTGGGTGGCTCAGTCGGTTGAGCGTCCAACTTCGGCTCAGGTCACGATATCACAGTTCGTGGGTTCAAGCCCCATGTCGGGCTCTGTGCTGACAGCTCAGAGCCTGGAGCCTGCTTCAGATTCTGTGTCTCCCTCTCTCTCTCTGCCCCTCCCCCACTCGTGCTCTGTTTCTCAAAAATGAATAAATGTTAAAAGAAATTAAAAAAGAAAATTCTCCTGATAAAGAATGAAGTGGGAAGAAAGGGATGGAAGAAGAGAGAAGAAAAGAATGGTAACAGGAAGTCTGAGGGAAAACTAGGGACTGAACTAAGGTACTGAATGAAAATGAAAACGGGAGAAATACCAGTGTTAGAACAAATATATGATAAATGGGGCAGGGCACCTCGGTGCCTCAGTCAGTTGAGCAGTGTCTTGATTTCGGCTCAGGTCATAGTGTCACAGTTTGTTGGTTCGAGACCCATGTTGGGCTCTATACTGACAGGGCAGAGCCTGTTAGGATTCTCTGTCTCCCTCTCTCTCTGCCCCTCCCTCACCTGTGCTGTCTCTCAAAAATAAATAAACTTAAAAAATATACATGTGATAAGGACTACATAGATATAAATGCTGGGTAAAGTTTGGTCAGAGAAGAAGCAAAACACAAGCCTACTTTGAGAATGAAATAAGTGACTACAGGTTTGGACACTTAAGACACTTCACCTAAATTTCCATTCCTTCTGTGTATTTCTTCACTTATTCTAGTATCCTATACACTCAACACTTTTATTTATTTATTTTTTTTAATTTTTTTTTTCAACATTTATTTATTTTTGGGACAGAGAGAGACAAAGCATGAACGGGGGAGGGGCAGAGAGAGAGGGAGACACAGAATCGGAAACAGGCTCCAGGCTCTGAGCCATCAGCCCAGAGCCTGACGCGGGGCTCGAACTCACGGACCGTGAGATCGTGACCCGGCTGAAGTCGGACGCTTAACCGACTGCGCCACCCAGGCGCCCCTACACTCAACACTTTTAAAAAGCATTTTAAGAATTACATTCATCTAAGGATACTACCATTCTAGTAAGTACAAACCAAATCAGTAGCATTATCGGTTAATAGGAGCTTTTTCATTATCCCGGAGCGGTTTTATTTTACATATTTTTGAACACAGATTTTAAGACAATACACTAAATAAATCATGACAGAGGTATCCCAAATCATATGCAAGTAAATACTAATAACTTCACTGATTTACACCTAGGGTCCACCCATTTTTAGATTTTCAGGGTCTCTATACTATCCTGTAATGGAGGCTTTTGCTCCATTTAAAATAGAACTTCCACAATTTCAGACACAGAACCAATTACAGTATATATAACAATTTATTATACTGGTTGTAACTGATGAGACTTGAGTGACTTCAGATCAAGACATTCCATTACAAAACAACTGTCAATAACTAAGTATAATTAAAGCCTTCAAGGAATGCTTTTAGACTCATATTCATAAAAACTACAAGTTAATAAAGACCAAATGAGCTGAAACAATCTTTAGAGAAGACTTTCTTTTTTAAAAATTTCAAAATGCTGCAAAGATGGCCAGGAAAAAAAATCAATAAATAACCAAACAGGGAGATGAATTTCAGCAAAACAGATTATCACATGAGGGGGTCAGCTCCCTTGAAAGCCAGCTCCCTTTAACGCATGACAATACCAATACCTAATATCAAGAACACATACTTCAGTCAGCCCTGGGTTTGAATCCAAGCTGACTTAACTTTTTACAGCTTCAGTTTCCCAGTCTATCAATAGAAATGTATCTTAGGGGATTTGAGGGTGAATGTATGATAAGTATTTATCAATGCCTGGCATATAGTAAAATCCAAATCTCAGTACCATTCCCTCCCTTTATTAAACAGCTCTCTCTTCAGTACACTCTCACACTTACTATAGGGCCAGTCAGCAAAATTATGTGACTTCCCACACCCCGATAGTCAAGCAGTAAAGAAAATATGGTAAACTGGTTATACAGAGAAAACGTAAAGCTAAGGAGGGACTGATGAAAAGAAAAGCAGGAGGAGAGGACTGAAAATTCAGATGAAGGCCTAAAGAAAACTGTGATTTAGAAGTCAATAGAATGGAGAGGATTTATTCTAGGAATTAACACCAAGAAAAAACTTCATACCATGGTTTCAATACCATTTTCAATGTGCATGCATTTCCTTAAAATATTACACTGACAATTTATGAATACATTAGGTCCATGTGGACTGGTAAAAGATCTCACTGATATTTCTCATAGCATAGCACATGGTCTCTATTAAATACTTATGCAATCCAGGCCCACTGTAATATTTCACATGCTCCATAAACTCCATCATCCCTTCATTTACCCATTCAACAATTATTAGGAGACTACATGTGCCGGATGCCATGCTGAACACCAGGAATACAGTGGTGGGCATGACAGGATAGCTGCCTTCACAAGGCTCACGATCTAGCAGTCTATTCATTAAACAACATGAGACACTTAAGACATCACTAAATCCTGAAAGTAAATAAAACTTTTAGCATTAAACTGGACAAGTTCAATTTCCTAAACAGTAATAACACATTTGTTATATTTAAAAATCTTTAAAAACCACACCTCACGAAAAATGAAGTTCTTGGCCCTAGAGAAGAAAAGACGACATGGGAAGTGTCTTTACATTTTAAAGAGGTGGCACACAGGTTTGCTCTGTATCATTCCAAAGGGATAAACTTGAAGCAATGGGTAGAAAGTTATATGGACATAGATTTCTGTTTCAATGTGAAGAATTCTAATAATTCAAACTACGCCATAATAACTCGACATTACATTTCTATCATAATCTATAGTATTTCTATACTTTACAAAACACAAATTTTCACTTAATCCTTGAAATAATCCAAAAATCACAAGCATTTTCCCATTATAGTTCAGAAACGGGAGCCTTTAAGAGAGGGTCTTGCTAAGTCAGGACTAGAATTCAAGTCCCAAATCTAATGGAACAGGCCATCTCAAAATAATGTTTTCCCAGGTCTGGATGTTTCAGGCACACACCAAATGCAAATGGACAGCTGTCAGGAATGTTGGCCAAGATACTCTAAAGTCTCTTCCAAATCCAATCCATTAGAAATACTGGTGGTCAGTATAAACACCGTGAAAAGATTCAGCAATGAATGGCCCTCTAGAATGCAAGCTTCATGAGGGCAAGGACCTCATCTTCCTTCACCAATCTATTCCAGTCCCTAGAACAGTAAGTGGCATATAATGTGCTTAACAAATATTTGCTAATAAAGATGAATAATCCTAATCATACATACCACTACTCTACAATATATATAAAATACACAGCACCATAGTGGAGGGCCTTGCTAAAGTAACCAGCAACTAAAAAACCAAACAAACACATAAATCTACTCTTATATTGCATCATACACTTAAAAATTACAATGTAAAGCGCTGAAACTTAACCTAATCAGTTTTCAAAAACAGTCAACTGCAAAAAAAAAAAAAAAAAAAAAAAAAA
>NW_024412391.1:86887113-86976349 GCF_014898765.1 Herpailurus yagouaroundi | reverse complement strand
AAAAAAAAAAAAAAAAAAAAAAAAAAAGAAAGAAAAGAAAGCAAGCCTTTTGGCAAACCTAAAATATTTTAACTAAAAGTAAAATGCAAAGTCTTACAAGACATAAAAGCTAAGTGGTCACTGTTAATAGTCTTTATTAAGGCATCAACTAGCATTTTAAGTGTACTTGAACACTGTAAGAAACACATGTACACAGATGTTTTCATTTAAAGACAAACTCACACCCAGATCTCTACTCCAATCACATCTTCACAAATATTTACTAGGCTGACACTTCAAAGAGATCTCCTAATTTTACAGATACATGAATTGAGATTCAACATAATTTCTACTTAGAGATTCTTAGCATCCACTTGGCATTACAGCAAACTAAGGCCAATAGGAAAAGCATAACAGATGCAAACGTCATTCTGTAATACCCTAAAATATAAGGCCTAGAATTTCCAGACAGCTCAAGGAATTAAGAACCTACAAAATATTCAAAAGTTATTTTTAATTCACTTTGCTTCACAGGTATGCATATATCAATGCACACGCTTTTCCTGAAGAATTACGTAACAAGGTATAACAACTACATAAAAAGATTTACTCCAATTTCACTAGATTAAATTACCCCTTTTAAAGATTCCTGAACAAAGATCCTGATATTTAAAAGTATAGCTAACTTATGGTAAATGTAAACAGTAACCTTAAAGTAATGGTAAATAGTGTAATAGTGTAAGGATGTACCAGACCATTTGCTTGGTCACACCAATTAATTATACGTCATTAGCAACTGGGTGGTCATCACAAACCAACAGAGAAACCACAATGTTGTCATTTTTTTTCTACTTTTGAACACTTAAAAAAACATTCCACACAAGAATATCACAAATCGGGCATCTTCCTTGCCTTGAGAATTTAGAACTATAAGGCTTCCACATCTTAGAAGAATAAACTTTACAGAAAACCTTTTTCTGTCGTTGTATTAATCACCTGAAACATCTGAAATGTACATCTAACTGACATCAGCAAGTGATTCTGATTCTCTCCTACAATATTTAGGCCCTAGCTGCAGTCCGTTCCTAAATCTCCGACGATAAAACCTCTTCATAGGGCTTTCAAAATGATGACAAATTAAAACATCTAGGTTTACCCAAAGTAATTGTGCTGGAAAAGCAAAGAGCAGTTGAGGGAAATCTGTGAATATATCAATGCAACAAGTTGAAAACTTTGAACTCTTTCTTAGAAATTTTCCCTGCACGAGCGAGAAGAAAAAAACTGCGGGACCTGTTGCTTTGTCCCTCCAACCCACTAAAAGGTGTCGTGGGCGCGCGAAAATGCCTCTCCCGACTTGAAGCCCAGTCTGAAGATGAGTTTTCTAGGGCCGGTTGTAGAGCTAAGTGGCTCCAAGAGGCCAATCACCACTTTCCCTGCCCCCTGGGGATCTGGCCAGCGCTGCGGAGGACCGGCGCGCACCAGGCGGCGGACTCACCTGATCACCGGGCTGTAGGGGCTCCGGGAGCGGCGCCAGCTGCTGCTGCTGTAGGGGCTCGGGGACACGTCGCCGCCCCGCTCGTAGGAGCTGTGGCGGCTGTAGCTGGGGGAGCGGCGGCGGCTGTAGGGGCTCGGGGAGCGTGGCAGCCGCCGAGAGTACGGGCTGCTGCCACCTCCTGCCGGGCTGGGGGACTTGCGGCTTCTCAGGCTCTGCGAGGCCCTGTGGGACACCGGGCTGTCGTCCCGGCCTCCCAGCGGGCTCAGGGACCGCTGCCGCCGCCTGTAGGCCTTGGGCTCGCTCTTGTCCTCCCGGTAGGCCTTGGGCGGCTCCTTGTAGGCCGAAGGCGGCTCCTTGGACGACTTAGTCCGGCTCCGGTGAGCCTTCAGGTCTCGATCCTTGCGGCTACTGCTGCTGCTAGACGTGGCCGAGGCGCTTTTCCGGCGGCCGCCGCTGCTGCTGCTGCTGCCGCTCTTAGCGGCCTCGGCCCGCTCCTCGCCGCTGTGGCTGTGGCGGCTGCGGGACTTGGAGGCCTCGCTGCCGCCGCGCTGCCCGTCCCGCCGCCGGTGCTCGCGGTGGCGCTCCTTGCTGCGGCCGCTGCTGCTGCGGCGGTCCCGGCGGGGCCTGCGCTCCGACCCCTCCCCGCGCCGCTGGGTGCCGGAGGAGGAGGCCGGACTCCCGCCGCTGCCCCCCGTTCCCCCGGCAGCCGTCGCCGCCGTTGCCGCGCTGGCCCCCCCCAGCAGCAGCCCCTGCTCGGACTGGGAGCTCACATCCTCGTATTCCACCAGCGGGGTCACACCCCCGCCGCTACTAGCACCGCCACCGCCGTCCTGCTGCGGCTGGGGCAGCGAGAAGACCCGACGCTTCTCCGCCTCCTGCCCGGCGCGGGGCCCGCGGCGCCGCTTCTGCCGCCCTCCTGCGCGCCTCTTGCCTCTCGCCAGCCGCTTGACCTCCAGAGGGGGGCCCGGGCTGAAGCAAGAGGAGGAGGCCGCGGCGGCGGCGGCTGCGGCGGCGGCCGTGCCGGGAGCAGCCAGGAAGAGCAGAGGCGGCGGGGGCGGCGGCGGTTGCAGGAGCTGCGGCTGCAGGAGCGGCAACAGCAGCGGCGGCTGCTGAGGGGACAGGAATCGCCTCCGCTTGCGGCGTTCCTCCAACTTCTTCTCCGCCCAGCTCAGGCCCCCGCCTCCCCCCAGCGCCGTGTCCGAGCTGCTCGGCATCGCCTAGAGCCCGCCGCAGAGCGCGGCGCGGGTGCGGCCTCCTCCCGGGTCAGATCCTGGCCATCTCCCCCGCCGGAAACGGGAACTGCGGCGGCGGCGGAGGGACACCGAGCACCAGGGCCAGCCAGGGGACGCGCCACGATAATCCGGGTCAGGACTCGGGTCCCTGGGTTCCAGGTCACAGTGGGGTATGCAGCGGCCTCCGGGCCTGAGGGAAGCAGAAATCCGGGTGGCAGAGCTCGCGATCGTGCTCGTCGTCCTCTCCTCAGCAGCAAAAACACCAGATGCGCCGGGCGCTGACCTGCGGGGGAGTCCGGAGTCCTCCAAGTGCCCCCGGGGGTGGGGGAGCGGCCTCGGCCGCGCTCTCGGCTCGGGCAGCGCAACGCGGAAGTACCACCTTCGTCTCCGCTTCACTCCATCGCGCCCTGACGTTGGGTGCGAGTTCAGGGGAGGGGAGTGGGCGAGACAACAACACGCCTCCGCCGCCGCCTCCTCAGCGTCGACGTCGTCCTCCTGTGGTGGCGGCGACACACGGCGGGCGCCTCGGAAGTGGCCTGGGCCTGACAACAACTCCCGGCCTAGGGCCTCGCGCACTCTGCCGCCCGCAGGGACGGGCGGCGGGGCGGGGCGAGGCGGGGGCGACCGGGCTGCGGCTCACGGTTGGGGCAGCGAGTGTGCGGGGCTGGGCGGGGGGCTGTTTCCGGGGAGCCGGCGCCCGCGCCCCCGGCAAGTTTCTGAGCCTGTGGCGGTGGGTTCGGGCCCTGACTTTCTTCTTCCTTCGCCGCCGCCGCGAACAGAGGTGGCGGAGCTCCCTTTTCCTCCGCTCCCCCCCCCTCCACGAGGAGGCTCCTGGTGTGCGCGGCCGGCCCCGGCTCGCTCCTCCCCTTCCCTCGCCGATCTTCGTCAGGAGGAGGGAGGGCGACGGGACTTGCTGGTTGGGCCCTAACCTCCACAACCCCTCCTTCTCGCCTCGCTCTTTCGGCCTTTCCCCTCGGCCCTGACGCAAGGCCGGGGACGCGCACGCACGTCACGCTCCGAGAAAGCCGAAGGTGAGTGGTGTCGGGGCAAAGGAGGCGGGAACAAAGTTGCCGCGCACCAGCGTGCTCGCTCCCGCCGGAGACGGGCGTGCGGGCCGGAAGTGGCGTAACGTAGAAACGGCTCCACTTCCGGTGAGGGTGGGACTCTGTGTGAAGAAGGGTTAAAGAAAGGAGAGGTTTCGTGTACCGCCCACTGCTGTCGCTCGAGACTCTCGCAGTGATGGCACGCCGGTCGTGCCTGTTGCGTCCAACGCGGTGTTGCACCGCCCGCCTGTTGAAAGGTCACGGCGACAGCAAGAATCTAGAGACTCATTAGTAACGCCGTTAGGAGCCTCTGGGCTGGGTAGTCATTCTATCTTGTACCCTCAGCCAAATCCCGGGGATGGAATAGCTGCGACAGGAAAAGAGAGGGCACCGTGCAAAAGAGAGCAGAAGTGGCGTTGGTTTAAACTGTCTTACGAACACCCAAGTTGGAGGCCCCATCTTAACCTAAAAGCACACTTGGGAATCAGAGTCTTGAGCTTTGGTAACACTGAAATCTACTTTAAAAAAGAAAGAGCCTTGAATTGATTAGGGGAATAAATGAAACTTCCAAAGGAGCTACTGGAAATCCCAAAATTATTACCAGCAGCTAGAAGTCAAAACATTTTGCTCAAATGAGGACTGCCCTCTTGGCACTTCACCCACTTTCTTCTTAATATCTAAACCTATGGCGCTGCCAAACGTAGCCATTCGGTGACCTCATGTCTCCTTTCTTGCCTTCCCAAATTGCCTTTCAGTTATAGACTGGGCTCATAGGATAATTAGATTGAAATTTAAATGGGTTATTGGCTTTTAATATACTTGAAAAAAAGCTGAGCAGTCCATTCAGTGGCTACAAGTAGTAACCCCTTTACATGTTTGTTTTTTTCAAATCATCAGTTGGTTCTTAGTTCCCAAACACTTGGTATGCTTCCATCATTCATACCTTAGTGTAAATATTTTAATTGGTTTGACATCCATTAACACTGTATTTCAGACTGGACTAATCTAAGCTAAAATCAGACTTTACTGAAAGAAAGAATACAAAGGGTATGTGTTTGCTGAAGGATAAAGGAGGAGGCAAAGCATTGCCCAGGAAGGTAGGCCTGGGTGGGCCACACAGTGGGCTCTACTGTGCAGCCAGAAGGAAGTGGTAAGGGCACTGGAAAACGGAATAGAAAAGTAAGGGCCAGGGTGCCTAAAACAAATTCCTCCTTGGCAGTATGCTGAGTGAAGGTCGTATAGCCCGCTAAAGACCAGTTAGAACATGTTTTTTTCCAAAAAATAGGATTAACCTCTACTATCATCGTACTTTGAAAAGCCTGGAGTAACAGAGCAGGGGAGCAAGATAAGAGATTTATTTAGCAGTTTCTCAAATCTATAACCAATTTCACGTGAGAATGTGATCTATACTTGTAAAAAAACTTGACCCATAATTCATGGGCAGCTTCCAGGCCAGGTGGCAAACAGAAAAGGTGTACTAAAATATTTTTAGTGGGATTTTGCTGCCCACATGTTTCTGTAAAGATTCTATCTTGGGAGCAATGGGAAGAAGTGGAAGAAATGAAGCATTTTGAGCTCCTGAGAGATACATACATACAATGAAATACTAATAATTAATAGACTCCAAACTAAAAACAAAAGACAAAAACAAAAAATGAGAAAGACCTTCAGATTAAAAGTCATCTGTTTCTATAAGCTTGGCTACTTGTCTTCATATAAAGAGGTTTGAAATTGCCAGTTGGGACTATATTTTAGTATTTTGCTGTTTGTGTGTTATAATTTATTGCCTCTTGATTTTAAAAGAAAAAAAAAAAACAGGTGGTAAGTTTTTTGCTTTCTTTATCTAACAGTCATATCGTACCATATCAGCTGTTCTTAAAGTATGCCTTGAGACTAAAACCTATTCAGCGACTCATGCAGTCAGAACACTTTTCCTAATAATAAGATATGATTTGTCTTTTTTATTCTAATTCTTTCATGAATGTATGGTGGAGTTTTCCAGAGACGACATGACATGTGATGACATCGTTCTGGTGGCTAATAGAATGTGTGCTTGTGTGTTCATTTGTTTTCTAGAATGTTCTAAGGTATTAGGTTTCTGAAATGTGTAAACATTTGGAAAATCTGCATAACTCCATGAACTGATATTTTCCATATGAGTAATGGGTGATATTACAAAGTCATGAGTAAAACATTCATTCAAAGTGCAAGACTGACTGAGGGATTTTAATATAACAGTACAAAACATTCATGGATAGGATTTGAGATTCCACTTTACAACTAACCTTTAAGAAACTACTGTGGAGTTTTGATGTAATATCAAAGAATAACCACAATTATCTGGAAAGGGTATTAAAATACTTCCTCTCTTTTCCAAGGACATATCTTGTTCATATATTTTCACTGAAACAACATACTGCGACAAATGGCATAAAAAGGCAGAAATGAGAATCAGTTTTGGTTCTATTAAACCAGTCGATAAAGAGATCTCCAGAAAGGTAAAACAATAATCCTCTCAGTTTTGTTTTGTTTTGTAAAAATAGTTAATTTAAATGTGTTTGTTGTGTTAATATATGACGGGGTTATTGTCATTTCAGATGACAATTTTTAATTTTCTCCACTTTTATTTTTAATATCAATAGATATAACTCACATAAACAAAAGCTCTTTGTGGGCCTCAAAAAATTTTAAGAGTATGAAACGATCCTCAGATCAAAACCTTTGAGAAATAGTATATAAAATCATTAAAATTCTGATTCTCTGCTTCATGCTTCTAACGTACAAACTGTTGACAGGCCATTCACTATCATTCCAGGATCCTTATCACTAGGAGTTTCTGCAGTGTCTTTCAACACTGTTCCGCCTCTGGAGAGGCTGGTTGTTTGACTTTCAGTTAGGTTTTTCTCCACCTTGAAAGAAATTAAGCTCTTCTTAAGTCAGCCCACTATCACATGGAAGATTGTCAACTAAGACAGTGGAACTTCTCAATTCAATAACAAAAACGTAGTGTCTAGTATTTACTGAGCACTTGCTGTGTATCAGGCTCTGTGCTAAGTGCTTTATTTTTATTTTCTCATTTAATCCTCATCAGTACCTATAAGTAGGGTGACCATAGTTCTGGGTTTGCCTGGGGCGGTCCTGGTTTATGCCACTTGCTGAAGCATAATTATTAATAGTATCCCCTTTCCAGCACATTAAGGTTTTCCAGTTTGGACATAAATTGTCTTCTCATCTGACTTATAAAAATTATTTTTTTTTTTATTTTTTTTTCAACGTTTATTTATTTTTGGGACAGAGAGAGACAGAGCATGAACGGGGGAGGAGCAGAGAGAGAGGGAGACACAGAATCGGAAGCAGGCTCCAGGCTCTGGGCCATCAGCCCAGAGCCTGACGCGGGGCTCGAACTCCCGGACCGCGAGATCGTGACCTGGCTGAAGTCGGACGCTTAAAAATTATTACCACAGTTTACAAATGAGGAAATTGAGGCATAGTTTGAATGCCTTGAGTACATTGCTAGTAAATTTGGATCTGGATTCTAACCCAAGTCTGTCTAGGTTTGTAGTCCAGTCTTTTAAGAATTACAAGATGTTTCACAGTGCTATCAGTCCTGAGATTTATGTTGAACACAACTATAGTAATAAATTTCCCAGCAAAAGGAAATAGAACGCAAAATTTGTAACACAATTTTAAGATCAATTTCACTAGTAAGACTCAGAAGCGAAAGATGTGCCTCTCCCATGCTCATCTTTCACACAGTTCAGAACCCACACTGGCTATCAACCCTTTGCAGAAGAGCAATGCTACCTCTGTGTGTGAGAGTGGGTGGGGATTTGGGGGTACTGGGGATAGAGTTGTTGCTGGTTCAATAAAGCTGAAGGATACCTATTTACAGAATAGGAATGGTGGACTAAACTGCTAGAGACCTTCCTAATATGGATTCTCCCTGATCATAAGTTAACAGAACACTGGTTACGGAGGGGGTATAAATGTGCCTAGCTAAAAACTACATCTTCCAGCACTCTGCAGGTGAAGGACAAGAACATATTATGTAGTTCTGGCCAATGAAATGGAAGCAGAACAGTTTGGATGAGGTTTCTGTAAATGCTTCTGAAAATGGAAGACCAGTTTAACTGACCTGTGCCTTTTGCCCTTCACCCTTACTTTTCTTTACGTCTGGATGCAATACTGGAGTTTGGGCAGCCGTCTTGTGACTACGAAGGAACAAGTGCGGGCTAAGGATTACTAGGTGGAGGGGGAGTGGAGGACCCTGGCTCCCTGAGGATGTTGTGGATGTGCCAAACCAATCCTGGACTGAAAAAGACATAAATCTGGTAATATGTTTAAGCCACTGCTTTTTCCAGTTTTATTACAGCCAAACTAAATTCCTAAACACTTCAGTGTGACCCCATGCTCATCCCACTTCCATGATAGATATCATTAATTAATGACAGCGCTCCTTCCTGCGCATCCTATATATAGCCTCAGACTCCATCTCAAAATAAGTGCCTGAAACCCACACTGGAGCAGATCAGCCACATTGCCCAGCAGCTCGGGCTCAAGAAGGACATGGTGTGGTTCTACAGTCCTCATTAGAAGGGCAACTGATTTAGCAGTGACTATTCATGATGAGAGGATTTTGAGTCTGCGTGCCTCCTTTCTCAGAGGCACCAGTATCCTTTTTCTATGGCACGAGGGCCCCATTTTGGTGCCCCAGGTTATGGGGTCCTTCACTAGGCTGTACCGCATCCATTCAAATTGAGGTGCCTGCCCCTTCCCAGGAATGGGGGGAGAGGAGTGGGAAATCTATGGGAAGAGAACCCTGGGGATTATATCAGGCCTTTGGGGATTAAGCTATTCATTCACTAAGAAAGGAATTGGGAACACAAAGGGTGTAGGGACAGGGAGTTTGAGGAGTTAGTTGGAGGGAAGGTAAAGTTCAGTGGTGCTCTGTTTTTGTTTTTGTTTTTAATGTATTTTATTTTAGAGAGAGAAAGAATGTGTGAACCCAGAAGGGGCAGAGAGGGAGACACAATGTGAAGCAGGCTCTAAGCTCTGAGCTGTCAGCACAGAGCCTGACACAGGGCTCAAACTCATGGGAAATCATGACCTGAGCTGAAGTCGGATGCCTAAACCAACTGAGCCACCCAGGCGCCCTTTTGTGGTGCTCTTGATTTTAATCTATACATCACGCATAACTTTTTTCTTAAGCCTGGGGGAGGCGCACACAAACATAGTATATTTCAGAATAAAAGTAAAACTCAAAATTTGTGATAAAATTTTAAGATGAATTTTACTAATAATAGATGAAAATGATAGATGTGCTGGTCCCATGCTCATCTTTTCCATGGTTCAGAGGCCCATTACCAATAGGTCAGAGATGGTACCAGCAATTAAATCATTTTTCATGCCTGTCCTAGAGCAACTTTTGTAATTTTTGGGGGGATTTGGTCCAAAAACTAGGATTCACACTTTGGCATAAAACTATGAACATTACAGTTATCTTATACTAGTTATGCCTTAGTTATAGAGATAAATCAAATTAATACATTGAATTATGTCAGAATTTAAAATGGATATACCTTTTTGGGATATTTTGTTAATGTGTAACTTCATCAGAATATGTACTCTTAGGAGATTTTCAGGAATATTTGGAAGTTCAAGTATAGAACAAGAATACTTTAAATTTCCAATTATATCCACTAAGAGAGTTGATGGAGAAAGTGCAAACAAACATGAACAATTCATCTATGTTGTGTTAAAGTTCTTATTAGTGAAGTCATTATAATCTTAAAGTACACTATTGGTGATATAGATCAAGTGAAATGATTTCTCCCAGCACTTTTTAACTGACAATGAGAATCTTATTTTGTTTTCAGAGCATTACAATAAAAGTATTAGACTTAGAATTTAAGAGTTGATTCACCTTTATTTTTATGGTCAGATCATTTTCAACAAGGGTCCCAAAATAATTCAATGGGGAAGAATAGTCTTTTCAACGAACGGTGCTGAGACAACTGGGTAGCCACATACAAAAGAACATAGTTGGACCCCAATCTCATACCATATTCAAAAATTAACACAAAATGGATTAGAGACCTAATATAAGACCTAAAACTATAAAACTCTGAGAAGGAAACATACAAATAAATATTTGCAATTTGGGGTCACATAAAATCTCAGATGAGATACCAAGGATACAAATGACAAAAGGAAAAATAGATAAATTGGACATATTATGATTCAAAAGCTTTGTGCTTCAAATGACAACATCAAGAAAGTGAACAGCTCATATATATATACATATATATATACATATATATGTGTGTATATATATATATATATGTTAAGGGACTTGTATCTAGAATATATAAAGAATTCCTACAACTCAATATTGAAATGAAAAAACCCAATTTTAAAATGGTTAAAGGATCTGAATAGACTCTTCTCCAAAGAAGATACAAATAGCTAAAAAAGGACATGAAAAGATGCTCAACATCATTAGCTATTAGGGAAATTCAGATAAAAATCACAATGAGATACCACTTCAAACACCAGGCTGGCAGTAATCACTAGATAAGTTTTGTTGAAAAATGTGGAGAAAATGGACCTTCATACATTGCTGGTAAGGAAGTAAAATTGGTATGGCTGCTTTGGAAAACAGTTTGACAGTTGCTCAAAGTGCTAAACATAGAATTTCAATGTGGCCCAGCAATTCTACCGTTAAGTATATACCTATGAGTTGTGAAAACCTATCTCCATGCAAAAACTTGTACATGAATGTTTATAGCAGCATAATAGCCAAAAAGTAGAAAGGGCCCAAATGTCCATCAACAGATGAATGGATAAACAACATGTGAGAGATCCATACAATATAGTATTTGTCAGCAATAAAAAGGAATGAACTTCTAATACATGCTATAACACGGATGAACTTTGAAAACATTATGCCAGATTAAGCCTTAGTTTCTGTCTTTTCAATGTTATCTAAAGTACAAAGTAGACAGGTTTTTTTAAAGATTTTATTTATTTTTTTAAGTTTATGTATTTTGAGAGAGAGCACGCACATGTGCACACTCGCACACGAGCAGGAGAGGGGCAAAGAGAGAGGGAGAGAGAGAATCCCAAGCAGGCTCCTTGCTGTCAGTGTGGAGTCCAACATGCGGCTCAGTCTTCTGAACCATGGGATCATGACCTGAGCTGAAATCAAGAGTCAGAAGTTTAGCAGATTGAGATACCCACGTGCCCCGCCATTTTATTCTTAAGCCCTGCACAACATAGGTTGTGCTTAATGAATATTGGGAGAATTGATGGATTGATTTTGCCGATTTATCAATGAAAATAATTCTACTGAAAGTTAGAAAGTTAGTTAAAAATCCTAAGTAAAAAAGGAATTTATTGAAGATGTGTAAAGGGCTCACAAATTGAAGCTATAATACCAAGGCTTAAATAATAGGTAAAGACCCAGATAAATCCAGACAGCAAGGAAGCCAGAAAACGTGAGGAAGAATCGCTGAGGAAGGACACAACCACCTCTGTGGAAGGACACTGCTGTTTAGAGATAATGTCCCCACTAGTGTGAATTAAATCTCATCACTTCTTTACTTTTGTGTCACTTGGTTAAGATTCAACTTTCTGAGAAAAATGATCATTGGCTAAAGATCATGTGCCCATGCAGGCTGCTAGGGTAAATGGCCCCTTACACTTCCCGAGTGGGAAGGAGGGTGTGACCTCTCAACGAGACAGTGGGGGAATTTCCTCCAACAGGAAGAAGGGTTGGTTATGCTGCAGCCAAGAAAGTCCAGCTGTCCATTACAGCTGTCTAGAACTAAAGCAAAATATGTGTTCTCATACAGAGCAGTCTGTTTTGGTGCCATGTGTGTGTTTAGGGCCCCTGGAATGGCTTAAAAAGTAATAAAACACAAGAATTGGGCATGATGTTTTCAGAGAAACATAATCTTCATTTTATAATCAAATGGAATATTCAGTAATTTGGATGTGTTTATGCTAGAATTTTTACTTAAGAGCTCAGGTAAGGATAGAAAGAGAAATTATAAGATAGACATTTCAAACATCATCTGAAAAGAACTTAAAATACTTTTGCTTGCATTATCCATAAGTTCCTTACTGCTCCAATCTCAATTACAGCATACAGTTCTACCTTTCTGTGGAAATGGGCATGAGCCTAGAAATTCAAAGGACTTTGAAAGTTACTCAACAAAAGTTAAAATGCCTGTCGAATTTTGAGGAAACCTCGCAGTAATTAATATTTACTGAGAGACTGGGGCGCCTGGGTGGCGCAGTCGGTTAAGCGTCCGACTTCAGCCAGGTCACGATCTCGCGGTCCGTGAGTTCGAGCCCCGCGTCAGGCTCTGGGCTGATGGCTCAGAGCCTGGAGCCTGTTTCCGATTCTGTGTCTCCCTCTCTCTCTGCCCCTCCCCCGTTCATGCTCTGTCTCTCTCTGTCCCAAAAATAAATAAACGTTGAAAAAAAAAATATTTACTGAGAGACTACCAAGAATTCAGGCTCATACAAACAAGATGAAGGGTTTTTCTCAGATATGAAAGAGATGAACCATCTAAGAAAAAAAAGTTTAGCATAAACCTGAAGAACCAAGGATGAAAAAGGATGTGTATATAGCTACACAAAAACCTGCACGTCAGTGTTTATAGCAGCTTTTTCCATAATTTCCAAAATGTGGAAGCAACTGAGATAGCCATCAGTAAGTGAATGGGTAAACCAACTGTGGTACATCCATTCAGTAGAATATTACTCAGCAATGAAAAGAATTGAGCTCTCAAGCCACAAAAGACATGGAGGAACCCAGGTGCATATCACTAAGTGAAAGAAACCAATTGGAAGAGGCTTAATACTGTATGATTCTAATGATATGACATTCTGGGAAAGGCAAAACTGGAGATAGTAAAAAGATCAGAGGTTCTTAGGGGAGGATGGAATATTTTTAAGGAAGTGAACTGTTCTGTATGATGCTGTAAAGGTAGATACGTGTCATTATACATTTGTCAAAATCCATAGCATGCACAACACTAAGAGTGAACCCAATGTAGACTATGAACTTCAATAATAATAATGCATCCCTATTGATTCATTAACTGTAACAAGCACACCACAGTAATGCAAGACGTTAGTTGAAGAAACTAGGGGGTGAAGAGTTTATGGGACTCTATCCATCTTGCTCAATTTTTCTGTTAACCTAAAACTGCTCAAAAAGGTAAAGTCTATTACTTTTTTAAAAATGTTTATTTTGAAAGAGATTTAGAGCATGAGCAGGGCAGTGAGAGAAGGAGAGAGAGAATCCCAAGTAGGCCCTGTCCTCTCAGCACAGAGCTCAATGTGGGACTCAGACTCACAAACTGTAAGATCATGACCCGAGCCGAGATAAAGGATCAGACGCTTAACAGACTGAGCAAGCCAGGTGCTCTAAAATCTATTACTTTTTTAGAAAGAGAGAGGGGCACCTAAGTGGCTCAGTTGGTTAAGCGTCCATGCAACTTTTGGTTTCAGCTCAGGTCATGACCTCACAATTCGCGGGTTTGAGACCTGTGTAGGGGTATGTGCCACCAGTGCAAAGCCTGTTTTCGATTCTCTCTCTCTCCCTCTCTCTGCCCCTCCCCTGCTCTCTCTTTCTCTCTCCAAATAAGTAAATAAACTTTAAAAAATAATAAAAAATAAAAATGAAAAGACAGAAACACAGAGGTGCCTGGCTGGCTCTGTTGATGGGGCATGCGACTTTTGGTCTCGGGATTGTGAGTTAGAGCCCGGCACTGGGTATAGAGAGTAGAGATTACTTAAAATAAAAGTCTTTTTAAAAAAAGAGAGAGAGAGAAGCACTTACAATTGTAACTTTGAAACTTTGAAATACTATAAATGTCTTAGTTATGTTTGCCATAGTATCTATCATACTAATAAAAATTGATTGGTATTTTCTTCACAAGTGGCAGGTGAAACAGATGCTGAGGAAAAAAAATGAAATAGATGGACATAAACACACAAGTAAGTATTTACTGACTGGATTAGACAGCCCCCAAGATGAACCCCAATGATCCTCATGTCCTTTTTATTATTGTTTTAAGCCCCTAAATTTTGCAGTATTTGCTATTCCACAATAGATAATTATTACAACACACTTCAACTAGGATTAAATCAATGGATGCACATCACAGAACAAACATCCTAACAACACATAAACAACTCTGGATTTGTAGGGCTTTGGAGAGGTTTTGGACTCAGGTATAGGAAGTATTACAGAGGGAAAGAAAGAGAAATGAGTCAGGATCAGACCATCCAAAGGTGCATAGGGAACAGACTTTGAGACACAGAATAGTTGCCAGCCAGATGATTACATCTGGAGGCTGGGATGGACAGGAGAATTCCTTTCTAGAGAACTACCTAGAGAGAATTAGGGGTGTTAGGAAGGAGTTGGTAGAGCAGAGAAAAGCTCTCCCTTCTGGCATGGGAGAAGTTTCCATCGTAAAAACCAGCCCATGACCTGTACTCTCCAGGAAAGCCTATCAATTGAGAATCTCCTTCTTTGTCTACAAATCAGTCAGTCTTACCGTTGCCTCTTTAAAAAAAAAAAATCAAATCAATTTTATTACAAAATCAATTTGTTTATAATATAGTGGCAAACACATAAGGCATGTAACCACCACACAAAGAATATGTCATTCACAAAAATAAACTTTCCTCCTGCCTCTTTGCAATCAATCACCACTGCCACCACCAGCCCACCGTAGGCAACTAGTTTTCATGTTCTAGAACTCTGCTGAACTGAATCATAGAGTATGCAGTACTGGCTTCTCTTGCTAGACATAGTGTTTTTGAGATTTGTCGTGTTGTAACTCAGTAATTCATTTCTTTCTGTTGCTGAGTAGTACTCCCTTGAATGGATAGACCACATTGCTTATCCATTCACCTGTGGTTGCACATTCAGGTTGTTTCCAGTTGGGAGCTATTATGTACAAAACTATTAAATTCACATATCTACCACTAGAGTCTCATATAGAATAGTTTCACTTCCCTAAAAAAATTCTGTGATTCACCCATTTAACCCTCTCCCATTCCCCTCAAGCCTCTGGCCTGTCAATCACTGATCTTTTTAATACTGCTATAGTTTACCTTTTCCATGATGTAATTGTAATTATAATTATGCAGTAATCTTTTGGGACAGGCACCTTTCACTTAGCAATATGTATTTAAGAGTCATCCATACCTTTTTGTGGCTTGATAGCTAATTTCTTTTTTGTGGCTGAAAGGATATACATTGTATGGATGTACCACAATTTGCTTATCTCTTTACCTATTGAAGGATATTTTTGTTGCTTCCTATTTTGAGTGGTTATGAATAGAGCTGATGATTGTCTGCAGGTTTCTAGGTAGACATAATTTTTCAAATCAGTTGGGTAATTTTGCAAATCAGCAAATCACTAGGAGTGAAATTGCTGGATCATATAATAATATTATGTCTATACTATTTTTAGCTTTGTAAGAAACGACCAAAGTGTTTGTACCATTTTCCATTTCCGCCATCAATGAGTGAGAGTTCCTGTTCTCCACATTCTCACCAGCAACAGGTATTATCAGTATTTGGATTTTAGCAGTTCTAACGGGTATATAGTCGTATCTTCTTGTTTTATTATGAAGACCCCTAATATCAAATGCTATTGAGCATTTTTTCATATGTTTATTTGCTATCTGCATATCTTCTTTGATGTGTATGTTGTGTGTGTTTTAGATTTGGTGCACGTTTTTACAATTTGGATTGTTTTCTTATTGTTGAGCTTTAAGAGTTCTTTGTATATTTTTCATATCAGATATGTGTTTTCCAAAAAGTTTTTGCCTGTCCGAGGCTTGTCTTTTGATTATCTTCCCAGAACAGATATGTTTAGTTTTTATAAAGTACAAATTAACAAGTTTTTTCTTTCATGGATCATGCTTTTGGTGTATCTAAAAATTCATCACCAAATACAAGGTCAAATATATTTTCTCCTATGTTCCAAACCGGAAGTTTTATAGCTTTGCATTTTAATATTTGGTCAGTGATCCATTTTTTAGTTAATTTTCATGAAAGATATGTAAAATGGTTTTTAATATTTCATTTTTTTCAGTTTTTTTTTTTTTTTTAGTTTTCTTTTTTTGTTGTTTATTTTTGAGAGAGAGAGAGAGCATGAGCAGGGAAAGGGCAGAAAGAGAGCAAGACACAGAATCTAAAGCAGGTTCCAGGTTCTGAGCTGTCAGCACAGAGCCGGAGGCAGGGCCCGAACTCACAAAGTATGAGATCATGATCTGAGTTGCATGAGCCAAAGTCGATGTTTAACCAGCTGAGCCACCTAGGTGCTCCTCATTTTCTTCAGTTTATTACTAGTATTTGGAATTACTATTGATTTGGGGCTCGGTCGGTTAAGCGTCTGACTCTTGATTTTGGCTCAGGTTCATGATCTCAAGGTTCATGGGTTTGAGCCCTGTGTCCAGCTCTGCACTGACACTATGGAGTCTGCTTGTGATTCTCTCTCACCTTCTCTTTTTCTCTGCCCCTCCCCCACTTGCACCTCTCTCTCTCTCTCTCTCTCTCTCTCTCTCTCTCTCTCATAAATAAACTTAAAAGTTACAACGGATTTTTATTTTGTTTTTAAATTTTATTATTTATTTAATGGGGCACCTGCGTGGCTTAGTCGGTTAAACATCCAACATCTGCTCAGGTCATGATCTCATAGTTAACAAGTTTGAGCCCTGCATCGGGCTCTGTGCTGCCAGCTCAGAGCCTGGAGCCTGCTTCAGATTCTGTGTCTCCCTCTCTCTCTGCCCCTCCCATGCTCATGCTCTGTCTCTCTCTGTCTCAAAAATAAATAAACATTTGGGGCGCCTGGGTGGCGCAGTCGGTTAAGCGTCCGACTTCAGCCAGGTGACGATCTCGCAGTCCGTGAGTTCGAGCCCCGCGTCAGGCTCTGGGCTCATGGCTCAGAGCCTGGAGCCTGTTTCCGATTCTGTGTCTCCCTCTCTCTCTGCCCCTCCCCCGTTCATGCTCTGTCTCTCTCTGTCCCAAAAATAAATAAACGTTTGAAAAAAAAAAAAGAAAAAAAAAAAAAGAAAAATAAATAAACATTTAAAAAAATGTTTAACAAACTACACATTTTCCTTTAAGCTTTAGCTACCTCCCATAAATTTTGGTATGCTGTGGTTTTGTTATCAGTTGGTTCAAAATGTTTTAAAATTCCTTTTGTGATTTCTTTTTTAATCCATAAGTTAATTACAAATCTGTTAATTATCCAGATAATTAGACTCTTTTCATATATCTTTTGGCTACCAGTTTCTAATTTAATTCCATTATGATCAGAGAACATGTTCATTATGATTTCAATACATCTAAATCTATTGAAACTTGTTTTATGGTCCAATATATGGCCTATTTTAGTGATTATTCTAAGTTAAAAACAATGTGTATTCTTCTGTTGTTAGGTATAGTGTACTATGATAAGGAAAAAGTGTTCTATAAATATCAATGGGTCAATGTGGCTTAGGGGTCTCATATATTCTTACAGATGTACTAATTAGTGTATCAATTACTGAGCTGAGTGAAATCTTGAACCACAATTGTGAATTGTTCTATTTCTCCTTTAATTCTATCAACTTGTGCTTCATATTTTGAAACACTGTTTTTAGCTGCAGATACATGTAGGAATTATGTCATCCTTGTGAATTTAACCCCATATTTTTTCATACTGAAATGTCCCTCTTTATATCTGGTATATTCTTTATCCTGATGTTACTTTTTTCTTACTAGAGCCATTCCAGCTTTCTCGTAATTATTGTTTGCCTATTATAACTTTTTCTATCCTTTCAACCTATATGTAAAGCAAGTTTCTTGTATATAGCATTTGGGTCTGTCTTTATTTATTTATTTATTTATTTATTTATTTATTTATTGGGGGGGGTCTTGCTTTTTAAAAAATCCAGTTCAACAGTCCCTACCTTTTAATTAGAGTGGCTAGTCTATTTCTAATTACTGTATTCCATTAAATTCATTCCATTTTATCTCCATTATTTATTTGTTAGCTATACCTCTTTATATTTAAAGCAAGTTTCTTGTATATAGCATCTATGTGGGTCTTGCTTTTTTAAAAATCCAGTTCAACATTCCCTACCTTTTAATTAGAGTGGTTGATCTATTTCTATTTAATGTATTCCATTAAATGTATTCCATTTTATCCCCATTATTTATTTGTTAGCTATACCTCTTTTTTGTATGTCTGTGTGCATGCTGTGGGACTTGCAATATGAACCTTCACCTTAACAGAATCTAATTTCAAATGATATTATACTACTTCAAATTTGGTGTAAGAACCTTACCACAGCATACTTCCATTTCCCTCTCCCATCTTTTATGCTGTTTTTGCCAAGGTTTTAATTCTACACATATAACATATATGCATACACAATAGAAAGCAAAATGTATTATTTCTTTTGCTGTGAAGAGTCAACATCCTTAAAAAAAATAAAATGAAGTAAAAGGTCTGTTATAATTACCCCTATATTTATCATTTCTGAACCTTGTCACTCCTTTGTGTAGATCCAAGATTATCTGATACCATTGCCTTCAGCCTGAAGGATACTGTTTAACCTTTCTTGTAGTGCAGGCCAGCTCACAACAAATTATTTCGCTTTGTTTTCCTGAAAGTTTCTATGTTTTTCTTTATTTTGAAAAGCATTTTTTAAAAAATATAGAATTCTAGACTGACAGTCTTTTTCTTTTACCATTGATTGTTTCATTGTCTTCTAACATAGTTTGTAGTGAGAAGTCTGTGATAATCTTTTCTTTTTTACTGGCTACTTGATAAATGTTCTCTTTGTCAGTGGTCTTAGCAATTTAATTATTATATTCCTTGCAGTGGTTTTCTTTGTGTTTTCTTGCTCGACTTTCATTTGTCTTTTTGGATCTGTGGATTTTTAAAAATTTTAATCATATTTGGAAGTTTTTTGACTATTACTTCTGCAGATCTTTTCTCCACATCTTTCTTCTCCTTTGAGGTCTCAATTACACACGTTTGGCCTCTTGAAATTGTCTCATAGGTTATTGAGTCTCATTAATTGTTTTTCAGTTTTTTCCTCTTTTTCCATATAGATAATTTCCATTGCTGTGTCTTCAAGTTCACTGATCTTTCTATTTTCAGTATCTAAACTGCTATTAAGTTCATCTAGTGAAATTTTCAATTCACATTTTGCATTTTGTTACTTCTGGAAGTACCCATTTAGTTCTTTTTTATACATTCCATTTTTTCTTTATTATTTTTCTTCTCCTTTAAACATTTGAACATATCTATAATAGCTATTTTCAATTCCTTGTCTGTTAATTCCATCACACCTGTCATTTCTGAGTCTAGAAACAGACAACAGCTCTTAGAAACATTGGCTCATTTTTCTCCTGGTTAGAGGTCATATTTTTACCTTCTTCATTTACCTAGTGAGTTTTGACTAGAAGTTGAACATTGTGAATTTTATATTGTTGAATATTTGACTTTTGTTGTATTCTTTTAATGAATGTTAAACTTGCTTTTATGAGTGTTAAGTTTAATGAATGTTAAATTTAATGAATGTTAATGAATGTTAAATTAGTTACTTGAGGATCAGCTTAATTATTTCAAGACCTAGTTTTAAGTTTTGTTCAGTCAGATCTAAAGTAGCTTTTATTCTAATACTTATTTAGCCCCACTAGAACACATAACACTTCTTAGTTCTCTATTGAATGCCCCAAGTCTTTCATATGTTTTCTTCACATGGCCACATGGAGATAAAGTGTCTCTTAGCCCTGTGCAAGCTGTAGAACTTGTTTAGCTCATAGCGCCCAGGTTGTGTTCTTTGCTTAGCCCATGCGGTTTCATCTTACATAGGTTCAGATTACTTTTCTGTCAAATAGTAAGGGGATCCCTCTGCAGATTTTTGGATCTCTTTCTCTGCATCTCTCCCTCCCCTTTGATATTCTTCCTCACAAACTGAAGCCACCCAGCCTCCCCAAGTCCTTATCTCTGATCATCAACTCAGTGAGATCTCCTAGTGATGTTTCTCCTTCCTGTGCCATGGTCTAGAAACTGCCTCCAGGGATAAAGCTGCAACAATCAAAAGACACATCCTGTAGGTTTCCTTTCTTTCAATGACTGAAAGGAAAAGGCTTCAAGCATTTATTTCAGATATTTTGCTCAGTTTTCTAATTGTTTACAACAGGAGTGCAAGCCCCATACTGGTAACCCCTTCATGTGTAGAAGCAGAAGTCTATTGCCCATTCTTAAATATGCATAGATAACCCAGGATGAACAACCACTTGAGGACCACAGAATATAAGATATACTTAATATATATATATATTATATATTATGTATTAATTTATTAGGGCTGCTGTAACAAAGTACCGGAAATGGGGGGGGGGGTAACTTTCGACACTAGGAATTTATTGTCTCACAGTTTCTGAAGCTAGAAATTGGAGATTAAAATGTCAGCAGTGTTGGTTCCTTCTGAGGGCTGTGAGGGAGAATCTTTTCCATGCCTCTCTCCTAGCTTCTGCTGGCAGTCTTTGGCATTCCATGGCTTCTGCTGCATCGCCCCAATCTCTGCATTCATCTTGACCTGGCACTCTCCCTGTGGTTATGTCTGTCTCCAGATTTCCCCTTTTTAAGCACATCACTTATATTGGATTAGGGACCCACCCTGCTGCAGTATGATCTCATCTTAACTGATTATATCTGCAATCACCTTATTTCCAAATAAGGTCACATTCTGAGGTACTGGGAATTAGGACTTTGGCAAATGAATTGGGGGGAAGTGTTGGACACGATTCAATTCATAACAATAGTTAAGGTGCTTCTGACAAAATGTGTGAGATGGAAAGGGAATAGAAGAGATAGAGGCGAAGTGGAAAAAAACCAATATCTTGGTCTTACAAAACAGGAAGGGAGCTGTGAGATATTGACAAAAGCTTATGAAGCATGAGATGGGAGTTTTGGTATATTATTTAAAAATTATAAAGGTAAATAGTAGCACAGTTAGCAAACAGACTTTTACAGGAACAAAGCAGGTAACATACATGAAAAACAGGGCTCAGGTACTGGTGCATGTGTTTGCCTCATAGATGCGATGAGAATTTGGGCATACTAGTAGGTGCTCGTCCCACCTGGAGAGTTCGGCCACTGGACCAGCTTCAGTCAGTTCTTAGGACGGGGCATATATGCCATGTACTGAGTTAGTGTCCCCTTGCTCTCCAAAATTCCTGTCCACCTGGAACGTCAGAATGTGATCTTTCTTGTTAATAGTGTCTGCAGATGTCAATTACTTAAGGTGAGGTTACAAGGGATCAGGGCAAGCCCTCAATCCAGTGGCTGGTACCCCTCACAAGAAGGGGAGATTTGGATGGAGATGAGGACACACGGAGGAAGGACAGACACGTGAAGACAGAGGCAGAAATGTGAGTGATACACCTAGAAACCAAGGAATGCCAAGGTTTGTAGGCTCTGAGGAGTCAAAAAAGGATTCTCTCCTAGAGCTTTCAGAGAGACTGTGGCCCTGCCAACCACTTGACTCCAGACTTCTAGCTTCCAGAACAGTGAGAGAATACACTTCCAGAATGGGGAGAGAATACACTGGTGTTTTACGCCACTTGATTTGTGATACTTTGTTACTGCTGCCCTAGGGAATGAAAACATGCCTCATCTGACTTTTTGTGAGAAGCTCAACATTTGGATTTTTTGAAAATGTTAAATCATTTCTTATTATTTAATTATTTTTATTTAACTTTTTATTTTGAGAGAGCACGCACGTGCACACGCACAAGCGGGGGAGGGGCAGAGAGAGAGGGAGACACAGAATCCGAAGCAGGCTCCAGGCTCTGAGCTGTCAGCACAGAGCCTGACATGGGGCTCGAACCCGCTGCCCCCTGCGAGATCATGACCTGAACGAAGGGAAGTCTGGCGCTTAACCTACTGAGCCACCCAGGTGCCTCCAAAATTGTTAAGTCTTAACAATTTTTCAGTATTGTGTTTTTTCTTTGTTTGTTTTTTAACTAACGGTAATCCAAATAAAACACATCCCTAGTCAGATTTAGCCTCCAGGCCATCCATTTGCAACTTCTGCAATGAAGAAATGAAACACAGTAAAGGGATATGACTAACACACATGAGGACAGAGGTAAATGAACTGAGGTGTGGTGTAAATGTGCCAAATCTTCATCTGTCATAGCAGGAAGTAAGAAGAAAATGTCTAAAGTTGATTAATCAAGAAACAGTAAGAAAATGATTCAAAGTAGTGGCCTCTGGAAAATTTACAGGGGTTGGGTCAGGTGGCTTTTGCTTTATAAGTTCTTTTATATTCTTTGATTTTTGAAAGGTTCGTATTAGGCTTGCCAGGAAGTTGCTTTAGAGGTGAGGGACTAAATTTTTCTGCCAAGAATAATAAAAGAGGCCCATAGGAGAGAAAAGTTGGGAGTAGCAACTAAGGCACCGTGTCTCTCTGGAGAAAAACAGGTCTTAGCACTTTTGAAAGAACAGACAGAATGCATATGTTTCCACACTTTTATGTTTCCCAGAATCTGTTTATGAAGATCATAAGAGTCCTTAATGCTGAGTATGCTATGAACTAGGGAAATGAAGCCACTGAGTAATGTAATCTGTTATGTTTTACAATATTGGGAAAGTAAATAATTAAAAATATATTCTGATTTCATTTTTGAATCACCTATGAAAAACCTTGGAAGTGCCATCCGTGTTTCATGGAGACATTTGTGCCCTTCAAAGAGGGAGTATAGACCCTTAATTGTACAACCATTCATGACGTCTCTCATGACTAATGCTTTTAAATGGTAAATCAAAGGAATCAATCCATAGAGACTGCACAAGGGGAATATCATCTCTAGAACTACATCCAGCTTATCTTGAAATTCTTGCTTCCATAAAACCCTACCAACACATCAGCAGTATATACGAAGTTTACAAGTTGAATTTATTTAGGTAGTTATTCGAGATTTCTGGGTTGCTTCTAAGAACATTAAGAAATTAAAATTAGATTAAACTTGGGAAACACGTTTATTGTATGTCACTTTCTTCCCTCTGAAACACTGGAGGAAAATTGGGCCAAGAGCCAGACTGTCTCCCTCAATCTGTACACACTAGTCCCGAAGGTCCTTACTCAAAGGCCAATCTGCTTAAGGCCTTCCCCCAACGTAATTCCTTTAATGGGTCTATCTCCATTGCCTTCATGACAGTTAAGATCTTTCATGATCTGACCTCTGCTCACCTTTCTGGCCTCAACTCTTAGCTCTCCATCCAATCCAAACGTAGTGGTTGCTGGTTCTCAGATCTGAGCTCTTGGGCATACATAGTTCCTTCCCTTCTCAATCCTCTTTCCAATGACTAACTCCTACTTATCCAGGAAAGTTCAAATTAGGTCCGCCCCTCCTCCAAGGAGGCGCCTTCTTCATCCCTCCACAGCTGGGTTTTATGCTATCCTGGGCATTTTCACAGCATCTCAGTGGATAATTCATCATAGCTTGGTGTCTTCACTCATTCACTCTCTTCTGACCCCCATTTCACTAGTGGACTTGTAACCTTATGGCCATAAAATTTGGGTTTAATGAGTTTCTTTTTTTGTTTCTAAATGACGATTTTGGTTCTCAGCTCATGTATTAAAAAGGCCAGGCCCAAACTAGATGAAAAATCCAGCCCCTGCCTGTTCTGCCTCATCAGACCCCTCCTCCCAATTCCTTCACATCCTGTTGTCTGCTTTCACTCCCCATAGGAGGTGTCCCAGTTTAATACCAGAATTATACAAATTCCAACGGAAAAAAAAAAATCAATGGACAAAAAAGAAAAAGAAAGAGGATTGGTTTCTCATAGAATAATGCATTCATAATCAACTCTCCTAATTTTCCTTTCGAATCATTTGAATATAAGTTTCCTAGAAGCTTGAATCACGTCCCATTGCTTAGCATAGTGCATAAAATAGGAAGCAGTCACTAAACGTTTACTGCCGATGATGGTCTTTCAAGTGACCTGATTTCCATTAATCTCTGGACTTATTAGCAGAAACTTATTGCATGAGAGGTGTTTTGTGGGAGATTTTTTGCAAAAAAAAATTTTTAATTGAGAATGACAGGATTCATGAAAATTAAACAGTCTGCCCCGTTTTACAAAAAAGTGTAAAACAGACAATAAGAATGTATAAATTTAGATCCAGATGAAACCAGAAATTCTGTAGGATTTTTTTTTCCCTGATGATTTTTTGTTTGTATTTGCTCTGAAAACCCTAGATGTACATAAGTCTTTGATTTACAGAAAAGTCTCCGAAAGCAAAAGAAAACTCAAACTGCTCATATTTCAGAAAAGGCAGAACTGGCCTAAATCTGAGAACAATTTTTGGTCATACATCATTGACTTTCCTCAAAAGTACTTTCCAAAACATGTACTGTTTCCTGCTCCATTCTTCTTTCCTTTGGGTGTTCACCTCAGAGTCAAAAGAGAAATTTTTATGTCAGCAGTAAAACTGAACCGTCGTTTTTGCATGCTTGTTAATCCAATAAATGCCACGAATAGTTACAGTGCACTAAGCATCCTGCCCAGGACGTTCACAGACAATAACTCATTTATTTTTCATACTACTATTATCAGCCCTGATTCACAAATGTGGAAATGTAAGATCAAAGAAATTATGTCATTTTCTCAACATCACACAACCAGCAAGGAGCAGAACCTTAAGAGACACTCGTAAAGGCCAGATAAAAGAGAAGAGATGAAAGGAATTAGTCTAAAGAGGATGCAGTAGTTTTGAAATGTTTTTTCACAGCTATTTGTGAAACGACAGCCAGGCAGTGGCTCACGAGATAATGTGCAGTCAAAGCATACTTGTTTTCACCCCCTGACCACTTGAAGGGAAAGGCAAACAGATAATTACTTTGGAAAGCCCAGGACAGATTATTGTATTAGTCTGTCTGACCTTTATCTTATCTTATCTTTAAAATTTTTTATTTATTTATTTTTCATTTTTTTAACGTTTATTTATTTCTGAGAGACAGACAGACCACCAGTGGGGGAGGGGCAGAGAGAGAGGGAGACACAGGATCTGAAGCAGGCTCCAGTCTCTGAGCTGTCAGCACAGAGCCCGATGTGGGGCTCGAAATCACGAGTGATGAGATCATGTAAAATTTTTTACTTATTTTCAGAGAGAGAGAAAGCGGGGGAGGGTCAGAGAGAGAGAGAGAGAGAGAGAGAATCCCAAGCAGGCTCTGTCCTCTCAAGCACAGAGTCTGACGCAGGACTCCATCCTGTGAACCACAAGATCATGACCGGACTGAAAACAAGAGTCGGACCCTTAATCCACTGAGCCACTCAGGTGCCCCCAGATTTTTTTTTTTAATCAACCCTTTTTACTATAAGCATCGATGACAAAGAATTGTTGAGTCCTGCTATATCCATGGGAGGCACCATTCTGGACATAAGAACATAAAGACATAAAATCAACTTGTTTCTTCTCTGACAGCCCAGTTTCTATCTCTTTTGGTGGAAGGTTAATTTGAAATTTGTTTTTATGGCATTCGACCATCCCACGATATAGCATAGTTGAGACTCTTCTTCTCCATCACTAAAAATGGCCTTGGAGATAGTTTATGTGAGTGTTCACATCAGTAGTAGCCCCTCAGTCAGCTCCCCACAAAACTGATTGATGACCCATGTACCTTTTAGCATATTGAGTATCATTGTACCTTTTGGCCCTGCCACCACCCTCTGGTTTAGGGCTAGGGGAGTAAGTTCAGAAACACAGAATCCCCATTTGTCTCTCTCATGATGAGGAGTCCCCGGGTGTCCAGGACACCTGACTCAGTGTCATATTTGGATGACTTTCTCATCCCCTCCAGCAATAGCTTCTCAGGGCAATAACATCAGCTGACAGGTGCCAGTTTCTGTTTCCCTAGCCTTATGAAGTCCATACAATTTGCAGGAAAAGTCCTCAGTCACGAAAGGGGGCATCTCTGCTGTGCACTTCAGGGAATGGGCAGGCTTCTTTAAGAAGTCTGACTACCTCCTTCACATGAACGTCACTCCCATATCGCTTTTCTCAGAGAGTTTGGAAGCTAGAAAGCAGTAGCCCTAGTTTTAAGAGAGTTTTGACTTCCCTCTGTACTTACATAAAATGCAAAAAATAAAACAGTTCACTGCTCGTTGTAATTACTGAATTTTACCCATAGCAGTCTGGAGGGTTTTTGCCCAATTAATCCCCCATTAGGTTTTCTTTTCCTCAGAACGGAGATCTGAAAGAGGTTTGCTGTCAGCAGGAGCTGGGTGACTTAGGCTCTAACAGTCTGAGAGGCAGCTGGATCCAAGGGATTAGAGGTCATGATAGCTGAGCCTGTTACTTGGCAGGAGGAAACATGAAGGAAGGTCCTGACAAGTCAGAGCGTGTGTGATCTCACTGATAGCTGTTCTCCCTCTGTGCTCGCCTGACAAATGAGACTGGTTCCCCTGAAAATTGTTTGGAACATTGAATCTTATATTTAATGTTTCAACAGATCATTGGAATTCAACAGAAATAAATTTATTCAAACCAAACACTTTTTGGAGTGCTTCTAAAACTATATTTGTGGGACACCTGGCTCGCTTAGTCAGTAGAGCATGTGACTGTTGATCTCGGGGTTGTGAGTTCCAGCCCCACGTTGGGTGTAGAGATTACTTACAAACAAAATCTTTAAGAAAACTATATTTGCAAACTGCTTTCAGAGCACATTTTACTTTATTAAAGCCAATTAAGAAATTTTAGGATTGCATGTTGTTAGACACACATTCTACCCTTTATAATATCTGCACCTGTATATAACTTTTAGCTCACTTTCATGCTTGAATCTTTCTCTGCCTTAGAGCTTTGAAATTCAGTCCTCTGGTGAAATCCCAAGGGGAAGTGTAATCTAGTGGAAAGAGTAAGAGGCTGAGTCAGACGTGCTCTGGTTCTGCCATTAATAAGTATTTTCATTTAATCTCTCTTAGCCTCAGTGTTCATTTCTGTGAAACGACAAGAATGATAGCTTCCTCGCCTATTGTTACAAAGTGCTTGTAATAATACTGGGTAATCCATATGAATAATATGAGCCAGCATGTGAGGTAGGTACTGTTACCCACTGTGTAGAAGAGAGAACCAAGGTTTGAAGTGCCAGGTGACCTCCCCAGGGTCACTCACAATATACCAAACTGAATTTGTGCACCCCCCCCAGACCTCAGGTCAGGCCCCTCTGACCCCACACCCCAACCTTGGCCTCTTGCTCGGTGAGCTCCCCTAATCTCCTGACATCCCAGCTGACTCAGACTCCCCCCAGGATGAGGGCCTGGCTTTAGCCTGATCCCCCTCACACCCACTCATGAAGCAACAGCTCCAGCACCCAGGTCCAAAGTGACCCATTGACTGGCTCCTCCCACCACTTCCAGATTAGATGAAGCACTGTGCCATTTTCCCTGCACAACTCATAGTGGGGTAATTAATGCCCCGTGAAGGGCATTGGACAATGGAAGGCAGGAGATGGCAAGAAGCCAGTAGATGAGTGCGTCTCCCTTCCTCCCCATGATGGGTTCTGCCCATGTACAACCGTGCTA
Source organism: Herpailurus yagouaroundi (assembly GCF_014898765.1). Classification (NCBI taxonomy): domain Eukaryota; kingdom Metazoa; phylum Chordata; class Mammalia; order Carnivora; family Felidae; genus Herpailurus; species Herpailurus yagouaroundi. The sequence goes on along the minus strand of NW_024412391.1, from coordinate 86,948,973 downwards.
CACGGCATCTCCAGAGACATCCTGTGTGGCCCAGCAACTGGTGTGTTTTCTTGTGAAGCTGTGACCCGCTCAGTAATTCACCATGTTATGTTTGCCTCTGGTCCTTCCTCTTCTCCATCACTCTTTGTTGCCCTAGGATTGCACTCCCCCCATACGATCAAACTCTAGACCTGTACTGTCCAGTTCAGTAGCCACTTGCTTCATGTGGCTATTTAAATGTAAATTCATTAATATTAAATAAAATTTAAAATTTGGGGTCTCAGTCACATTCGCCACATGTCAAGTGCTCTATACTCACATGTGGCCAATAGCTACCATACTGGACAGGACTGACATAGAATATTTCCATCATCGCAGAAAGTTCCATTGAACTATAACCAATGTTTCACACAGAATTTCTACTTTGAGCAGTTCCCTTCTCTGACAGGCACCTTCTCTCTTTCCACCTTGCTCTAGTAACCTCACTTTAATACTTTGTAACCTGCATTTGGACCCATAGGTATAGGTCCTGCATTTTCTCACTGCCTCCTCTTTGCATGTCCTCATCGGCCCCCTTACACCACTTAGATGTAATGATATGTCACTTTATTCTTAACTGCCTTAATTCTTAATACCCCTATATTCACCTGATGCAGGTTACCTTCTGTTTGCCCCTCTAGATCCAGACATATATGGTCTATAGTCTTCAATGAACCCCTTGTCCTCTGGATCTCAGTCCATGGAGATCAAAGGGAGGGAGGAGACTGAGGTTAAGATACTCACTCCTCCAGCTCCCTAAGAAGTCATCATGGGCTACATCCCCTGTTGGAAGGACTCAGCTCAGGAAAGGCCTTCAACTATTCTCTATGTAACAACAAACAAATAAACAAATAATTCCCAGATTACCATTGGGCCCTGGCATTCACCTATGACACCAAACTCCCCACCATGAACTGGGGAGTGGGAGGTACTATATATTCCATCAAAACGTCAAAATAAGACATGCCTAGCAGATTTCTTGTAAAGTAGAAATGGCACGCTCGGTCTCATACGCAGGTCTGGAAGACACAAGTCACCCACATAAGCAGATGGCACAGACTCCCATGCTACTGCTCCTATGGCTTTTTTGCCTCTTTCTCAGTCCATGCCAAGGCCCTGTGAGGAGTTCCATGCAGCCAGTTAATAGAGGGAAAAACAGGAGCTAGATTTATTGAAGGATCTACCTGTTGCACCATCACCAGCTGGAAGTGGGTGGCTGCTACATTAACGCTCTGCCAGACGGTGGCCCAGAAAGACAAAGGTAAAGGGAAATCCCTATGGACAGAACTCTGGATGCCACATCTGGTTGTCCATTTCATGTGGGAGAAGAGGTAGGCTGACGTACAGAACTATAATAACACATGGGCCATAAATCAATTGGTCAGGGACTTGGAACGATTAATTTTGGAAAATCAGTGGCAAGATCTCAGTGCTCTTGCCAGTCCCACCAGTTTTTGGACTCTTGGAACATCTTATCTACCACCATCAAGTCCCACACAACATTGCCCAAGACTAGGCAAAAGAAGTGGGGCAATGGACTCAGCGTCTGTGAACTTTCCCATCACATGGAAGTAGTTGGTTTGACCGAACAGTGGAATTGCTGCTGAAGACTTAGTCCTGACACTGGCTGGGAGACAACACCCTGTGAGGTGAGGCTTCTGGTCTATAAACTAAGGTATGCTTTTAGCCAGGGACCGATATATGGTGCCTTATTTTTCCTAGCCAGAATGCCTGGGTGTGGGAACCAAGGATTGGAGCTGGAAGTGATTGATCTCTCTATTACATGATACACTTGAAGAATTTTTGCTTTTTGTCCCTGTGACCTTGGCCTCTGTGGATTTAAAGATCCTAGTGCCTGAGGGAGCAATGCAAAGAATGGGGCTATTGTGCTGACTGGGGTCACTGATCCTGATCACCAGGGAGAGATTGGGTTGCCGCTACACAAGGGTGGCACAGAACTATATTAGGAGCACAGAGGAGGGGCACCTGGGTGGCCCAGTGGGTTAAACATCCCACTTTGGCTCAGGTCACAATCGCGCGTTTGTGTGTTCAAGTCCTGCATCAGGCTCTGTACTGACAGTGCAGAGCCTGCTTCAGATCCGCTGTCCGCCACCCCCCCCCACCCCTCCCCTGCTGGCATGCACATGTACACCCTTTCTCTAAATGTAAATAAAGAAACATTTTTAAAAAATTAAATTAAATTAAAAATCTGTCCTGGGCTTTCAAAAGTAATTATGTTTTCTTTCCCTTCCGGTGGTCAGGGGATGGAAACATATGCTTTGACTTCACATTATCTCATAAGAGTGTGTGCATGCGTGCCTCTCTTTCTCTCTCTCAGTAAATAAACGCTAAAAAAAAAAAAAAAAAGAGCACAGAGGGTTTGTGGGGTGCCTCCTAGTACTTACTTGTCCAATTGTCCTTGTCCTCAATGGGAAGTGGTAGCAACAGAGTAAAACAAGACCAACAAGGACTCCAAGCCCATAAAAATGAAGGTTTGGGTCCCCCCCCCCACTCCCCACCAGAAAAAGAACTCCATCCAGCTGAGGTGCTATCAGAGGATAAGAGAAACATGAGGTGAATGTGGAAGAAAATATATACGATCACCACCTGCTTAGACCTCAGGGTCAGTCACAGAAGCAGGAATGGTAATAGCTATGTTTCATATTAATTAAGTACTTTTCCACACCCTCATCCTAGCCATCTGATATGACGAACACCAGTGCTAGCTAATATTTCGGGTTTCAGGTGGAACTATGACTGAACAGACATTTTCCCAACATGGAACTTGGAGGACTTTGAATGTCTCCTATAACAGGGAGACAGATTTTCACCTCCACTAAGAGCAAGAGTTGATGCTGAAAGGGGAAGGAGTTGGAGCCTGCTGAACATCTTCTGTCCGCCTCTCCAGATCCAATCTCGAGTCTCCTCTCCCCTGCTCTGTGTCTTGAGAGGCTAACCTTAATGGACAACATGGAAGGCTCCCTTGCCTTCTGCTTCTGATGGGGTTCAAATTATGGGGAACACCAAAAAGGAGACTAGAGGGAGTGAGAAGAGTGAGGTTGAAATATTTATTCCCAGGCTCCCTCTCTGGGGAGTTGCTGCCTGGTGGCTACTTTAGTTATGTATCAAAAACCTGACTGACTGAATGGGGCGTCTGGGTGGCTCTGTCGGTTATCAGCTCAGGTCATGATCTCACAGTTCATGAGTTCGAGCCCTGCATCAGGCTCTGCGTCGACAGGGTGGGGACTGCATGGGATTCTCTCTGTCTTCTCTCTCTCTGCACTACCCCACTTGCTCTCTCTCAAAATAAATAAATAAACTTAATCAAAAAAAATTAAAAAAAAACAACTGACTGACTTAGAACCATCACCATTGACCAAAGCTCAGCTGAATGATTCTTTCAATGGTCTTACCAGTAGTTTCTCATAAAGCTGCAGTCACATGGTGACCGAGGCTGGAATGTCCAAGACATCTTCACTCCCACGTCTGGTGGAGACAGCAGGAAGGCTGGGATTCTGGGAAGGTGAGATTTCTCTCTCTCCCCAAGGAATCAAGAGCCTCATCCTTTTCGTATGGCCCCCCACCTCCACAAGGTCTTTCCCCATGGTCTCTCCCTCAGAGTAACTGGACCTGGTGACTCAAGAACTCCCAAAGTTACAAAGGCAGAAGCTGACAGACCTTAAGGCTCAAGCCCTGCAATTGGCAGTGGGTCATTTCCATCATCTTTTTTTTAATTTATTTTTTTAATATATGAAATTTATTGTCAAATTGGTTCCCATACAACACCCAGTGCTCATCCCAAAAGATGAGCCCTCTTCAATACCTATCACCTACCCTCCCCACCTTCCCACCCCTCATCAACCCTCAGTTTGTTCTCAGGTTTTTTTTTAAATTTGTTTACATTTATTTATTTTTGAGAGACAGAGCACAAGTGGGGGAGGGGAAGAGAGAGAATGAGACACAGAATCCGAAGCCGGCTCCAGTCTCTAAGCCCGATTTGGGGCTTGAACTCACAAACCACGAGATCATGATCTGGGCCGAAGCCAGATGCTTAACCGACTGAGCCACCCAGGCACCCCTGTTCTCAGTTTTCAAGAGTCTCTTATGCTTTGGCTCTCTCCCACTCTAACCTTTTTTTTTTTTTTAATATATCATTTCCATCATCTTTTAAATAGCCCCTTTATTAAACCAACCAATCACAATTTGAGTGTGCCATTTGTTTCCTATTGGAACCCTGGTAAGTTCCTACTTGACATGACTCTGCACTCTCTTCATGCCTGTACCCAGTAGAATTGAATTGCCTTGGTGAAATCAGTTGAGTGTACTGATCTATTTCTGAAGTCTCTTTTCTGCTCCAACGGTCTATACGTCCATCCCTACAACAATCCAACATTGTCTTCACTATTGCAGCTTTGTACTAAATACTGAAGTCAGCTAGTGTTAAGTCCTCCGGTTTGTTATTCTTTTTCAAATTTGTTTTGGATATTCTATGTTACATACATTTTCAGATAAATTTGGCATTTTCTGCAGAAGAGCTTATTGGGATTTTTATTGAAATTGCAATTGAATCTCTACATCAATTTGGCAGGAATTGACATTTAACAATATTGAATGTTATGGCTCATGACCATGGTACATAATTTTTTTCTACTAAGTTGCATACTTCATGAGCCTTTTCCCCCAAATTCTTCAGTGTGTATTTCCCAAGAATAAGAATATTCTCTTATATTTCCATAATACTGTTAGCAGCTTCGGTAAGTTTAACATAGATACTTTTACCTTATCCATTGCCTATATTCCAGTTTTACCAATTGACCCAATAATGTTCTTTATACCACGATTTCTTCTAGTACCAATTCCAAACCAGGATCACATGTCGTATTAGTTGTCATGTGTCTTTAGTCTCCTTTAATCTGGAACTGTTCACCATTAGCTTTTGTCTTTTATGACATTCATATTTTTGAAGAATATACTTTTTTTTCCTTTCATAGTCCCTCTTTTTAAAGATTGCCATTTTAGTGTGAAACAACAGTACAGTTGAATTCCCATATTTAGTTTTTAAAAAGTGGATGTAATTAAAAGCAATCTTTGTAATAATTTTTACTTCTCAGAGGAGAGAAGCCCACTTTAACAAATAAATTACTAAGATGCCTTTTGTATAACAGAGTTGTTTCCTTTACTTACACATGGAACAGAATAAGCATTGCTGATCTGATTACACAGAAGTATATGTTTTACACAGAAATATATACATTATACAGATAGAGATCGAAAGGACTTATTTGTATCTGGTTCTCCTTTCCAGGAATAAGGAGAAACTGTACTTCTTAGCTGTTAGGCTAGATGGGTGTCTAGTTTTTGCCAATGAAAGATGGCATGTGTCACTTTTGGATGAAGATGTTTAAGAGTTAGTGTGCTATCTCCATGTACTTGCTTCCCCATCATGGTGACCTTGGAAGCCCCAGACTGAAAAGGCAGCATTTCTAGATAGAAAAAGCTTGAATTATTGGCTTACCAGATGGAGGACAGCTTTGGCTCACCTGAATCCATTTTTTTGCTAGTGAGAAATGTATTCTTTTTAATGTGTGCTAAGTCTCTGAGATTTCAAGGTTTGTTACTTCATCCTATCCTATCCTATCCTATCCTATCCTATCCTATCCTATCCTATCTTATCCTATCCCAACGAATACAATTATGTGCCATTTATTTGTGTTGGAAATGAGAACTAAGGAGTAGCTGATTCCTAAAATGTCCTTTTCAAGTCACATCACCCCCATGTCAGACAGTTAATGAAAAGTTGGTCTTCAAGCATCAAAAACAATATACAAAAATATCCTAGGGCTATAAAGAAAGTAATCAATGGTTACGAACAAGACACCTCCCCTGTTTTGGAGTTGTATCATGTGGATGTTTTAAATTGCAAATGTCAGAAAGTCTAAATCAAATTGGATTAAAAATAAGAAAATGCAGGAGTGCCTGCGTGGCTCAGTCAGTTAAGCATCCAAGTTCTACTCAGGTCATGATCTCACTGTTTGTGGGTTCGAGCCCCAAGTTGGGTTCTGTGCTGACACACAGAGCCTGGATTCTGCTTCAGAGTCTATGCCTCCCTCTCTCCCTGTCCCTCCCCTGCTTGTCCTCTGTTTCTTTTTCTCTCTCTCAAAAATAAATAAACATTAAAAAAATAAGAAAATGCATTATTTTGCATTACTCAACGTCTCAGCTAAGGTAAGGAGCGCTTCAAGACTGGTCAGTTCAACAGCTCAATGTGCAATCAAGGACCTGGATTCTTTCCATCGTTCTCTTCTGAAGTCCTTGGGGTTGACCTCATCTTCATGCTCCTAAGACAGCAGCAGCAACTCTTGTATTCACATTCTCACAGGAATTGTCAAGTGGGGCAGGGATGACTTCCCTTATAGCTGCCTCTTAGGATTGAGGGAAATTTCTCCAGAAGCTTCCTCGTATACTTCCCCTCCTGTCTCATTGGCCAGAATTGATTCTCCAGCTCATTCATAACTACTCATTGACCAGGTGCAGTGAGATTATCTGTGGAAGAATCAGGTCTGTTCTTAGAACTGGGAGCATTGTGACCGTAAGAAGAGAGGTATCCTTGTAAACAAAATCTGGTGCCGTTAGGAAGGAGGAACCGTGGCTGTAGCCCAAATGCGAGCTGACAGTGTGGGCCACAGTAGGAAGGGATGTGATGGGGCTCACTCATGGCCACCTCTAAGACGTACTTTGTCAATAACTGAGACAGTCTGGTAATGTAAGAAGAATGTCACTCGTCTCTGTACTCTCTCAAGTTTGCAAAGGACTCCAGTCATAACCCTACAGGGAATCATGGGAAGACCATAATTTATCACATCTATGTCACCAACAAGTCACCTAGAGCAAAGCTGTCATTCTTATATTCATTCAACATTTATTGAGCACTGAGATAAATGTTAAGGATAAAAATTAATGATTTGTGGTCCACATACTCTGGTGGGGAAATCTTCATAGATTGTTCCAAGAGCTATAAATGGAAGTGTGAATGGAGTCCCATGGCAGAGATAATGAAGTGAGGATGGAGGGATTCACAGGGATAACCACGGGTGCCTGAGCTAAATATTGAATATGAATAAGAGTTTGTCAAACAAATGAGGATAAGGAAGATCATTCTGGGCAAAGGGAACAGCATGTATGGAGACAGTGAGGCACAAGAGGATATGGCAGAACAGAGGAACATGAAGATATTCAGTGTGCCTGGTGAGTTAGAGTTGTCAGAGTTAAGATTGGTAAAACAAGATTTGCATTGAGGAATCTGGTAAACATAAGACTGGGATCCTTAGGTAGTAAGGAGCCACTGAAGGATTTTAAGCTGGAGTGTGACCTAGTGCAATCTGTATCTTCCAGGGATGACTCTGGCAGTAGAGGGAAGATATTGCAGGGATGAGGCCAAAGTCAAGCAAAGGAGTAAATTCAGTGGACTCAGTCGCCTTGTCTACAAAATGGGGTTGTAGGGTGGCATTAAACTAGCTTAGGCATCACAAATGCCACCTGTAGCAAGGCTGGACGAATCCCATGTGAGTGTCAGGGGCTACCCTGGATGGATAGGACACAACCTGTCTCAAAGACGGCAGCAACTACTCAGCCCGGGCTGTGGTTAGCTATGGACCTACTGGTACCAGATTTTCCAGTCAAGGGGAAAAAAAAAAAGCCTCAAACACTTTCTGTGAAATTTCCCAACATTTATATGTTGGTAACTAACTCAAAAGTAAAAACCAGGGGCCCCTGCTGACTCCGTCAGTTGAGCGTCTGACTTCGGCTCAGGTCATGATCTTGCAGTCCGTGGGGTCGAAGCTCTGTGCTGTCCTGTACGTCAGGCTCTGTGCTGACAGCTCAGAGCCTGGAGCCTGCTTGGGCTTCTGGGCCTTCCTCTCTCTCTACCCCTCCCCCCGCTCACTCTCTGTCTCTCTCTGTCTCTCAAAAATGAATAAAGGTTAAAAAAATTTTTTTTAATTAAAAAACAAAAAAAACAAAAACAAAAACAAAAGTAAAAACCAGCATCGACAGCAACAAGACTATGCAAGCTAAATAAATACATCTGAATCCTAATGGTATTTCCCAGGATGGGACCTTGGGACATGAAAAGCTCTAGGCTTCTTTCAGCTCTAACAATATCTGATTCCATAATATCCCAAGAGTGTTTGTGCTACACTGTCATTGGCTATTTGTGCTAAGCCGTTCACATGGATGAAAACCTTCAGTGCTGCTTTAACAAGCCTACCCAGGTATTTCCAGGGTGAGTGTTCACCCACGGATATTTTCATTTATTAATTCATTCACTCAACAAGCATTTGTACAGTGCCAATTCTACTCAAAGCACTGTTAAATTGAGATAGAGAGACAACAGAAGGAAATGAACCTGAGGGCTTGCGGAGGAGAAGTTGGGATTTCCTTATAAGAAAGAGAAAGTGGTTGTTTCTCGTCTGTTGCCTCCACCAGCAGGTCTTAGAAGACTGGGTTCTGCAGCCTGGCCCAAGGTCTCAGTGTCCACCCTTTCCAGGGTGGGCAAACTTGCCCATCATGGGTCCCCAGGATACTCAGGATCCAACTGCTTCCTTCTCCATTTTAAGAGAAGACAAATGAAAATAAAGGAAGGGCACCTAAATGGCACAATCCAGTTAAGCGTCTGACTCTTGATCTTGGCTCAGGTGATGATCTCACATTCATGAGATGGAGCCCCGGGTCAGACTCTGCTCTGATGGCGCGGAGCCTGCTTGGGATTCTCTCTCTCCCTCTCTCTCTGCCCCTCCCCTGCTCTCTCTGTCTTAAAATAAATAAACTTAAAAAAAATAACATTTAACTATAAGCATAATTATCATAACACAATTTTTAGAAACCTGAAAATAGGCTTAATAGCCAGCAATAGGGAATCGGTTAAATAAATGGCATAAATTTGTTATTATCTAGTTTTTAACCATGACTGATTTACTCTCATAGAAAACTGTCCCAGGGAAGCATATTTTGGCTTACATATGAAAGAATCTTCTGACAGCTAGAGTTATGCAACATGGAATGAGCCACCTGGGGCATTCTAGCAAGGCTCTAACATGACAGCAACCACGGGCAATAGGATAGGGCTGGCCAGAAGGGGAAGAACTGGAAGGAACCAGACAGATCATGTAGCTTAGGGGAGTGGGAAAGCCTCCAAAAGGTTAGTTACAATAGGGACCATCAGATAAATACCACAGGTTCAGATTAGTAGGCTCTAAGCCATGTTATATAATTTTAAATTGTCTGGCAGCCAAATTTCAAAAGGACAAATAACTGAAATTAGTTTGTTTTTTTTAAGATTTTAAAGTTTACTTATTTTGAGAGATAGAGCATGTGCACGCATGCACGGGGGAAGGGCAGAGAGAGGAGAGAGAGTCCCAAGCAGGCTCTGTGCTGTCAGTGCAAGACCGATGTGGGGCTCAATCTCATGACCCTGAGATCATGATGTGGTGTCATGAGTCTGATGCTTAGGGGTGCCTGGGTGGCACAGTTGGTTGAATCCGAGTCTTGGTTTTGACTCAGGTCATGATGTCAGTTTCATGAGTTTGAGCCCTGCTTGGGATTCTGTCTCTCTCTCTCTCCCTTTCTCTCTGCTCCTTACCTACTCTTGCTGTCTCTGTCTCTCTCTCAAAATAAATAAATAAACTTAAAAACAATTTTAAAAAGAGTCTTACCCTTGGGGCGCCTGGGTGGCTCAGTCGGTTAAGCGTCTGACTTTGGCTCAGGTTATAATCTCATGGTTCATGGGTTCCAGCCCCAAGTCAGGCTCTGTGCTGACAGCTCAGAGCCTGGAGCCTGCTTTGGGTTCTGTGTCTCCCTCTCTCTCTGCCCCTCCCCTGCTCACTCTCTCTCTCTCTTAGTAAAAAATAAATAAACATTAAAAAAAAAAGTCTTATATTTAACTGACTGAGCCACCCAAGCACCCCTAACTGAAATTAGTTTTAGTACTATATTTTATTTAACCCAGTATATCCAGAATATTATCATTGCAATATGCAATCAATATTTATTTGTAATTACAAATGAGATATTTAACACTCTTACTATGTGTCCAGAATCTGGTGTGGGTTTCCCACTTAAAGCCCATGCCGCGTGAGCCACATTTCAAGTGCTCAGTGGCCACGTGTGGTGACTGTATTGGTCAGCACTGCTCTAGAGTCTGAGATGTGGGCGTCGGTGCTCATAACACTACTGACTGGTGTTAGTGAACTGGTAGGCTATTTTGTTCTCTGACGTATCTGAACCCTGCTGGGCAAGGAAGCATTTGGGTACACAGATGAACAGTACACCTGCAGATTCAAGGCCAGGCAGCTGCAAAGTCTGTATCTAAGATGATGTCTCCTGAGTGCATGCATTGGAAAGGGACTGATGCCCTGGGAAAGGAGTTGGGCTTTGTCCTTCCTGATGCTGAGTCCCTGACCCTAGGGTGGGCTTCGGGTCCCTCAACTCACTGTTTCTAGACACGGATAGAGACAAAAGGTGTCCCAGCTGAACGAAGCTACCAAAACACCACACGATTGTTTTGGTAGGTAGCTTTCTTTTGCCTAAATGTGAATGATTCTGTGTATATGTAGATATCAGATTACATATGCTTTTGTAATTTCTTAATCCTTGACATTTTATTTTAACATTAGGCATATAATTTCAAGTTGCTCTGCAAAGAGTCTCGTTGCAACCTCAGACTCACTAGCTTGATGGAAGAAAAATGCGGCCCAGAAAAGACCAGGGAAATGTACTCTGACTGGAGCCAGGAGGCTCAGGCTTGTGCACCCTGGCTGGGGCTTGGATCTAAGAAGGTGCAATCCTGTTGGCGGCAGGGTGGGGAAGTGACAGCAGAAATACATCTGTTAGGTGGACAGAAGATATCATGATGATGAGTCACAAGTCTATGAAGCAATTCCTAAATCTTGGCTTGCCTCATGACCACTTAGGGATCTGGTTTAAAATGCACAATTTTATCTCTACCTTCAGAGATTCTAACATAGTGAGTCCAGAGCTGGACCCAATGGGTGTGAATGTAAGCAGCATCCCAGGAGGCACCGATGCATTTGGTCCCTGGAGAAATACTGGTATTGCTAGTAACAATTCCAGGCACAAAGATCAGGAAGTATCTGGCCTCTTACTCACCAAGCTTGCTAGGAAAGATGTCAGGGCCCAAGTGGAGCCATCCTGTGAAGAACCGGGATCTCAAACATGAACCGAGGTGGACGCCTCATCACCCCATGTGGAAAGGACAAGGGGATTCCAGAGAGCCACTGACCTAAACCCCAAGCATGGAAAATGAGAGGCTCCTCTCCGACGCCCCACTCCGAGCTCAGACTGATAACCAGCTCTGGAAGGCACGTGGTTTTCCTATGAAATGACCCCAAACCAAAGATTGGCTGTCCAACCGAGTTACTTTATTAGTACTTCTGCTCTAAGCTGGCTTGCAGTCCATATAACCAACGTGAAATCTTGTAACCGCTTCTTGGAGGATCATAGAGTTAGCTGTAAAATTAATAATCCAGAAGCCAAGGGACATAGAACTCTAAAGGCAAAAACTGGATTATTTGGTGTGAACGATTGAAACGAAGGAGTTGGGAGGGGAGTGATGTCTTACTCAGGATGCGTCACCAGAGGGCGCCAGAGCATCCTTCTCCAAAAGAAGTTTCTGTTGCCCTAAAACCCGTTAAGCTTCAGTTAAACAAAATAGTTGCCCAAAGCGACAGTCTCCACCGAAGTCACCCTAAAGACAGAAGACAGTGGACAGGTGGCCCTCTTAAAAAGTTACTGGAGGTATGTAATTTCGTTGATGCCATCAGCTTTATGTTAAAAATTGATGTAACTTTCCCCCGAATCTCCTCCTTTATTATACTTAATATAGCGCAGGACGTTTCACATTTCTTACGCCCAGTAAACAGGATGCTCCAGAGGACGCAGTGCCTGTCGCCTGCACACTCTGGCGCCGACCCGCCATCCTGAATGCCTGTAGCCCAATCTCCTGGGGAGCACGAACCTTACCCACCTGCTGGACACCTCCGACTAGCCCTGACCCTGAACTTGGAACCTCCGGCTGTCGAGGCTGATGACCTCAGAGAGCCCCAGTTCCGCTGTCCTCGTTTCACACAGGGGAAACTGAGGGGCAAGAGGGGGACAGGGACCTGTTAAGAGTCGCACTTCAGGTTAGTCTGTCGGAGAGGTAAAACTTTTTTTAACCCATGAACTAACCAACAGGAAGGGGTCTTGGTCCACTGATGTTCTAAAGCCTAAAAAAGGATGAGAAAGAATCTGAGACCCGGGAAGTGGGTTCAAAATGCAAAAAGCCAGCCACGTTGGGGCGTAGGGGAGAGGCGGCGCAGAGCAATACGCTCCTGCAAAATTGCCGTGTGGTGCTGCCACCTTCTGTTCAACTAGGAAATTAAAGTCTAACTGCCATAAAGCTAGCTTTTCAATAAAATGGAATTTTGTAAAAGAGCTGGTACTTGCTGTATTTCTATCATAATACTTTCTTCCTAATGCACTTGCTTGGTATTGCCAAGCCCCATGATCATCACTATAGAAATACGAAAAGACAAACATGAAGAGACATGAGAACTTCACAGCTAATTACTGAGAAATTAAATCAAAAACTTCAATTTCTGGGGCACCTGGGTGGCTCAGTCCACTAAGCGTCCGACTTCGGCTCAGGTCATGATCTCATGGTTTATGGGGTCAAGCCCCACCACGGGCTCGGACTGCTTCAGATTCTGTGTCTCCCTCTTGCTCTCTGCCCCTTCCCCACTCACACTCTGTCTCTGTCTCTCTCTCAAAAATAAACATTAAAATTTTGTTTAAAAAACTTCAATTTTTTCTAGACTTAGCCATTAGGAGTGTGAAAGATCTATGGATCTTGCATATCTTATAATATGCATTTGCAATATAATACCTGGCTCACAAAACATGTTCTGAATTAATACCAAACATGTGAGTATTCACCATCTGCTGTATCCATTTTTTATGAGGAAAAGTATTTTGTGGTGGGTACTTTATGGATACATGGTGTGTCCATACTTCCTGTGGATAAATTTATTTAATCTTCCCCATAACCCCCCCCTAAAGTAGATGCCATTGTTATCCCCATTTTACATAGAAAGCAACTGAGGCATGGGAATATTGAATATCCCCAAGGTCACACAACAAAAAGATGGTGAACCTAGAGGTTAACCCACTGAGTCCGGCCCAGAAGCCTGTGATCGTAATCAAAAAGCCAATGGTTGGGGTGCCTGGGTGGCTCAGGCAGTTGAACTTCTGACTCTTGGTTTGAGCTCAGGTCACGATCTCGTGTAAATGTGAGCCGAGCCCCATGTTGAGGTCAGAGCTGACAGCTCAGAGCCTGCTTGAGATCCTCTCCTTCTCTCTCTGCCCCTCCTCTGCTGTCTGTGTGTTCTCTCTCTCTCTCTCTCTCAAAATAAATAAATAAATACATAAATACATAAATAAACTTAAAAAAAAAAAAAGTCAATGGTTCTCAAAATGTGGCTCCCAGACCAGCAGTGCCATCATTTACCTGGAAACTTGATAGAACTGTAAGTTCCCAGACCCCACCCCAGATTTTCTGGATCAGGGGGATGGGAACCACAAGAGAGTGTTTGTTTGTTTGTTTTTGCTTTTTTAAAAAAATGTTTACTAGTTTTTGAGAGAGAGACAGACAGAGCATGAGTTGGGGAGGGGCAGAGAGAGAGGGAGACACAGAATCCGGAGCAGGCTCCAGGCTCTGAGCCCTCAGCACAGAGCCCGACGAGGGGCTCGAACTCACTAATCATGAGATCATGACCTGAGCTGAAGTTGGACTCTTGACCAGCTGAGCCACCCAGGTACCCTGGAACCACCAGAGTTTTAACCAGCCTTCCAGGTAGTTCTGCCATAGACCAAAGTTTGACAACCACTGATCTAGGCAATACTGCCTCCAAATGTTAGAATATTAAAAAAAAAAAAAACAAAAAACAATTCTGGGCCTAGCCCTACCCTTGAGATCAGAACAGTAGACATAATTTACACTGTCATTTGTGTTACTACATGTAATTATGGCATATCCAAAAGTCACCGTCCAAGACTAAGTAAAAATAATTCTTTGAACATAATGCTTATGTAATTAAGACCCCTAAAAAAGGTGTATTCTATGGACATATTTGGGGGGGGATGTATTCTTCAGTTTGAGAAACCAATATAAAGTAGGGGATTCCAAAGCCAGCTTTATGTTAGAACCTTCTGAGGATCTCTGTAAAAATATATATGCCAGGCTCTATCCCAGACCTACTACATTAGAATTTCTACAAGTGAGGCCAAGGAGTCTGAGTTTTATTTAAAAAAAATTTTTTGAGACAGTGAGAGAGTGTGTGCAGTTTGGGGAGGGGCAAAGGGAGAGAGAGATAGAGGGAGAGAGAGAGAGAGAGAAAGAGAGAGAGAGAAAGAAACTCAAGCAAGCTCCACACTCAGCACAGAGCCTGACTCAGGACTCCATCTCACAACCATGAAATCATGACCAGAGCCGAAATCAAGAGTCAGACGCTTAACCAACTGAACCACCCAGGTGCCCCACGAATCTGAATTTTAACATGCTCTCCAAGTGATTGTGTAGATTGGCTGGTTTGAGAAACCGTTGAATAAGGAGTTCATTTATTTCTCTCCCTTAATTAATGCTTAAATCCATTTTACTATTTCCTGACAAATACTCATCCTGTGTTAGCTTGACTACCCCAGTGAGGGACAGATTACTTTCCTTTGAGTCAGCCTATTGTGCTGTAGACACTATTGTTGTTGATTTTTTTCTTCTCTTGAGCTGAACTTCCGTTTCCCTCAAGTTTTACTTAAGGATCAGTCTGATGATACAGAGAACAAATTTAGATCAGAACTTATAAAATTATTATTAAACAATAATATTTGTATAATGACCCTATTAAGACATCCTGTCTTCTAAAAGGCTGGTAGTTCTTGGAGAGATTTTTTGACAGAAAATCCCAGACTCTGGGGCGCCTGGGTGGCTCAGTCGGTTAAGCCACCGACTTCGGCTCAGGTCACGATCTCGCGGTATGTGAGTTCGAGCCCCGCGTCGGGCTCTATGCTGACTGCTCAGAGCCTGGAGCCTGTTTCAGACTGTGTCTCCCTCTCTCTCTGACCCTCCCCCGTTCATGCTCTGTCTCTCTCTGTCTCAAAAATAAATAAACGTTAAAAAAAAAAAAAGAAAGAAAGAAAGAAAGAAAGAAAGAAAGAAAGAAAGAAAGAAAGAAAATCCCAGACTCAACACACTATGTTCTAGATATTGGGACTGATTCTTCTAGGCTTTATTTAATTATAAGGATTCATAAGCTGTTGTCTGGCTGGACTATTAGGAAGTATCTATTATATGCTTAGGAAATTGTGGGGAAAATATATAAAAATATCTGTACAAGGATTGTGTTTGAGGAATGGAATTTGTTAAGGAAGGTAGCTTTTATATTTTTTTCTTGATGAATCTTTTTGTTTGTTTGTTTGTTTTGAATACCATTGGTTTATTATAAAAAAGAAACATGAGAATTATTTACCTAATGAAAAATTTCACAACTTCACTGGAATGGGCAGCTTCATTCGATGCCATTTCAGTGATTCATTTCAGTCTACATACTTCCCAAGAATGTCACAGTCTCTACAAAAGAATCCATATCATCTAGAACTACTTTGGTGCCTCTGTATTCTGGGAGAAGAACTCGATCTTCAGTTTTCATGCTAACTGATTGAATCTCTCCCCGCTTTCCTTTAGAGCTCCATCCAACAGTTACAACTATTGTTTGCAATGCTTTTCCTTGAGATTTTTCTGGAAGTGTAATGCCACCTTTGGTTACAGTTTCAACTGCATTCCTTTCAACTAAAACTTGGCCAAAGAGGGGAAGAAACTTTCTAAATGCATGTCTTGCCATGACTCTGTCCCCCAGACTTATAGTCTGACCCTGGGGCCACGTGAACGTGGGGGAAAGAAGTCTCATGATGAATCTTTTGATTTTATCTTCAAGTTCTTGAAAATTTTCCAATATTGTTTTCCTCCTATCCTCCCTCCATCCGTCCTTCTCTCCCTTCCTTCCTTATTTCCTGCTTTCCTGGTGCTTGTCAACATGTGTTTAGTCTTCCTCTTATGAGGCAGGGGAGAGGCTGGATGAGGAGAGCCAGTTTGGATTTGCTACAGCAACCTAGGAGTGAATAGACAGAGGGAAGTGGTAATGAGGATGGAAAGAAGGGACCGTAATGAGAGTCAGGGAGGGAGACATATCAGGACTGAATCACCAAGTGGGTACAAGGGCACAGGAGATGGAGGAGGAAAAATTACTCCAAGATTTGGCAGCAAAAGGGAAGTGATTGGCAGAAATGGCAGGAAGTAAGGGAGTGACTTCTGAAGAGAAGATAATTCATTTGGACATACTGGTTTGGAGAACTGGTGGAGAATGTTTAATGGGCTTTTGTAATGTAGTGCTGGAATTTAGGGCCACGGTTAGGACAGAGGAGAAAAAAAAAAAGGGCAAGAGCTTCTGTCTCCATGGAACTAAGAGGCACCACCATCCCACTACATGGATGCTTTCACCAACCCTGAGATCATCAAATCTTGTTTAAGAGTTTTTATGAGGGGCACCTGGCTGGCTCAGTCAGTTACATGCCCAACCTCGGCTCAGGTTATGATCTCAATGTTGGTGAATTCGAGCCCCACATCAGGCTCCGCGCTGCCAGTACGAAGCCTGCTTGGGACTCTGTCTCCCTTGTTCTCTCTGCCCCTCCCCCATGCATGCTTTTTCTCTCTCTCCAAATTAAACATTAAAAAAAAAGTTTTTATAGAGCTTAATCGTCAGCCCTCTCATCTTTCCAGAGGTTGGTGGGTGTTGCTGAAATTTCCAACCCTCTATTTAGTTGGTGTTTCTGGTGACCAGCTCCATCCTGAGGCTATCTTTGGGGCCCAGCCTAAGTCACCTTATTAGCATAATAAACTCAGATGTGCTCAAGAGGGGCTCCTTATGAATGACAAAATGGCAAGAATTTAGGAGCTCTGTGACAGGAGCCACAGACAAAGACCAAATGTCTTTCTTTCTTTCTTTTTCTCTTTCTTTCTTTCTTTCTTCTTTCTTTCTTTCTTTCTTTCTTTCTTTCTTTTTTTAAGTTTTTTATTTTGAGCGAGAGAGAGAGAGAGGGAGAGAGAGAGAGCACTTGTACGTGTGGGGGAGGATCAGAGGGGAAGAGAGAGAGAATCTTCAGCAGACTCCATGCCCAGTGCAGAGCTGGACTCAGGACTCAATCCCGTGAACTGTGAGATCATGACCTGAACTGAAATCAAGGGTCTGATGCTTAACCAATTGAACCACCCAGACACCCCAAGACCAAATGTATTTCTTATTACACCACACTCTTTAACCAGATTCCTCAGTTGCTGACTTCTTATTCCATTTGCTTTACCATTCTTTGTCTTGTCCTCTTCTCTAATGTATTATCTGTGTGAGTGTGTATGTGCATAATGTAATTTTTCTGAACCATGGTTGAATGAGTTGCAGATGTGATGACCCTTTACATCTATATACTTAAGTGTGTATTACCTAAAAATAAGAATATCAACCACAATACAATTGTCAAAATACAATGATCAAAATCGAGATATTAAAGTTGATACAATATCAGCTAATCCACACATATCTTCTTCCAGTTTCACTAATTGTCCCAGTAACATCTTTTATAGGAAAAGAAAACCACAGATTATAAATTGCATTCTGTTTTCAGCCTCATTGGATATTGCTGAATTGACCTCTCTAAGGCCATAACCTTTTGCATTCCTACCAGCAATGCATTATAGCGGTAGCTCTAGTCTTTTTTTTTTTTTTAATTTTTAATTTTTAATTTTTAAATTTTATTATTATTTTTTATTTTAGAGGAGGGGCAGAGGGAGAGACAATTTTTTAATATTTTAATGTTTATTTATTTTTGAGAGACAGACACAGAGCTTGAATGGGGGAGGGGCAGAGAGAGAGGGAGACACAAATCTGAAGCAGGCTCCAGGCTCTGAGCTGTCAGCACAGAGCCCGACACGGGGCTCGAACCCATGAACCATGAGATCATGACCTGAGCCAAAGTCGGATGCTTAACCAACTGAGACACCCAAGTGCCCCAGAGAGAGAGAGAATCTTAAGCAGACTCCATGCTGAGTGTGGGGCTCAATCCCATGACCCTGGGATCATGACATGAGCCAAAATCGAGAGTCCAGACACTGACTAAGCTACCCAGGTACCTCAGCAGTGGCTCTATTCTTATTCATACCTTTTTTTCTTCGCCTTTGTATACACGGTTTATTTATTTATTTAATATAATTTATTGTCAAATTGGTTTCCATACAACACCCAGTGCTCATCCCAACAGGTGCCCTCCCCAATGCCCATCACCCACTTTCCCCTCCCTCCCACCCCCCATCAGCCCTCAGTTTGTTCTCAGTTTTTAAGAGTCTCGTGGTTTGCCTCCTTCCCTCTCTGTAACTTTTTTCCCCCCTTCCCCTCCCCCATGGTCTTCTGTTAAGTTTCTCAGGATCCACATGTGAGAAAACATGGTATCTGTCTTTCTCTGCCTGACTTATTTCACTTAGCATAATACTCTCCAGTTCCATCCACATTGCTACAAATGGCCAGATTTCATTCTTTCTCATTGCCAAGTAGTATTCCATTGTATATATAAACCACATCTTCTTTATCCATTCGTCAGTTGATGGATATTTAGGCTCTTTCCATAATTTGGCTATTGTTGAAACTGCTGCTATAAACATTGATTCACATCTTTTGAGAAAGAATCCAGGAAGGTCCAGGTCACTCATCAATTTTTTTGAATTGAATCTTTTATACCCTGATTGGTCCAGTTTGGATCATGTGTCTTTCCTGATCCAGTTACTGTTGTCAGGGGAAGTCGATTGTACTGATTAGCTTAGCCTGGTCACATACCACTGCCTGGGAGCCCCTGGGTGGATTCAGGTTCACCTGAAGCATGTGGGGGGGGGGGGCGGGGGCGGAGGGCTGGCTTTCAGACTGCGGGGAGGGCTGGCTTTCCAGAGCAGAATTGGAATACTATTTCTACAGACTAGAACTGGATGAAAACAACAGAAACAACAACAAATATCCAATATATAGTCCCCTTAATGAATGCCTGACCTCCAGATGTTCCAAAACAACAAATACCTACTGTGCTTAGCAAAAGTGAGAGCTATCAAAGTGAGGTCAACATAGGTTGACCCCCAACTAAGTTTTCACTTTCATGAAGAAAATAGGTTAATATCTCTTCTTTTATTCATAGCACCACTCACTCTATGAGATATTTTGGTCTGTCTAATTTTATTTTATTTTTCAACTTAATTAACTCTCAGCTCTAGGTAGCAGCAGGGAATTGCATGTTTATCCCGCATTTGCAAAGTATGTACTAAAAAAATAAAAATATGTCCTTGAAATTTTTTTTTTTACTAAATGTGAAATGTTACTCAAGTAAATAAACTTAAGCCCAGTTTTTGCTCATGTTGTTTTTCCAAACTATAGGTCTTTTGTGACTGTGATCTTTCTAAAAGAACTTGGGTGCTATTTTCCAGTTTCCCAAACAAAAAAACTTCAGAACTTTCATTGTTAGAATGTTTGTTTTCCTGCCTTTTCAAATGACAGAGAGTTTTCATCTTGCATAGAAACTGGAAGGCTCTTGTGTAAGGTGATGATTTCTGACTGTTCCACACCACATTTCTTCCTACACTTGTTTTTCTTCTGATTGTAATGCTTCTAAATGATCAATTGCCATCATAACAGACCCTAGGCAGGTCGTGTTTCCCTGGGGGAGTTTCTTTAAGCCAGAAGCATTAACCCTCCCAAATGTACCTATGCCAGGACAAACTGATCTCTCGTTTTACATCCAAAGAGTATTTGGGAAAATATTTTCTGAACCTAAGTGCTTACCGTACTTTGAAGAACACACATTTTATTACCATAGTCATTAAACCTCAGAAAGCCCTACCATTCCTTGATGTAGGAATGTACTCGTATTCCATAATTAACTTTTTTTTCCACTCAGCAGAGATCAGAAATACCTTAAAAAAAAAACCAACAGAATCCAATTTAAACCAGTCTCCTTTCTTTTTCTTTATTATAATGTTTTTAAAGTTTATTTATTTGTTTTTGAGAGAGACAGAGACAGTGCAAGTAGGGGAGGGGCAGAGAGAGAGGGAAAGAGAGAAAATCCCAAGCAGGCTCTGCACTGTTAGTGTGGATCCTGACTGAGGGCTCAAACTCACAAATGGTGAGATCATGACCTGAGTGGAGACCAAGAGTTAGACACTCCACCAACCGAGCCACTCAGGGGCCCCAGTCCCTCTCCATTCTTAATCAACAGACAAACATCAAACAGTGGAAACCCAGTGATGGTCTGCCTGTGTCTTTCCCTTCATGTGGATTTGAAGGAGAAAAATGCTGGGGAGTGTTTTAGAGAGGTGTGGAAGGATGCAGGAAAGGGGCATGAGCCCTCAGAGATTGGAGGCAGGGCACCTGGGTCCCAAGGTGGCTGTGCAACCACAGCTAAGCCACTTATATTTTCTAGAAGTTAGACCATGATGTCAAAAAACACATGCAAAAAACAAAACTTCAGAATTTAATACAAAAGTCATATTTCTCCCAAAGTGACAATATGAGTCTTCCCAAAAAAACAACCATAACTTTGTAATCTCATAATTCAGATTTCCCAGATACAGGTTATTTGTATACATCTCCCTAACATAATGATAAAATCTGTCCTTTTAGATGGAAACTTCTATTATATTTGAGTAGGGAAAGGAAGAAGGCAGATTCCTGTGAACCAGCTCTCTTCACCCAACACAAGGTAAGCCATAGGCCAATTCTCAATACGAAGACTAGCCTTAGGAAAAGAAAGGAAAGGCGGATGAATTATTTCTTTAAAAACAACCAATCCAGGGACACCTGGGTGGCTCAGTCAGTTAAGCGTCTGACTTTGGCTCAGGTCATGATCTCAAGGCTCATGAGTTCAAGCCCCACATTGGGCTCTGTGCTGACAGCAGATCCTACTTTGGATCCTCTGTCCTCCCCTTCAACTTTCAAAAATAAATAAACATTAAAAAACATACAAAAAACCCCAACTGATCTGACTTCAAATGGAAGAGTTA
The DNA here is from genome assembly GCF_014898765.1 of Herpailurus yagouaroundi. Lineage (NCBI taxonomy): Eukaryota > Metazoa > Chordata > Mammalia > Carnivora > Felidae > Herpailurus > Herpailurus yagouaroundi. Next base: position 86,927,765 of record NW_024412391.1, on the reverse strand, counting down.
TGAGAAGATCAGTTGAGGCTCTTGAGAGATACTGGCTACTTTTCCAGAAAATTTCTTATCCCAAATTAAATGGCACCTGGAATGCCCCAGCCTGTTTTTGTTTGTTTGTTTGTTTGCTTTTTGCCCTACATTCTAATGTCTGTAAAATTGGATTAAAATGTGGGAGAATTTTGAAATCAAAGAGAAACAGAATGGGACAAAATAGTCCCTAAAACCTCTTTAAAATAAAACAAATGGTCAAAATCAATTTCCAGGATTCCAGTTGGCAACTCTTATTCTTATTACAAAACAGAGGAATTGGTTTGATAAACATCCTTCATATCTGAAGGCTTTGCCTCCAGGTCTTAATTAAAAATTATTCCATAATGTATGTTCGTTATTTTTTAAGGCAAAGCGTACCTCCGGTTTTCTCTACGTTACTATCACCTAGTCTAGAAACTACACTTCACTGGCCCCTGGTCTCTCCAAAAACAAAATAATTTAACCACGAGGAAATGTCCTGGGAGGGTTTCTTATTGTATTCTTACTGGAGAATATTTACTCATCCATTTAAATGTTGATTAACAGCATCTGGGCATACAGGAATGAACCACAAAACAAAGGCTCTGATCTCATGGAACTGGGTTCTAATGAAGAGAGACCTATAATAAATAAATATATAACATCAGCTGAAAGTAGCCGCTACAAAGAAGACAAATAAAGCATTATACGGATGCAAAGAGCAGGTGGGGCATGTGTTCCATTTAGGTAGGGTGGTCCAGGAAGACCTCTCTGATAAGGTGGCATTTGAGCAGAGACCCTAATGAAATGAGAGAGTGAGGTTATCTAGTGCAAGAGTTTGCAAATTTTTTCTGTAAGGGGACAGACAGTAAATATTTTTGGCTTTGCGGGCCGCAATGGTCTCTGCTGCAAACTATTGGATTTCACCCCTGGGGCAAACACGCAGCCACAGACAACATAAAAGAATGGGTGAGGCTATGTTCCACTAATTCCGTACTTATGGAAAATAAAATTCAGATCTCATGTACGTTTCATGTGTCACAAAATACTATTTTTCTTTTGAGTGTTTTCTAACCATTTAATTTTAATTATTTATTTTAATGTTTGTCCTTGAGAGAGAAAGAGAGACAGCACGAGCTGGGAAGGGGCAGAGAGAGAGGGAGACACAGAATCGGAAGCAGGCTCCAGGCTCTGAGCTGTCAGCACAGAGCCCGACATAGGGCTTGAACTCACGAACCGCGAGACCATGACCTGAGCCGAAGTCGGCTGCCCAACCGACTGAACCACCCAGGTGCCCCGTTTTCTAACCATTTAAAATGTAAGAAACATTCTTGGCTCAGAGGCCGTACAAAAATAAGCTGTGGGCTATGTTTGCTGATTTCTGATCTGTGACCCCTGACCTCAAGTTAAACACATTCCAGGAGAGGGAAGAATCAGACCTTGAAACAGGAGCATGCACAACTTGACAGAAAGCAAAGGAAAGGTCCATCCAGAGGATCAATTAGTTGTCATCATGGGAGAGAGCTCCTTACACTCATTCCAAATTATTTTTACCTGGATATGACAAGCTTCTAACTGTAAGTATCTTTAGGACCAAAACTTGTTCTATTGGACTTCCTTTAGAAGTCAGATATCACATTTCAGAGGGCTAGATGGGTCTGGAGAAATTTCTCAGAGGAAGTAGGTTTTGAACTGGTTTGGCTTTGAAAAATAAGCAAGGTTTTAATAGATGGTCCTGGACAAGGAAAGAGAAAGAATATTTTAGTTAGAGAAACAACCAGAATATAGGCCAGAAAATAGGAGAGTAGCATGTTGTGGGTTACAGGTCTTTTTGCTATTACTCCAAGCTGTGTGTGTGTGTGTGTGTGTGTGTGTGTGTGTGTGTGTGTTGAATATCCCTATACCTTGAAATGCAAGCCTTCAAACAATGGCTCTCAAATTCTGGCCTGCATCGGAATCACCTGGAGGGCTTGTTGAACCCCAATGGGAGACCCCAGCTGAGGGTCTCTGATTCAGCAGGTCTGGAGAGGAGCCTGAGAATGTGCATTCCTAGTAAGTTCCCAGGTAATGCTGATGCTACTGGTCCTAGAACCCCACTTGGAAAACCACTGCTGCACAGGGTCGTCCGCTGCAGAGGAAGGGTGGGGTCTGGCAATTGTCTATTGCCTGGCTTTCAAAATGGGGTAGTGCTTGCCCAGCTACAAAATCCAGGCCCATCAAAGACTTCCTTATGTGTGAATTCTGTTCCTCTCCTGACTTCTTTCCTGAAGGGCTTAAAATTTGTACACGTTTCATGTGGTGCTTCTGCTTTCAGATTAAAAAAAAAAAGTCATTAGAGACATGTTTTTTTTGCCGTCAACAACAAACGAAGCAATAATATGGAGTAGCATACACGCCCCCAAACATTCAGAGCATCCTAGGGTGTCACCGAGAGACAAAGGAAACTGGAGACATTTTGAAATTGACTCACACAGTGAGTTTGTATATCTTTCTTACAAATGAAAGGCCAAGATTAAACTTAAATTCTCCAGCAGCGAAGAATATCACAATTAAACTTCTTCTTATGCATACTATCGATTCTTTTGGCGTAACCATTCTTTAAGACTGACAGGTAGCAAAACTGAGTGCCACGTGGAGCACCTGGGTGGCTCAGTTGGTTGAGCATCCGACTTTGGCTCACTGGCTCTGTGCTGACAGATCTGTTTTGGGTTCTGTGTCTCCCTCTCCTTCTGCCCCTCCCCTGCTCCTGCTCTGTCTTTCTCTCTCTCAAAAATAAATAAACAATATAGAAAATAGTATGGAGTTTCCTCAAAAAATTAAAAGTAGAACTACACTATGACCCAGCAATTGCACTACTAGGCATTTATCCAAGGGATACAGGTGTGCTGTTTCGAAGGGGCACATGCACCCCAATGTTTATAGCAGCACTATCAACAATAGCCAAAGTATGGAAAGATCCCAAATGTCCATCGATGGATGGATGGATGGATAAAGAAGATGTGGTATATATATATATATATATATATATATATATATATATATATATACAGTGGAGTATTACTTGGCGATGAAAAAGAATGAAATCTTGCCATTCACAACTTCGTGGATAGAACTAGAGGGTATTATGTTAAGTGAAATTAGTCAGAAAAAGACAAATATCATATGACTTCACTCATATGAGGACTTTAAGATACAAAACAGATGAACATAAGGAAAGGGAAGCAAAAATAATATAAAAACAAGGAGGGAGACAAAAACATAAGAGACTCTTAGATATGGGGAACTGAGGGTTACTGGAGGGGTTGTGGGAGGGGCGATAGGCTAAAATGGGTAAGGGCCATTAAGGAATCTACTCCTGAAATCATTGTTGCACTATATGCTAACTAACTTGGATGTAAATTAAAAAAACAAATTAAATAAAATTTTTTAAAAAAAGAAAAAGAAATAAATAAAAAGAAAACATTAAAAAACTTAAAGACTCGCCTGGGTGGCTCAATCTGTTAAGCATCCAACTCTTGGTTTCATGAGTTTGAGCCCTGCACTGGGCTCTGCACGGGCAGTACAGAGCCTGCTTGGGATTCTCTCTCTCTCCCTCTTTCTCTGCCCCTTCCCCACTTGTGCTGTCTCTCTCTCAAAATAAATAAAACTTAAAAAAAAATTAAAAACACAAGACAAAAAGTGAGCAACACGTTATGTCTTTGAAATCAGTCGCTTGCACCAAATTTCCAGTGATTAGCAAAAAATCCAGAAAGTGGGCAATGGGAAGATCAATATGCTCCAAAAGAAATATGGGTTTTTTTTTTTTTTAATGGGAAGTACCAAAAATAAAATTCTCCCTTGTGTTCCAAAATGAAACAGTGAAAAGTGAAATACCCATATGTATTTGGAAGTGGCATTTCACAAGTAATTAGGTTAATGTTGAACTGAAATCCAATTGAGAGTATGCAGCAAAACTGAAAGTTTGAATGATCAGAATAACCTCTGTGTTCTGAGCTTGCTGCCGACCAGTCTCTGCTGAGGAATAGGCCCTATTTCCAGATTCTGGGGCCTGACCTGGTAAGGTTTGTATGTCATGACCCTGTTCCCACACCCCCAGCCGTGGCGTACTGATGAGCCAGCTGAGGCTGGGCCAGCCTATGAGGTTGGAGAGCCTGGGTCAGCTGGCTGTGGGAGACAAGTCAGGGCTCACTGTGGACCGCAGGCAAAGTGACGGTATGAAGAAGCCCAGTGTTAGCCCTGGGAGGAGGCAGAATGGACAGACTCACAAGAAAGAAGTAGAGGGGCCATAAGTAGGAGATCATGTAGCCGCTGCTGGAGAAAGGAACAGACTTGCTCTAGATGACTCTCCAGCCCCAGTACATGTGTATCCTTAGAGTCATCTACCTTTTCCTTGAGATAACTAACTCACGTGGGTTTGCTTACAGGGACCTAATGCAAAACAGCAGCTGTGTTTCTAATTATTACCATTGTTTCTAATGAGGAAAGCAACGCTTTTGTTATTTTAAAACATTTCACCGTAGTTACTGGAAAAAAAAAAGGTTTAGAAGCACGTATGAATCTAGGTTTTGTGCAGTCTGGAGCCTATACAGATTGGGTGGCCATCTTGAAAAAAAGGATGCAAAATTACCCATAAAAATTAGGGATAGGGCTGTAAAAGAGGAGACCCGTTGAAGTGAGGAGCCTCAAAGCCCCGAGCTTCATTAACTTCGCGGTGACTTCAACTCCACTTAGAAGTGAGACCGTGATCCAAAGGGGCAATGTGAGCTTAGACATCTTTCTCCAACAGTAACCATGTTTGATGTAAGCAGTAAGTGCTCCCCAGAAAATTCCATCATACTATCCTAGTGTTTTACCTTAGTGTTTTTAAGCCTTAAAGAACAATTTGTGGGCTTTTAAATATTTATTTATTTACTTATTTATTTATTTTATTAGTAAAAAGAATTTTTTAAACATTTATTTATTCTTGAGATAGAGAAAAAGAGAGAGAGCATACGTGTGAGGGAGCAGCAGAGAGAGGGAGACACAGAATCTGAAGCAGTCTCCAGGCTCTGAGCTGTCAGCAAGAGCCTGATGCGGGACTCGAACTCATGAATCGTGAGATCATGACATGAGCTGAAGTTGGACGCTTAACCGACTGAGCCACCCAGGTGCCCCATGACCAGTACTTTTTAAAGGATGAAATAGAATAAGAGAGAGAAGAAAACATCAGGGTGCATCCCATGATATCAGGAAACGATTGTTCTGTGAGGCTTTGGTTTCGTTTTACACATCTAATGCCAGTGATTCTCAGGATCTCTTCTCATCACCTTAAAATATAGACAGGACCTCCCAAAGTTTTTGCTGATGGGGGACATAGCTACTGATATTTTCTATATTAGAAATTAAAACTGAGAATTAAAAAAATATATGCATATTATACATGTATATACATATATATAAACATATGTGTACATATCCATATATACACATATACATATATATTTTTTAGACTAGTCAAGGGCAGTAGTGGGAAGGAGGGAAAGAGAACAAGGAGTGTGATCTGTAACAATCAGTTGAGAGAATTCACTACCTTCGGACCAACCGAAAACATATTAATTTATTAATTTTTGCATTATTAACCATCGTGGTCACCCCAGGGAGGCAGCATGAGCCCAACAGTTGTCACGACGAACAGGGTGTTCAGGTGGTGCCCACCACCAAAAGCCTTTCTTCTGGCTTCTAACTGGCTCCGCCAACCGCTGCTGAGTGCACTGACCCGCGTCTCCTTCGCGCTGTGCGGCGGCCTGCTGGGGAGAGTGCACCTTGGACCGTGCTACTCAGTGCTGCATTCGCTGTGTCCTGCCAAGCCTCTGTCGTACATGTAACCAATCCGAGTGGAAAGTTTCAATGATTGGTGTTCAGGGCCTGGAAATTGGGATTGAGGCCCTCTTTAAAGTGGCCCTGGATCATGTCTCTGCCTCCGCCAGATGCTATCATGCTGGAGGACCCCTTGGCCACCTGGGGAGCCCCTGGGGATCAATAGAGTGAGTGGCAATGGGTTGGAACACCTTACAGACAGCAATGCCATCATTACACATGAGCGGCTGGTGTCCATCCCTTTCCTGGGACATCGCTAATTAAGGATGGGACACAAGGGCCAGCACAGTTAGCAGCACTACAGGCAGTCAACTTCGCGCTGGTCCCTGGCCAACAATTGACCCCATCTGCGCATTTTTACAGGTACCGGTGCCATTCGTTGCCAGCGGTCACCCATCTGGTCCAGCCAATGGCAGCAACAATACCTTACCCAAGCCTCATCCTTATGGGTAAAGAACTCTGCAAATCTATTGCTAACAGACACCTAAACTATATAATTTTTTTATTTTTTATTTTTTTAATGTTTATTATTTATTCTTGAGAAAGTTAGACAGAGCACGAGAAGGGGAGGGGCAGAGAGAGAGGGAGACACAGAATCCGAAGCAGGCTCCAGGCTCCGAGCTGTCAGCACAGAGCCCGACGTGGGACTTGAACTCGTGAACCACGAGACATGACCTGAGTTCAAAGTCGGTGGTTCAACCTGAGCCACCCAGGGGCCCCTTAGACACTAAATTATAAACCAAGATCACACATATCTCTGCACATACTAAAACCACAATATGAGGGTTCACCAGGACACTTCTTCGCAGTTCCAAACTTTACCTATAGTGACAAGGCACACATGTCACTTTGCAAAATACACAATGCTGGGCTCTTGAACAAGGTCTTCAACTGAGCTCCCTGACCAAAATCAGGCGACACGTTTCCCAGAGGACTGTAGTAGCTTGTTTATTACAAGTACAAATTCAGTTAAATGCAACGTGGCGTTTTCAGTCATCAGTGAAACATCAGGAGTGAATTGTAGTAAGTCTGACTCCAGGTTTGACATTTGAGTGCTGACATCTTTCAACTTCCACTCCTCATTATTTACTTCTTGCCCACATCTGCAAAGGCAGTAAGAAAGCTCATGAACTCCTTCCCTTGGTGCCAAAAAACACACAAACAAACAAAATTCAGACCACACAATCTGGTCCATATGAGAGAACCCTTGCTCCAGCCTCACCCCCTAGCCACCATAAAACTCCAAACCAGTCACCTCTCCCTGCTTTCTCAAGTCATTATGGACCTTCTTGAGAGCCTTCCCTGCTCGTCCCAGAAAGCCTCATTATGTGAGTAATAGATTGCCTTATACCCTCTTGGTAAATATGCGACGTATCAGTCTAAACAGCTGAGTCAAATTTTGGGTGTGGGGTACATATATCTCTAAGGGGTGACTACAATAACAGTAATAAACCCATTACATGCTAAGTAAAAACATGTTTAAAAATAAATATTTTTAGGGGGATCCTGGGTGGCTCAGTCGGTTGGGCATCCAACTTCGGCCCGGGTCATGATCTCGCAACTCATGAGTTCGAGCCCCGCATCAGGCTCTGTGCTGACAGCTCAGAGCCTGGGACCTGCTTCAGATTCTGTGTCTCCCTCTCTCTCTTTCCTTCCCCAACTTGTGCTCTGTCTGTCTCTCTCTCTCTCAAAAATAAATAAACATTAAAAAAATGTTTTAAGTAAATACATATTTTTAAAAACAAAAAAAAAACATTCAGTAGGAGAACAGGATTTTTACCTTTTTTGGAAAATCTCTTTGATCCCTAGTTTAATAGAAGACACTTTGACTCTCATATTCTCTATTCAGTCTATTGCAATGTGCCTCTGGTTAAAGTGTTTGAAGAAAATTTATCCTCACTGTTATGTAGTTGGAAAGCGGAAAGGTATTTTAATAACATCTTTAGATAATCGTAGTAGCTATTTCTGATACTGCCCCAAACTTGGCAAGTGGAATTTTCTTAAGTTGCAATGTGGAATCTGAAACCTTATCAATGTACTTTACATATTCTGCTGTATTCAAACCCATCCCGCATTTTGCATGGATTTCTTACCCATGCATTTTTTTTTTAACATCATGCATTGCTCATTTGGAAAAATATTGATAGTAACTGAATTATACAAATCTTACAAAGGGTGACACATTTCCTTATGTAATATTAAAAAAAAATCACTTTTGTTAGTATGACCATAGGTCTTTTCAGAAAAGTCTTCAAATGTTGGGAAACTGTCAAGTTCATACTGGTGGGCACAAGTTTTCTAAATTTCTAATTTTTACTTGAAAACTCAACTTTTAGTACTGCCAACAAATGCTGTTTTCCTTAAAGTGGCAGGCTCACTGCATTCATTTTCGAGGAAATACCTGCCAAATATTCAAATGTGAATAAATCCAGTTTGTCTCTTAGGTGTTCTTTCAGAAAGTCAGACTGCTGCTTCATGAAAAATGCAGCTGGTTGAGTCTGCAGCTCAAACACTTCTTGGTTGTCTTCTTGGACAACCCCCAGACTTCAGTATGCAGCAGAAGTGCTTTATGTATATTTATTTCATACATAATAAAAAGATGTGTGGTGTGCCTGGGTGGCTCAGTCGGTTAAGCGTCCGACTTCAGCTCAGGTCATAATCTCACCATCTGTGGGTTCAAGCCCCACATCGGGCTCTGTGCTGACAGCTCAGAGCCTGGAACCTGCTTCGGATTCCGTGTCTCCCTCTCTCTCTGCCCCTTCCCCACTCATGCTCTGTCTCTCTCCTTCAAAAATAAAATAAAAACATTAAAAAATATATATGTATACAAGGAACAAGATGTGATATAATTAGTGACTTTTTAGTGTTTTACCTAGAACATTCTTTTTTTTTTTTTTCCTTAACTTTATTTATTTATTTTGAGAGAAAAAGAGGGAGGGAGAGAGAGAGTGTGCACATGGCGGGGAGGGACAGAGAGAGAATCCCAAGGAGGCTCTGTGTTGACAGCTTGGAGCCCGACATGGAGCTTGAACTCACGATCCCGTGAGATCATGATCTGAGCAGAAACCAAGAGTCAGACGCTTAAATGGACTGAGCCACCAAGGCACCCCAACCGAGAACATTCTTTTTTTTTTTTTAATGTTTTATTTTTGAGAGAGAGAGAGAGCGGGGGAGGGGCAGAGAGCGAGAGGAAGACATGAGGATCTGAAGAGGTTTTGCAGGCTCTGCGCTGACAGCAGCGAGCAGGATGTGGGGCTCAAACTCACCAACCATGCGATCATGAGATCAACAGCTGAGCCAAAGTCAGATGCTCAAGTCAGGTGCCCCCAGCTGAGAACATTCCTGAATGATACTGGCTTTTAAAACACTCGCCAGTGCACGGAGACGACTCACACAGTTTGGCGCCACTGCCTCGATTGATACTGAAGCAAGGACAGATTTACTGCCACTGCTTTTCACCGTAAGTCAACACCCTGTAAAGGCAAATAACGTCTGGTGTTCAGAGGCAGGGGAGACGAGGCTGTGGGCTGAAAACGTGTTTTAAACAGGACAAAGCGGAGACCAGGAATCACAAACAGCATTTGTTGGCAGGGTTCTAGTCTGGCCCCTGTACCATCCAGGGTAGAGATTTACATGTACTGGAGGACCATTAGATATTGTCTAGGTGACTGGGGAACTGTTGGCCTTGGGAAAACCCTTAGCCTCCATGCGGCTCAACTGATTATAAACTGAGATGAATTAAGTGTCCCAAATGGTCATGATCCCTTGTTGTTCTGCTGAATGTAAAAATTCGCCTATCAGTCAGGTCTCTTGGCCCTCCTGTCATTCCTTGACTACCTTAGTGAGAGAGCTTTCGTCCCTTTCCAATTCAAGAAAACAGTGGGAGTTCCGCTTATTTTCTCCAGCTTTCCTAGGAAGAGAACACTCTTTGTAGGTATACTGTCTCCTGCGTTTGGAAAGGTACAAGTGGGCCCAGGTGGTGAAATCCTGAAGGATGCTCCCCTCAAAACGTGCATTTCCATAGGGGAGCAGAGCACATGGATAATTTGATGTGCCAGTTCACCTGTGGAGAAGAATATCATTTTCTGTCCTTTTTAAACTGGTGCCAGATGGTTGGCAACATCCATGGAAATCTTGACAAAAGACTCCAGTTTATTTGGAGCGAGGTGAAGCCAATGGATCCAAATCAAATGAAAAACCAAGAGGTGTACAAGTGAGTAGGGAAAAGCACCTGTGCTGGGTTGAATGGAGTCCCCACTGTGCCAAATTCATGTCCATCCACAACCTATGAGTGTGACTTTATACAGAAGGAAAGCCTTTGCAGATGTAATCGGGTTTAGATGAGGTCAGACTGGATCCAGGTAGGCCCTAAATTCAGTGACTGGTAGCCTTCTAAGGAGAGGGGTATTTGGAGATGGAGACACAGAGGCCCGGACACAGAGAGAAGGTCATGTGGTCATGGAGGCAGAGAGTGGGGGGATGAAGCTCCGTGGTGAGGAGCGCCACGGGTGGCCGGCCACCAGAAGCTAGAAGAGGCAGGGAAGGTTGACCTACAGGTTGCAGAGGGAGCACCTGCCTGCTGACACCTTGGTTTCAGATCTCCAGCCTCCCGAACGGAATAGAATATGTTGTTCGAAGCCACCCAGTGTGTGGCACTAGGTGACGGCAGCCCCAGGAAACTGAGACGGCCTTTCACAAGTTTGTGAGAAACTTTCTCCATTTGAGACAATTTAATGTCAGTAATTATGAATAGTCCTTGGACATCTCTCGGCCTGAAGGTGTGTGTTCTCTGGAAACATCGCCCTGTGACTGTGACCAGTAATTAAAGACAGCAGCTTTAAAAAGAGGACAGTGAATGCCCAGGTCATTTAAATCTGGAGAACTTTTTTTTTTTTTTTAAGGTTATTCATCTTGAGAGAGAGACAGCACAAGTCAGGTAGGGAGAGAGAGAATCCCAAGCAGGCTCTGCACTGGCAGCACTGAGCCCAATGCGGGACTCGAACCCACGAACCGTGAGATCATGACCTGAGCCGAAACCAAGAGCTGGACACTTAACCGACTGAGCCACCCAGGTGCTCCTAAATCAGGAGACCTTTTAGGTATGACCTGTGTTTTTTGGGGCCCAGGACACTGGCTTCAACTCCTTAGGAAGACCCACTTTCCCCCCCACAGTTTTAGGAGACCCCAGAGCAGGGCCCTGACTGGGTGAGGCAAGGGCGCAGGACGAGTTCTTCCCTAACTGCTGCACCCCAGGACTGCTGCACGTGCAGCTGTGTCCCAGCGTGCTCACAAGTGCCCACAAACCAAAAAACATGTTTTGAAGCCATACCATTGACACCCTGGGTAAGACTTCCCCAGTGGGCAGGTGCAATCTGCATTTCATGAAAATCTCCAGGTGACTCTAAGAAGGAGCCAGGTGGTGCTGGTGGAGGGGGAATCACAGCCAGGACCAGAAATAGGATTCAAAAAATAGACACACTTTTGGCCTTACACCTGCTATGTTCATATGGGTTTAAAATGCACAGACTCCAAGGAACGTTAACACAGCGTCACACTTATAGAGGAAAGTGTTGCAAAGCTAGAGAGGAGAAGAAGTGGAACATGAGGAGCAAATGAACTAATGACTAGAGGGTAAGGAAGGTAAAGGAATCGGTGAGATTCCATTTATGTGAAATGCCTAGAAGAAGCAAATCCATAGAGACCAAAGGAGATCAGTAGTGGCTAGAGGTTGGGGAGAGAAGGGATTGGGGAGGCAGTGTTGATAAGGAACAGGATTTCCTTTTTGGAGATGAAAAGTTCCTGGAATCATCAGGAGGTGAATGGATAAACAGACTGTGGTATACCCAGACCATGGAATGTTATTTAGTGCTAAAAAGAAATGAACCATCAAGCCATGAAAAGACATGGAGGAAACGTAAGTGCATGTTACTAAGTGAAAAAGCCAGTCTGGAAAGGCTACGTACTGTATGATTCCAGCTATTTGACATTCTGGTTGCCAGGGAGGAGTGGGGAGGGAGAGGTGGCTAGGCAGAGCACAGAGGATCTTTAGGGCCATGAAACTGCTCTGTGCGATAGTGTGATGGTGGATATGCATCCTTATAAATATGTCCAAACCCGTAGAATGACAACGGTTTCCCCAGTGGAAACCATGGACTGAGGCGGCTCTGACGCTTGGTGGTCTATGTAAATAAACCAAAACCTAAGCCAGAGTCATTGCATCCGAATCCCAGAAAACAAAATTTAAGGACAAACGGCCAACTAAGCTATTCCAAATAAGGCAACCACTGAAGCCACAGCCAATCAAGTAATTTTGCTTTGCTTCCATGTCTTCTCTATAAAAACCTTTCTGCCAGCACACCATGGAGTGTTCCTAACCACTTTTCGTTAGAACTGCCTGATTCAGATTATGCTTGCTCAATAAACCCCAGATTTTTTTTTTTAACCAGGCTTTGTGCCCAGTGCAGAGCCCAATGCGGGGCGTGAACTTAGGACCCTGAGATCAAGACCTGAGCTGAGTCTCTTAAGTGTCAGACTCTTGAGTTTGACTCAGGTCATGATCTCATGGTTTGTGGGGTTGAGCCCGGTGTTGGGCTCTGTGCTGACAGCATGGAACCTGCTTGGAATTCTCTATCTCCCTCTCTCTCTCCCCCTCCCTCCCTCCCTCTCTCTTTCTTTAAAAATAAATACACTAAAAAAAAAAAAAAAAAAAAAAAAAAGACCTGAGCTGAAATCAAGAGTTGGACACTTAACCCACTGAGCCACCAGGGTGCCCCCAAACCCTAGATTTTTAATGTGCCTCAGTTTATCTTTTAACAGTCACCATGTGCTGGTGTGCACATTATAGCTGGGAAGAGCGGGTCTAATACCTCCTGCAGCTCCAGGATGCTGTGATGAGAGCAACCAGACAATTCAGCAGAGTCTCAGAGGAAGTCTTGGGTTGTTAATCAGATATCCTGAGTCCACAGACACTTTCTCTGCCCACCTACTGAGATGTGGCACTTAATTTTTTTGTACCTTGGTGTTTTTCACTTCGCAATTAATTTTAGAGGCATTTCCATATGAGCACATTCTTAACAACTGCCTAACAGTCTTAGAGCAGTACAGTTTTGCTGTAAGAAAACACCCAGCTTGTTTTGTGCAATCGATACACTGAACTATCTGAGCATAATGGGAATGTCACATTTGCTGATGCGTGATTTCTTCTGCAAGAAATGCTAGGTGACAGAAAACTGCACGCTGCCGAAATGAGCCACAGAAGGATCCATGAGCCACACACAGGTGCACGCCTCAGACATCCTCCAGGGATCTCAGCCACTGTTGCATGGCAAGCCACACCCTTGCAGGGGATGTAACACTTTCAAAGATAGGTGACACTCCAGCAAGAGATCCGCCCAGTCTACATTTCACTTTTGCACACTAAATGCCTGCACCTCTTTTGCTGGATAGCTCATTCCAAAACCCTGGGACAGGAAAATCACAAGTAGTTGAGACATTTAAGGAGATATTGAAACTTCTCAAATGCAAGAGAATCACATTTCCTTCTGACATTAAAAAGGTTCTGAACACTCCTGTGGGAGGATCTGATTAACACAACAGGAGAAAAAGAATAACAAAATTGGGATGCCAGGAGGTGGCGCCTGGCACGCAGCTGGGAGCCTGGCAGCCCAGATGTAGCCTTCTGGAGAAGTGACAATCCCTCAACAATGTGGAGGCTTGGAGACAGGGCCAGGCAGGAGGAGGGAGGTCTTAGTGGACCCACAGCAACCCAGAAAACTGAAGAGTGACTTTCTGCATCTCCCACTCACTCCCCAACATACGCTAGCTGTTCTCAATCCTTGGGCTGCACAGGAATCACCCAAGATATGCTGAAAATGTAAACGTGGGGCACCTGTGTGGCTCAATCCGTTAAGTGACCGACTTTTGATTTCAACTCCGGTCGTGATCTCTCCGGTTGTGAGATCGAGCCCTGAGTTGGGCTCCACACTGGATGTGGGAGCCTGTTAAAGATTCTCTCTCTCGGGGCGCCTGGGTGGCTCAGTCGGTTGAGCGTCCGACTTCAGCTCAGGTCATGATCTCGCAGTCCGTGAGTTCGAGCCCCGCGTCAGGCTCTGGGCTGATGGCTCAGAGCCTGGAGCCTGCTTCCGATTCTGTGTCTCCCTCTCTCTCTGCCCCTTCCCCGTTCATGCTCTGTCTCTCTCTGTCTCAAAAATAAATAAATGTTAAAAAAAAAATTTTTTTTTAAATGAAAGGAAATCTATCTAAAAAAAAAAAAATTCTCTCTCTCCTTCTCCCTCTGCCCCTCCCCAGCTCATGCACCTGCATTCTCTCTCTTTCTCTCTCTCATAAAAAAAAAAGAAAATAATAATAATAATAAAGAAAATGTAAATGTAAAATGGACCCCAACACAAGATTCAAGCCAACAAAATCTGCGTTATAAGCCACATCCCAGGAGATCCTGACGTGGGCATGGTCCTTAGGTCTCCGCGATAATGATTTTAGAAGAAACCAACATATTTTACAACTTTTGGTTTGAGCACATTGGTAACTAAACTTGAAGCTCACCTCTCAGTTCACAAAAGGCTTTCAAATCGAAGGTCTTATTTGAGACTCAGAATTACCCTTTTATAAAGGTGGAAACTGAGGGGTCATGCCAACCTACCACCAGAGTCTTCTGTTTCCAAAGCCCCAGGCAGCCTCTCCAGGGCCCCGGGGTCAAAGCAAGACCAGGCATGGGTTACCTCGATGGTTCTCCAAACACGAGAACCAAATCACCTGGGAATTTGTTACAAGTGCAATTTTGCACGCCCCCCCCCCCCCCCCCCCCGCCATGGTTCTGGAGACTCTGGAGTGGGCCCCAGCAGCCTGTGCTTTCACAGGCCTCCTCAGGGGGCGCCAAAGCTTGAGAAGCACTGCGGGTGCTACCTCAACCAGACCCTAAAAGGTAATGGCACCCTCAGTATCCAGATTCTCCACCGCTGAGCAAAGCCATCAGTTGGAGGAATCTGGGGAGGGGGAACGTTGCAGGAGGTTGGAGGGGTGGGCGAGGGCAAGCTTGTTTCTAAACCTTTCCCTCTAGTCAAGCATAAGCCAGAGCTTGGGACTGGCCTATTTTTTTCCTGCTTCTCTGAATGGTCACACTGTCCATATTTCTACCCTTCTCCCCAGGAAGTTTATCAGATGTCAGATAAACTTTATCAGAGCCGGCCTGGTTCTCAGCCCCGCCCTTCCTTCCCACAGGCCATCTGGGTGCCGCTGACCTTCAGAGCCAGCCGCAGCAGCTCGAGTCCTGGCACGCTGTCCCTGAGAGAGAAGTCTGGAAGGAGAGCCAGAGCCAGCCCACCCTCCGGGAACTACACATCCTCTCCTTCATCTGTCTGCCTGGGTTCTACTGCTGGCTCACACTTTCTCCTTTTTCCAATCAGGCTGTTTGGCTCTTGAAAGCTGAGAATTCCCTGCCTCCCACATGGAGATAGCTGATACCTTGTCTTGTCTGCAGACCAGGCTCAAATAGCTCCTTTGTGACAGCTTTCCTGGTACCCACCCCGCCTCCTTTCCAAGAAAAGTGAGCCAGCTCTCCCTCTGGGCTCCTGTGGCATCTGGGGCTCACCTCCTAGCATTTACCTCACCCTATTCTAAGTCTGTTTACCCCCCTTGAAATCCTTTTCAGATTCCCAGTATCTATGCCTATTCCTGGCCCAAAGGAGGATGTCAGTAAACGTTCAGTGGAACGTGTTTGATGTTCCACGTGCTAGCTGGAACGACTGATTTCCTCCGAACCACAGGCTGGGACCAGTGTACCATGCTTTCTGCATCTGGGTTCCTAGAATGTGGAGGTGGGGGGTGGGGTGCTCAGACAAATGAGGGTGAGCAAGGCGTACAGGTGAACCAGAATGTGCATCGTTGCCTTCTGGGTCTTTCCCGTATGAGGCTGAACAATTGAGACCCCCGCCCCCCGCACGCTCCCCATTCCTTTTGCCCTTTGGGAACCGGCACAGTGTCCCTGGGCTCTCTCCAAACTCAGGCTTCCAAGTCTTGCTAACTGTGGAGTAAGAGACCCCAGGCGGGTTCTCAATAAGGAAATATGTACTTCGTCCCCTGTATTGGGGCACTTTGGAGAGAGGAAGGGGCAGTATTAGCAGTGACGCCAGGACAAAGGCACAAATGGGGAAGTGTTGCAGGCAACCCGGGAGATGAGCCACGTGGCTGCTTGGTCTGCTGGCTTCAGCAGCTGGGTTTGGCTGGGCTGGGCTGGGCTCAGGGGGGAGCTGGACCGGGAGCTGAGAAAGGGGTCTCAGGGCTGAGGCAGACAGCATTTTCCCATGGAAACTAGTGCCAAATTTTGAACTGGGGGCAGGCCAGCTTAGGAAGAAAATTAGGGCTGCCTGGGTGGCTCAGTCGGTTGGGTGTCTGACCCTTGATCTCAGCTCGGGTCACGATCTCACGGTTCGTGAGCTCACGGTTCACTGCACTGACAGCCTGGAGCCTGCTTGGGATGCTCTCTCTACCGTTGTCTCTGCCTCCCTCTTCTTTCTCAGCGGGCTACCCTGCAATACCCCTTTCCTCATTTCCCAGATGCTCAGGGACCCCAGGAAGTCACCCAACCTAACTATAACCCCAAACCTGCCTAGCTCTTCGGTTAGCACTTTCACACTTAATCTCTTTGGGGCCACACGGTGGCTTCCTGGTGGGAGGTGGTATGGAATGACTGGGTGTCTGTCCCAGAAACACAGGACCCAGCAGAGTGTGAATAAAAGGAATTCTGTGTATAGAAACATACACTCTCCCACCCTGGGCAGTCTTTTACATGATTAACCAGAATGCTTGCCATTTACTACCTTACTGCATCAAGTTCAAGGGTGAAGTTATTCCCACCACAAAAGGATTCCCCATATTTCAAAAGGGTCCTTTTAAGAAGCAGCTCCTCTTGGGGCGCCTGGGTGGCTCAGTCATCTAAGTGTCTGACTCTTGATTTCAGCTCAGGTTCATGAGATCAAGCCCCGAGACAGGCTCTGTGCTGACAGGCTCTGTGCTGAGCCTGCTTGGGAATCTCTCTCCCTTTCTCTCTGTCCCTCCCCTGCTCACACCCTCTCTCTCTCTCTCTCTCTCTCTCGCTCTCAAAATAAATAAACTTTAAAAAAACAGCAGATTGTCATGTTTACACTTACAGATTGTTAAATGCTTAACAGAAGGAGAAACCAAAGGCGCCTGTGTGGCTCAGTCGGTTAAGCAACCGACTCTTAATTTCGACTCAGGTTACCATGTCACAGTGGTGAAACCGAGCTCTAAGTCTACACCCAGCATGGAGCCTGCTTAAGATTCTCTCCATCTCCCCCTGCCCCGCTCCCCAGAGCGCTGCTCTCTCTTTCCCTCTCTCTCTCAGAAACACACAAACAAAAGCAAAAAAAGGAGAAACCAAAAGCTGAAGTATTCCAACCTGCCACTTATTAAACATAAATAAAAATTCAGATAAATTTAACCTGCCATTATTAAAGCAGTGTTTTTATATGTTTATCTCTTAAATGGTCAATTCGCCAATAATGTTTTTTACTTTACTAGGAAGTAAGCTAAAATGCCAGATGTTCAGGTCAGCTCTAACCCAGGGAGAGTTCGGTGACTGGCCCTCCTTCACACGTAGAAGGAGGCTGACCCAGGACTCCGACTCAGTCTCCCCAGGCTCACCCCACCTCCTGGCGAGGGCTGCCTGACTACCGAATTCCAGCCTCCAGCCCTTCGTACCCTTGGTGCCCTGGCCACTTCCTTGGGTTTTTTCTGGTGAGCCAGAGTTGGAAGAACATAGTGTCAGCAGAGGACCCTGCTTCCCCATTCACAACTGGAGACTCATTTCAGGACGCACCTCTTACTCACTACATCTGGGCCTTTCTCTGAATGTGCGCAGCTCCTTTCCACCTCAGGGCCTTTTCCCAGGTATGGAAAGTTCTTGTCCTTACTGGATTATCGGTGGAATCTCTCCCTGTATGGAAACTGAAAACCTCGTACGTGCTTTTGACCATCACCTGTCTGGTTTATGACTCTCCTTGGCACTTAGTATCTGGCATTTAATAAGTACTCGTGAAATGACCCAGTCTTTAGATATGCCCTGTCAGTTGCAGTAGAAGCTTCTGCAGCGACCACCCAACTGGGGAAGCTTCCAACACCACCATGCAGTTTGGGACTGCTATGGAATTCTGAGTTATCTTTGTACCACCATGAAATTAAAAGACAAGGGGACACATTATTAAGTCACCATGAGCATTCTAAATAATTGTTTACAAACAAAAGAGACAAGTAAAATTTTTGAAAGATACTGAATTTCTGAAGAGTCCTCACTTATTTCCTCTGCAGAGCATCATTTAAAGACCTCCCTGCCGGAAGATACTGTTTACAAGGGCAATCAAAGAGGGGCACCTGGGTGGCTCAGTGGGTTAAGCGTCCAACTTCAGCTTGGGTCATGATGTCACAGTTCGTGAGTCCGAGCCCCACATCGGGCTCTGTGCTGACAGACAGCTCAGAGCCTGGAGCTTGCTTCAGATTCTGTGTCTCCCTCTCTCTCTGCCCCTCCCCTGCTCCCACTCTGTCTCTGTCTCTGTCTCATTGTCAAAAATAAGCATTAAAAAAAAAGGCAACTGAAGATATAAGCTACTAAGGAATAAACTTAAAAATAAAGGTGTCCAGGGGCTCCTGAGTGGCTCAGTCGGTTAAGCATTCGACTTCAGCTCAGGTCATGATCTCGTGATTCGTGAGTTCACGCCCCGAGTAGGGCTCTGTGCTGACAGCTTGGAGCCTGGAGTCTGTTTCAGATTCTGTGTCTCCTTCTCTCTCTGCCCCTTGACCCCTCACACACACACTCTGTCTCTCTTAAAAGTAAATAAACATTAAAAAAAAAAAAAAAGATTTGGGCACTCAGCTGATCGAGGAGGCACTCAGAGGCCCCTGGTTGCTCATATTTTTCTATTTCTTGACTTGCATGGTATTTATACAAATGTGTTCCCTTTGAGATATTTGATCAAACTGTCCACTTATAATGTGGGCACTTCCTGCATACAAAATATACTTTAATCTAAAAGTTTGTCTTTTACGAATTATGTGCATTTCCTTTGACCTTGCAATTTGACATTTATGACTTATCCCCCTAAGGAAACAATAATAAAAACACCCAAAGATGTACAAAAAAAGACATTGAAGCACTATTTATAAAAAATAAAAATTAGAAACAATCTAACTGTCTAATGATTGGGGAACCAGATGAATAATTTAGAAGACATGCCTATACTGAGATACTATCCAGCCAGCTGTAAATGACACAGATCTACATTTATTGGCCTAGAAAAAAGCTCACTACAAAGGCTCAGATGACGAAAGCTGGTAGTATACTGATATTTTCAGATATGACACTAAAGTGTTTTCTGCAGTAACTTTGAATGGAGGATTATTTGATTGTGTTTGTATTTGCCTCAATGTACTTTCTACCTTTTCTATAAAATCCATGTCTTTAAAAAGATATTTACTCATTTTATTCATATTAAGACAGCCCAAGTAGACTACTTGCCTCTCCTAAGAACGTAGACTCTGTGTATTGATCCAGAATGGTGTTCCAGGCCCAACCACATATTAGCCATGCTACTTTTGAGGTGTTGGCTCAACTTAAGAGCTTCCTTTTCCGGACCCACAAAAATGAAGATAATTGTGTTTAGAGGATTTTAAATATTCCAGTATACGTAAAGCATTTATCATTGGCTGACTCACGAAAGACACTGATAAATGTCACTGCCCTGCTTCTGCTGTGTTCAAGGCACTTGATATCAGAATTTTTATTTTAGATACAATAACACTTTCAACAGAGGCTCTGTGTTCCAGGGGATTAGAAAATAGCCCACAGGGGAGCCTGGGTGGCTCGGTTGGTTAAGCGTCCAGCTTCGGCTCAGGGGTTCGTGGATTCGAGCTCTCAGCACAGAGCTTACTTCAGATCCTCTGTCTCCCTCTCTCTCTGCCGCTCTCCAGCTTGTGCTCTCTCTCTCTCTCTCTCAAAAATAAATAAACATTAAAAAAAAAGAGTAGGGGTGCCTGGGTAGCTCAGTGGGTTGAGTGTCCAGCTCGTGTTTTCTGTTCAGGTCATGATCTCACAGTTTGTGGATTTGAGCCCAGCATTGGGCTCCGTCTGGCAGCCTGGGATTCTCCTGGGATTCTCCAACAATCCTGCTTGGGATTCTCTCTCTCCCTCTCTGCCCCTCCTCACTTGCTCTGTCTCTCGCTCAAAAATAAATAGATTAACTTAAGAAAAAAAGAAAAGCAAATGTTTAAAAAAAAGAATAAACTTTTTTAAAAAAGAAAGTAGCCTACAGTCTCTTTTGTTCTTATGAATTGTTTTGTTTTGTTTTTTTCACTTTGTGTCAGCAGTTTTTGATCAAAATTGTTGACAGTTCCTGGGCCTTATGCCATCAGGAGGGCAAAATTAATGCGGTTGTCGGGTGAGGGCAGAACATTCTTGTTTATCCCCGTCAATGGGTGGAGTTGCTACGCTTGTGCTCCAAGTTTGATATCGGAAGGGTCAGCAGCCCAAAGGACTTGGAAATAGCTCTGGCAACACCACAGACTTGAGCCAGCAGAGGTCAGAGTCCCCAGAGAAGAGCAGCCGGGTTTCTTGACCGCGTCTCTCCATCCAGGATCCATAACCCAGTGACCTCACGCAGACAGAGTGTGGCACACCCAACTGTCCCTGGCTCTGAAGCGTCAGCCTCCTAAGTGTCTTGTTCCCAATAATTGAAACCAGGAGGCCAGGCCACAGGCATAAGCACAGCATTTGGGCGGTACAGGGAGACCCAAGGGCCCTCCCAAATGTCACTCTGTGCCCCCACATGATAAGAGGTGCCTTCTCAAACATGACAAGTCCTGGTACAACCCCAATGTCTTACTGATGTCCCAAAGGAGACAAATGCAGCGATCAGAAGCTTGCCAGAACATGAAGCATGTTAGAAGATGAAAGCTACATACCGTGTGAAACAGAAGTTCATTTATGCTGTGACAGTGTACACATGGAGAGTTTTTCATTAAGATAGGAACCAGAACCAAGTCAACTGTGACACCTTCCTGTTATGAGACCACCCCGGTGGGGGAGGAGAGGTGTGCGAATAATCCTATTTCATCCACTGAAACAGCTACCCCATTTCCTCACCTCTCCCAACAACAATAACCCCGGCTAAGACTTACGTCCCTCTTACACTTCGTTACACTGACTCGTTTACTCCCCATGATTACTTAGCAGGTGGGCAGCTTTCAGGTGACAACACTGAGGTCATCAACTGATGAGAGTGGGCCACACAAACAATCCTTCTCGTGCCCCTTTCAGCCACGTTTGTGGTCGGGCTGAAGACCAGTCTCCCCCAGCCAGGGCTCTTGATCAGATCAGAGCTGCCTGAACTTCATCCACCCCCGAGATGGCTTCCTGCCACCAGTCAAGATTGGTGACACTGGGGTGCCTGTGGCTGTCTGGGGCTGCCATCACTGAGACTGCCCGACAGACTCCCAATCCCAGTGATGGGCCACCCGGGTGGAGTCTCACTTCATTGTCCCACTGAGGCTGCTTCTACTAGTTTGGCAGGAGGGGAGGCTGCTGATGCCTCAGATCGAACAGTGATTCTCAGTTTTGGGGGCTGCCCATTGGAAGTGCTTGGGGAACATTTAAGAATGCATTAGCCAGCGGCACCTGGGTGGTTCAGTCAGTTAACTCTCTGACTTCGGCTCAGGTCATGATCTCATGGCTCATGAGTTCGAGGCCTTGCATCGGGCTCGCGGCTGTTGCACGGAGCCCACTTAGGATCCTGTGTCCCCCCTGTCTCTGCCCCTCCCCTGCTTGTGCGCTCTCTCTCTCTCTCAAAAAAAAAAAAAAAAAGTCCATTGGCCAGCCACACTGTGGACTAATTGCACCAGAATCCCTGGGGGCAGGGCCCAGATATCAGTATTTTTTCTTTTTTTTTTTTTCTTTTTTTTTTTTCTTTTTTCTTTTTTTTTTTTTTTTTTTCAACGTTTATTTATTTTTGGGACAGAGAGAGACAGAGCATGAACGGGGAGGGGCAGAGAGAGAGGAAGACACAGAATCGGAAACAGGCTCCAGGCTCTGAGCCATCAGCCCAGAGCCTGACGCGGGGCTCGAACTCACAGACCGCGAGATCGTGACCTGGCTGAAGTCGGACACTTAACCGACTGCGCCACCCAGGCGCCCCAATATCAGTATTTTTTAAAACTCCCAGGTGAGCTACAGTTGGAATCCACTGTTAGCTGTCACTGACTAGAAAGGGGAAGACCAGACCTCCTTGACAATGGTCTTGGGACTAAACTGTTAGAAAAGCCAATACAGGACTATGATCCGGCCTCCCTTCTTTTCAATTTGTGTATTCAAAGTATAAAACTTCTAAATGGGCTGGGTTTCACATTATTCCATTATTCCTTCAAACTAGGAAGGCCTGAATAGAAGAGCCCTCAGGCTAGACCAGAAAGAACAGTCACAGAAAGACCTTTTTTTTTTTTCCTCTTCAAATTTTAAGTAATCTCCACACCCAGTGTGGGGCTCGAACTAATGAGCCTGAGATCAAGAGTCGAAAGCTCCTCCGACTGAGCCAGCCAAGTGCCCCCCCCAGAATGACCATTTTTAAACAAATATTTATTGAGTATCTACTCTCTGCCAGATACTGTGCTTGATACTAGCAAAGACAGGCAAACAGACAGGCAATTACAGTTCAGTATGATATCTATGATGGAGAGGAATACTACGAAACTCTAGAATAAAGACAAAATTTTGTCAGAAAAAATCCAGATGATGAAGGATATCGATTTCATTCAGGCTATGGCATTAGGAGTAGTCCCCAGATGTGATGGTTGGAGTATCTAGGCAGGGCGGTTTTGCCTTGGACTTCTGTAGGGAGGAGCAGACAGGTTACAGGTGTGGGGGACTTACACTTGGGATTGTTTTTGCATTTAGGGGACGTCTCAGTCAGCGAAACAGGAAATGTTTATCTTTGAGCCCAGCTAGTTTCTTTTTTTTTTTTTTTTCAACGTTTATTTATTTTTGGGAGAGACAGAGCATGAACGGGGGAGGGGCAGAGAGAGAGGGAGACACAGAATCGGAAACAGGCTCCAGGCTCTGAGCCATCAGCCCAGAGCCTGACGCGGGGCTCGAACTCACGGACCGCGAGATCGTGACCTGGCTGAAGTCGGACGCTTAACCGACTGCGCCACCCAGGCGCCCGAGTCCAGCTAGTTTCAAGGGGACAGTTGTTTTTTTTTTAATTAAAAACAAATTTTTTTTTTAACGTTTATTCACCTTTGAAAGACAAAGGCAGACAGAGCATGAGCTGGGAAAGGGCAGAGGAGAGGGAGACACAGAATCCAAAGCAGGCTCCAGGCTCTGAGCTGTCAGCACAGAGCCCGACGCGGGGCTCGAACTCACGGACCGCGAGATCATGACCTGAGCAGAAAGTCGGACGCTCAACTGACTGAGCCACCCAGGTGCTCTGGGGACAAACAGTTCTAAGCTAATCACTCATGAGACAAAGAACAGGATACCGGCCAAAGGCAAAAGGTCTATGTCTGGCCTTGTCACTCTTAATCAAGCTTTTGTGTATGTCTACACATGCTTTTTTCTTCTCTCTTTCTTTAGCTGGTAAAATTTCAAATACATGCAAAGATAGAGGGAATAGTATGATGAATTCTCAAATAGCGATTGTCCAATTTCATCAAGTATCAAAATTTGGCCAATCTTGATCATTTATCCGTCTTTACTTCTGTTATTTCAACATATTTCAAGACAAATTCTAGACATTGTGTCACTTCACTCCTTACATACTTTGATGCTAACCTGTAAATTGTATTTAGCCAATTCCTGGGGTTTAGGAAGGCTTCCTAGAAGAAGCAACATCTAAGTTGAGATGTGAAGGGCAGGTAACAAATAGCCTGGTGAAAATGTAGGTGGCGGAGCTGAATCAACGAGCAGGATATGTTCTCCACAGAGAGAGGAGCATGTGCTAAGACTTTGAGGTACATTTTGAGGACAAAGGGATCCATGAGTGAAGTCATATGATATTTGTCTTTCTCTGACTGACTAATTTCACTTAGCATAATACCCTCCAGTTCCATCCACGAAGTTGCAAATGGCAAGATTTCATTCTTTTTGATTACTGAATAATACTCCATTGTATATATATACCACATCTTCTTTATCCATCCATCCTTCGATGGACATTTGAGCTCTTTCCATACTTTGGCTGTTGTTGATAGTGCTGTTATAAACATGGGGGTGCATGTGTCCCTTCGAAACAGCACACCTATATCCCTTGGATAGATACCTAGTAGTGCAATTGCTGGGTTGTAAGGTAGTTCTACTTTTAATTTTTTGAGGAACCTCCATACAGTTTTCCAGATCGGCTGCACCAGCTTGCATTACCACCAACAGTGCAAAAGAGATCCTCTTTCTCCGCATCCTCGCAAAATCTGTTGTTGCCTGAGTTGTTAATTTTAGCCATTCTGACAGGTATAAGGTGGTATCTCATTGTGGTTTTGATTTGTATTTCCCTGATGATGAGTGATGTGGAGCATTTTTTCATGTGTCAGTTGGCCATCTGGATATCTTCCTTGGAGAAGTGTCTATTCATGTCTTTTGCCCATTCCTTCACTGGATTATTTGTTTTTTGGGTGTTGAATTTGATTAAGTTCTTTATAGATTTTTGGATACTAACCCTTTATCTGATATGTCATTTGCAAATATCTTCTCCCATTCTGTCAGTTGCCTTTTAGTTTTGCTGATTGTTTCCTTTGCTGGGCAGAAGCTTTTTATTTTGATGAAGTCCCAGTAGTTCATTTTTGCTTTTGTTTTCCTTGCCTCCAGAGACATGTTGAGTAAGAAGTTGCTGTGGCCAAGATCAAAGCCTTGCCCGTTTTCCCCTTGAGGATTTTGATGGCTTCCTGACTTACATTGAGGTCTTTCATCCATTTTGAGTTTATTTTTGTGTATGGTGTAACAAAGTGGTCCAGGTTCATTTTTCTGCATGTCACTGTCCAGTTTTCCCAGCATCACTTGCTGAAGAGACTGTCTTCATTCCATTGGATATTCTTTCCTGCTTTGCCAAAGAGGAGTTGGCCATATGTTTGTGGGTCCATTTTTGTGTTCTCTATTCTGTTCCATTGAGCTGAGTGTCTATTCTTGTGCCAGTACCATACTGTCTTGATGATTACAGCTTTGTAGTATAGCTTTAAGTCCAGGATTGTGATGCCTCCTGCTTTGGTTTTCTTTTTCAAGATTGCTTTGGCTATTTGAGGTCTTTCTGGTTCCATACAAATTTTAGGATTATTTGTTATAGCTCTGTGAAGAATGCTGGTCTTATTTTGATAGGGATTGCATTGAATATGTAGATTGCTTTGGGAAGTATCGACATTTTAACAGTATTTGTTCTTCCTATCCAGGAGCATGGAATCTTTTTCCATTTCTTTGTGTCTTCTTCAATTTCCTTCATAAGCTTTCTTTAGTTTTCAGTGTACATAGATTTTTCACCTCTTTGGTTAGATTTATTCCTAGGTATTTTATGGTTTTTGGTATAATTGTAAATGGGATCGATTCCTTGATTTCTCTTTCTGTTGCTTCATTTTTGGTAAATAGGAATGCAACCGATTTCTGTGCATTGATTTTTATATCCTGCAACATTGCTGAATTCATGATTCAGTTCTAGCAGTTTTTTGGTGGAATCTTTTGCGTTTTCCACATAGAGTATCATGTCATCTGAGAAGAGCGAAAGTTTGACCTCTTCCTGGCTGATTTGGATGCCTTTTATTTCTTTGTGTTGTCTGATTGCAGAGGCTAGGACTTCCAATACTATGTTGAATAACAGTGGCAAGAATGGACATCCCTGTCTTGTTCCTGACCTTAGGGGGAAAGTTCTCAGTTTTTCCCCATTGAAGATGATATTAGTGTTGGGTCGTTCATATATGGCTTTTATGATCTCTAGGTATTATCCTTCTATTCCTACTTTCTTGAGGGGTTTTTATCAAGAAAGGATGCTGTATTTTGTCTAATGCTTTCCTGCATCTACTGAGAGGATCATATGGTTCTTGTCCTTTCTTTTATTGATGTGACGAATCACGTTAATTGTTTTGCAGATATTGAACCAGCCCTGCATCCCAGGTATAAATCCCACTTGGTCGTGGTGAATAATTTTTTTAATGTATTGTTGGGTCCAGTTGGCTAATATCTTGTTGGGGATTTTCGCATCCATGTTCATCAGGGAAATTGGTATATAATTCTAGGTCCACATTCTTGAATGGAAGAATGAGGACATTGCACAGTACACAGTTGAGTCCACAGGTCAGGAGGGAGATGAGCTGGCAACAGAGATTTGGGAACAGTCTGCAGACATGTACTTGAGAGGGAAAGTGAGCTTAGGCCAGTAACCAGAGGGATGCCAATATTTAAGTGCCCGGCAGAGAAGTCACATTACACCTTGGTATCATTTCCTTAAGCTTCATGATCGCATTCGTTCATTATTTTTCTGGCACCCAACTGTGCTCCTATAGTAAAAACTACAAAACTGTTAATTATGGCAAAGGCTGTGGCCTTGTCCATGGGGATAGTGAGGACAGGAGGAATCTACAAGGTAGTAGCAGGTTGGGCTAGTGCAGGGGATAGTAAAGTGATCAGGATGAGGGAGAAGCGAACAGAGTCCTAAGAATTACAGAAATGGCGGGGTGGGGTGGTGGGGAGAAGCACAGGAAGCCAGATTAGCCAAAGAGGGACAGAGTTAACAGAATAAGCATGAGACCCAATACAGAATATGCATTTAACAAAAATTAATTTTATTTTTTTTTTAATTTTAATTTTTTTTATTTTTATTTTTGAGAGAGTGAGCACAAGTGGGGAAGGGGCAGAGAGAGAGGGAGACACAGAATCCGAAGCAGGCTCCAGGCCCTTTGTTAGCACAGAACCCAAGGCCCAGGAAAGGTGGGGGAAGGGGGGGGGGTTGCGGAGGGAGGGAAGGGGGCAGGGAAGGGGGCCTGGAACTCACGAACTGTGAGATGATAACCTGAGCTGAAGTCGGACACTCAACCGCCTGAGCCACCCAGATGCTCCAAAAATTCATTTTACTAAAAATTAATTTAAAACACTATAATGACCATTTATTAAGTGCCATGTGCTTGATATCTTTTCTCCATGATTTCACGTGATTCTGGGGACACTCCACTGAATCGCTTTTCAGCCCCCGAATGAGGAAATGGAGGCTCTGAAAGATCACCCAGTGTCTTGCTGGTTAGAAACGCTGGAAATGACCTATGTTCTGACTCAGCCACTTGTCAAATTGGGACCTGGGGCAAGTCCCTTCATCCTGACACCTGGCAGTTGAGAGACCCCCAGCTTGGAACCACAGGCCCAGAGGGGCTCTAATGCCCCTGCACTCCCGCTCTGCAAGCCAAACCTCAATATCCCTATTTTACAGATGAGGAAACTGAGGCCAGAGACAATGCCAGGTCTAGAATCCAGTCTCCTCTAGTTAATAAGAACCTCTAATTTTGAAGCTGCAGCTGCTTTTGCAGCTGCTTTTGGGCCATCGTGGACAGTCCCTTCTCTCCGGATCCACACAGGAAAAACATGCCCAGAGGAGATGCCACTGTGAGACAGACAAAGCTGGAGACCAGCACATTCGCGGTCCCGCTGGAGGCTGGATGCCCGCCTCCCCCACCGCGCTTCCCTTCTGCGGTGGTGCGGCGGAGCCAGAGCGGGGAAGATCCGGTTTCCGGTTTCCAGACACTGTGGGCGTAGCCGCCTCTGCCGGGGGGATCCCGACTCCTAGAGCAGGCCGGGGAGGTCCAAGTTGGTTCCTCCCTTGCTGCCAGGCTGCAGTCGCCACGGAGACCGCCTCCCAGGACTCCGGGGACCACAGCTCCCCTCCTTCCCACGCAAGGGGGAGAGGAAATTTCAACCAATGAGATAGCGGGATTCCTGTGACGTCGCCGGTAGCTGGGTGAGTGTTGGCCGAGAGCAGAGCCCCGCGGAGATTGGAGCCTCTGGGCAGGGGTTGGGAAGGATGTTGCGGGATGAGGAGTAAAATGGGAGTCCAAGAGTCACAGCTTACTCTCCTGCTGGGTGTCCCACAGGCACTCCTCTCGTGTTCGCCCCAGATGCACCTGCCCCCCCCCCCCCCCCCCCCACTGCTCCTCCTGCCTTGGGTTTCCACGCCGGTGGCCGTCGGGTGGGGGAGGATGGGAGAGGAGTACGGTCAGAGAAGCCCTCGCTAAGAAATCCGGTTGCTGACTTTTGATTCCGCCTGGAAAGGCTGAATGGGGTTCAGGTAGCAACGGGAGGTAAGGGTGGAAGGACTTTTCTTGATAGGGAGGGTGGAGGAGGGACACAGAAGTCTGGACACAGAAGTCTACTCAGCTAACTGAGGTGTACATGGGGGAGGGAAGGGATTGGCCGGAGCCTAGTCATATGAAGCCTGTCTCCACTTCCTCCTGCTGGAGGTGGCCAGCAGACAGTGGAAAATGTGGGTCTGTAAGCCGCAGAGGCCAGAGTGGACATTCCTATGTGACAGGCATCTCCTCACTGGTATTTGTGGTTGGGGTGAGGAAGGGGGGTGTCTTCATCAACCATTCGTTGGGCCCAGAAGGTTCTGGGGCTGTTCCTTAGAAGACTGGCTCAAACCAGAACCTGGCTCAACCCAGCTTGGAGAGGGTCCCTGGAGGGAAGTCAATCATTCCTCCACCCCCTCCCTTTCTCAGTAGATATTAAGGGCCAGCTGTGAGGCAGGCCTTGTTCCAAGAACTGGGGATACAGTAATGCATAAGACCACAAAGTTCCTGCCCTCAAGGAGGTAATATTCTAGGGCACATTCGAACCTGCTGGAAAGACTCTAATACCTAGACTCTGCTCTATAAGTGATCGTTGTACTGAACATAGTGAAGAGATCATGACCAGATGTGGCCCTATTTTTTTTAAATTTCAGCTTTGTTGAGGTATAATCAACATATACAATTTTAAGATATTTGAAGTGTACATTTCAGTGATTTGATATATGTATTCGTGGAAGGATTCCCCCATTAATTAATTAACATATTCACCACTCTTTCTTTTTCTTTCTTTCTTTCTTTCTTTCTTTCTTTCTTTCATGAAAGAACATTTACAGTTTACTCTCCTAGCAAATTTCGATTATACAATACAGTATTTTCAACTGTAGTCACCATGTTTTATATTAGGTCCTCAGAACTTATTCATAGCTTATCTTATGGCTGAAAGTTTATACCCCTTTACCAGCCTCTCCCTATTTCCCCCACATCCCAGCCCCTGGCAACCAATTTTCTACTCTGTTTCTATGAGTTTGACTTTTTTTTTTTTTTTTTAAGATTCCACCTGGGGCGCCTGGGTGGCACAGTCGGTTAAGCGTCCGACTTCAGCCAGGTCACGATCTCACGGTCCGTGAGTTTGAGCCCCGCGTCGGGCTCTGGGCTGATGGCTCAGAGCCTGGAGCCTGTTTCCGATTATGTGTCTCCCTCTCTCTCTGCCCCTCCCCCATTCATGCTCTGTCTCTCTCTGTCCCAAAAATAAATAAAAACGTTGAAAAAAAAAATTAAAAAAAAAAAAAAAAGATTCCACCTATAGGGGCACCTGGGTGGCTCAGTTGGTTGAGCATCCAATGACTCTTGATTTTGGCTCAGGTCATGGCCCCAGAGTTGTGGGATTGAGCCCCACATCAGGATCCATGGGCTTGGGAGTCTCTCTCTCTCTCTCTCTCCCCCTCTCCCCCACTCACATGCTTTCTCTCTCTCTCTCTCTCTCTCTCTAAAAAAAAATAATAAAAATTAAATATTCCACATATAAGTGATACCATGCAGTATGTGTTTTTCACTGTCTGGGTTTTCACTAAGGAGTATACCCTTTCTTGATGGCATCCTGGCCATATCCTGAAAACTGCCTTTCCCTAGAGCTAAGGACAGAGCCTCAAGGCCACATCTCCAGGTCCCTGGCTAGTATCCATCCCCTCCACCCAGTATGTTCTCTCCCCTTTGGTCAAATCAGAGGATTCACCTAGGAAGAACAGGGCCTGTGTTCAAACCTCAGCCCTACCCTGAGCTGCAGTCTCAGGAAGGAGTAAGAGGGGTATGGTGTCAAGGTTCGAGGGACTTGGGACTGGCCAAGGACAAACATATGATCATGAGAGGCAGTAACACACAAGTTTTAACAAGGTTGTTCTCGAACAGGATTACATTCCAGAGCAAGTCTCTGACAGCATGAGACATAAGAAGTTTAAAGCCAGCAAATGAGAGGGATCCTTCCCATCCAGAAGAGGGGGGGGGATATGGGATGCAGAGAGGGGCTTACATGTTCAGCAACATGGTGGGGAGTGTCTGGGTCAAAGAGCAGCTTGGGGTCTTATAACTGTCAGGCTCTATCTTGTCTCTGGCTCACAGATATGGGGTGAGCTGTGTCTTGCAAAGTATGCAAAGCAGACAGACTCTAAATGGCTAAAAATCTGCTTCTTTGAGTTACTTTTTAAATAAGAGGGTGTCTGGGGCGCCTGGGTGGCTCAGTCGGTTGAGCGTCCGACTTCGGCTCAGGTCATGATCTTGTGGTTCTTGAGTTCAAGCCCCGCGTCGGGCTCTGTGCTGACAGCTCAGAGCCTGGAGCCTGCTTCCCATTCTGTGTCTCCCTCTCTCTCTGCCCCTCCCCCACTCATGCTCTGTCTCTCTCTGTCTCAAAAATAAACATTTAAAAAAATTTAAAATAAAATAAAATAAGAGGGTGTGTAAAAACTTGAGTTTTGTGCTGGTAGGCTCTTGAGCTAAGGGGTCTCAGCCCGCAGTGAAGGAATGAACGACCTAGGGACCCATACACAAAGGCCATCTTTTGCTCATTTACGGAACACATGGACCAAAGGAAGACAGAAAGTTCTGCTGATGGCCTTCCTTCTGCGTGTGACCTTGTCTCAGGATCCTCTCAAAGAGTAAGCGAAGGCATCTCATTGCAGATATTTTCCACCCTCGGAGGCCTCCTAAGCCTGCTATTCGAGGTCCTTCAAGATCCGGCCCCTGCTGGCTCCTTCACCAGCCACTAAGAATTGTAATGACACAGTGAGGAGATAGTCTCCTTAGAATACAGCTTTTCTCACATCATAATCCCACTTGAAAGCCACATCTGTCTCCAGCATCACATGTTGTCTTCTCCCAGTGTCCGTGTCTCTCTCTCTTCTTACAAGGACATCAGTCATATTGGATTAGGGCCCACCCTTAATGACTTCATCTTAAACTGATTACATCTGCAAAGATCTTATTTCCAAATGAGGTCATACTCACAGGTATGGGGGTTAGGACTTCAGCGTATCTTTGTGAGGGACATAATTCAACCCATAACACCAGGCGAGTAACTTCCTGTGAAATGAATGTGATAGAAATATATGGGAGCTTCCATAGACCTTTCTTAGGAAACAGCATGTGGGTTCCCTTTGTCTTTTCGCTGTCTCTTCCTCGATCTTGTTGCCCAGAACTGGAAATCTGGTGTTGAGGCCTTGGGAGACAAAGCAACAACATGGAGGTACCCGGGTTCTTCACAATGTGGAGCACGCTTCTAGCCCTGGATGACCAACCCGGACTTTTACGTTAATGAGAAATAAGTTTTAGTGTTCGCGTTGATATACTAAAAATCATAACTAAAATTGGAAACCATGCAAAGATTAGCATGGCCCCTGAGCCAAGATGATATATGCAAATTCATGAAGGGTTTCATATTTTTATGGATAGATCTAGACAGTATGATGCTAAGTGAAATAAGCCAGTTAGGGAAAGACAAATACCATCTGATTTCACTCATATGTGGAATTTAAGAACAAAACAAGTGAACGAGGGATGGGGGTGGGAAGAGAGACCAAAAAACCCAGAATCTTAACTGTAGAGAACAAACTGGTGGTTAGCAGAGGAGGGAGGTGGGGGGCTGGAGGAAACAGGTGGTGGGGATGAAGGAGGGCACCTTCAGTGACGACCACTGGGTGATGTATGCAAGTGCAGAATCACTAGATTGTACACCTGAAACGAATATAACATTGTGTGTGAACTGTATTGGAATTAAAACAATTTGTTTGAAGATAAAGGAAATTTCAAAGTGTATAAATCCCTTATTGTGGAGTTTCTACCCGGTGCGGCAAAACCCAGTTCTCATTAAGACACTTTGTGCCATCCTGGACTTGGGACTTCCCCGTGGGGTTTGGTTTCCCCTCGGAGTTACCAAGGGGAGGTAGCAAACTTCTCTGGGGATTCTATCATGTCCTCCCCTTCTCTGGGACACTCAGCGGTGCCTAATCTTGTTCTGATATTCTTCTCCCTTCCTCAATTCAGAGGGTCTCCTAAGGCCGGGAAAAAGTTATTCCCTTACAGCCATCCAAATCTGTGACTTCTGTCATAAACTGCCGGCCCCGAGTCCCTTAGGGCTTTGACTTTTGAAACTCAAAGGCTTTATCTCTCATCCTGTTGTCCCAAGGATGTAATCTGAAAGTCAGAAATCCAGAATGGACATTTTTTTGTGTTGCTGTACTCCTCCTTTCTCTGGGGTCGTGAGCCCAGAATGCTATGCCAATGCCCTATTAGGGGAAAGGTCAGAAGGCCCAGGAATGACCAGGAATGAAGACATGTTCGCTAATTTATCAAACAGGACCCTGCCACATGAGCATTCTCCTATATGTGGTGTCAGAAAATGCCAGTACTAGAAAATGTCTTTAAGAATCTTCCTCAAGTGAGCACGAGCCCCACATCAGGTAAAAAATCACGAGCCCCAGGTGAGCCCCACTTCTCTCTGTCTCTCTCTCTGCCCCTCACTCACTTGTGCCCTTTCTCTCTCTCTCTCAAAAAAAAAAAAAAAGACTCTTCTCCAAAAGAAGAGTTCTGGGTTCAAATAAGTTTGAGAAACAGAGCTTTTTACCAGGCAAATATACACTGTGAAGTAGATAGAGTGCAGTACAGTAAAACCGTGGTTTGCGAGCATAATTCGTTCCGGAAACATGCTTGTGATCCAAAGCACTTGTGTATCAAAGCGAATTCCAATCACCTTCGGCTCATTTGTGATCCCGTGACCTTCGGCGACACTTACTACTCGTATTGCGAGACACCGCTCCTTCATCAAACTGAAATTTATTAGAAACGTTTGCTCGTCTTGCGGAACACTCGCAGAACAGTTACTCGCAATCCAAGGTTTTACTGTCACTCCTAAATGTATCTTTCTTTTCAGAACGATTTACAACACACCAAAGCACACGAGAGTTGTAAGATGCATCTCTACTAAGGTTATACGGGTGTGTTGTCTGGGAAGAAACATGAGCTGGTACAAACGGTGGCCTCTGGGGAGCCAAGGTGGGAAGTAGACTTCCTTCTCACTGTACCACTTTTGGTATTTGGGGCTTATGCTTTCTATGTGTAAGTGTTACCCAATGACCCATCACAGCCACTAACTCCGGAAATGAGCAGGTGAGCCCTGGTGCTGGCAAGCTGAACTGCCCTGTCCTGGAGAACCCAGGGAGCTGGACACATAGCTCCTGGCTGGGTTTGCCAACCCTGTTGCTGACCAAACTCGGATAAGCCTGTCACAAGAGAAGCCAATAACTCAAGAGACAAGGGTTTGGAAAAGAGAAAGAGAGAGAGATTTCAGGTGCCGGAAGCAGGGGGAGGTGCAAGAGAGCAGGCAGAGAGAAAGTGACCACAGTGGGGGATGGTAGTGTGTGTTCAGCATGGGATCGTAGGCAGGGGCGGGGACGTGGAGGGTGTGGTCTTCTAGGCATTCCGTTGCTATCAGGGCTTTCCTGACACGGCAGTTGGAATGTTCTGGTCACTGCAAAACATCTTCTTCAATGCCTCAAGAAAGTGCAATAAGAAATAAGAACAATGGGTTGCAGTTAGAGCATGAGTTAAGTGGTCCTGTCTACTTCTGGCTTTAACAGCTGGGGTTTATAGTTGAGCAAGAGGGCTTGCTAACACGTACATTAAAATAGATAAAATAGGTGTGCCTGGGTGGCTCAGTCAGTTAAGTGTCTGACTTCGGCTCAGGTCATGATCTCACGGTTTGTGGGTTCGAGCCCTGCGTCGGGCTCTGTGCTGACAGCTCAGAGCCTGGAGCCTGTTTCGGATTCTGTGTCTCCTCCTCTCTCTGCCCCACCCCCCATGCTCACGCTCTGTCTCTCTCTGTCTCTCAATAATAAATAAACGTTAAAAAATATTTTTTAAATAATAAATAAATAAAATAGATAAAATAAACTGGTGGAAGCTTAGATACGCCCCAAACTGGATATCGAGTTGACATCATGTTTAAGCAAACCCTCCTCGGGACTGATGGGTGCTGCTCTCTACTGAAGGTCATCGTCAGAAACATCCCTCAGAAGCTCATCACTGAGCCTGATGTAAGAATGACATTGAGGATGCTATGAAATAGGAAAGCAAGGAAAAAACAGAAACATCTGATTTAACTGCTCTGGATATAGAACATGTTTTCAGAGCTCTAACGTGTAGTCAGAATTGAGACCCACTGGCTTCAAGAGGGAACTTCAAGAGGTCTGTATCCACAAGCCAGTTCTCTTGTTTTGGGCAAAGCACTAGGCAGGGGATATTCAAGAGTAAGACTCAGTCTCTATCTTCACATGGCTCCTGGAGCGGGAAGTCGCTCTGCTTCTTATCAGAGATGCTTCTGGAGAGAGCTGCTCCCCACACCCCACCACTCCCAGCTTCATTACCTAAGAGCTGGGGCTGAACTGAGAAGGGTTTGCTCAGAGAGAGCTGAACTGAGATATTGTGTCAGCCTTGGAACCCTGAGGACAAGTGGCCCTTCCAGGCCCTTTGGGAGAATTCCACATTCCAGATCACACATTGCAGGCCTAGGAAATAGAGGAGGGGTACCTAGGCTTGTATAGCAGCCGGTCCAAATTTGCCCTAGAAAAGCCTTATTGGGGCGCCTGGGTGGCGCAGTCGGTTAAGCGCCCGACTTCAGCCAGGTCACGATCTTGCGGTCCGTGAGTTCGAGCCCCGCGTCAGGCTCTGGGCTGATGGCTCAGAGCCTGGAGTCTGTTTCCGATTCTGTGTCTCCCTCTCTCTCTGCCCCTCCCCCGTTCATGCTCTGTCTCTCTCTGTCGCAAAAATAAATAAACGTTGAAAAAAAAATTTTTTTTAATAAAAAATAAAAAAAATTAAAAAAAAAGAAAAACCTTATTGATCACGAGCCCTCGAATGAATGAACGAACGAACTATATATTTTTTGCGATCCTGATTCAGAGTCACAACATTTTTAAAACTCTAGCAATGGAGAAATCATCATTTCTCAGGAGAGAGAGCATTCTGATTTTGGAAAATTCTATTTTATCTTAAAACTTTTATCCTGAAATGATTATGGGCTCGCAGGACACTGTAAAATTAGTACAGAGAGTCCCGTGTACCCTTCACCTCACTCCCCCCCACTAGTGATATCCTATTTGGCTGTAGTATAGTTTCAAAACCAGGACATTGACCTTGGCATATTACTGTTCTTATTCAGTTTTCCATCACTTCTTTTTTAATCTGAATTCATTTGTGTATGCAACTTGTATAGACCATATAATTCATTCATTTAAAGTGTACAGTTCAATGGTTTTTATTTTTTTTTAATTTTTTTTTTTTGTTTATTTTTGAGACAGAGAGAGACAGAGCATGAACGGGGGAGGGGCAGAGAGAGAGGGAGACACAGAATCTGAAGCAGGCTCCAGGCTCCGAGCCATCAGCCCAGAGCCCGACGCGGGGCTCGAACTCACGGACCGCGAGATCGTGACCCGAGCTGAAGTCGGACGCTTAACCGACTGAGCCACCCAGGCGCCCCATCAATGGTTTTTAATATATTAAAAGAGTTCTACAATGATCACCACAGTCAAGGTAAAGCCTTTTTGTCACCCCAAAAAGAAACTTTTCTACCAATCAGCACTTATCCCTTATTTCTCCCAAACCCTCAGCTCCAAGCAACTACTGATCACTGATCTGCTTTCTGTCCATAGAGATCTGCCTGTTCTGGACATTTCATACAAAAGAAATCATATCATACTTATAATCATATAATTTTAGCCCTTTGTAATCTGGCTTCTTGAGCTGAGGATAATTTCATCAAGGTTCATCCATGCTGCAGTGGGCATCAGTACTTTATTCATTTTTATTGCTGAATAATATTCCATGGAATGGATATAGCACCTTTGTTTATCCACTTATCAGTTGTTTCCACTTTTGGCTATTATGAATTGGTTGAATTGATTGGCTATTTTATTGATTGAATTGATTGGCTACTATGAATTGATTGAATTGATTGGTTATTATGAATCGATTGGTTGTTTCCACTTTTGGCTATTAAGAACAATGTTACTATGAACATTTACATACAAGTGTTTGTGTGGATATACGTTTTCATTTTTTTCAGCTATTTCATCTAGGAGTGGAATTGCCAGATTATATGGTCACTCTATGTTTAATCTTTTCAGGACCCGCCAAACTGTTTTCCAAAGCAGCTATACTATTTTACGTTCTCACCAGCAGTGTATGAGGGTTCTAATTTCTCTACATCTTCACCAACACTTGTTATTATGTCTTTTTGATTATAGCCATCCTGGTGGGTGTGAAGTAGGATCTTATGGTGTTTTTTTTTTTTTTAAGATTTTATGTTTAAGTAATCTCTACACTTAATGTGAGGCTTGAGCCCATGACACTGGGATCAAAAATTGCACGCCCCACCCACTGAGCCAGCCAGGTGCCCCTCATTGTGGTTTTGATTTTAATTTCTCTAGTGACTAAAGACATTGAGTACCTTTCATTTGCTTAATGACCATTTGCATATCTTCTTTGGAAGAAATGTCTGCTTGGATCCTTTGTCCATTTTTAAATTGGGTCATTCATTTTTTTATTGTTATGTTGTATGAGTTTTTCATATAATCTAGGTACAAGTCCCTTAAATATACGATTTGCAAATATCTTCTTCCATTCTTTATGCTTTCCTGGTGGTATTCTTTGAAGCACAAAAGATTTTAATTTTGATGAAGTTCAATTTATCTATATACTTTTCTATTGTCGTATATGTTTTTTGTCTTATAGCTTTAGAAGCCTTTGCCTAATCCAAGGTTATGAAGATTTATGTCTGTATTTTCTTCTAAGACTTTTGTTGTTTTAGCTCTTATGTTTAGGTCATTGATCCATTTCAAGTTAATGTTTTTGTATGGTATGAACAAAGAGTTCAATTTCATTCTTTTGTATGTAGATATCCAGTTGTCCCAGCACTATTTCGTTGAAAAACTGTTCTTTCCCTTTGATTTGTCTTAGCACCCTTGTCCAAAATAGATTGACTGTAAGCGATTCTTCATTCTATTCCATTGGTCGATTTGTCTATTCTTATGCCTACCACACAGTCTTGATTACACTAGCTTTGTAATACATTTTAAAATCAGGACTTTGGGGGTGCCTGGGTGGTTCAGTGGGTTGAGCATTCAACTCTTGATTTCAGCTCAGGTCATGATCCCGGGGTCATGGCATGTAGCCCGCGTTGGGTTCCACACCAAGCATGGAGCATGCTTGGGATTCTCTCTGTCTCTGCCCCTCTCTCCACCCCTCTCTCCTGCTCCCATGCTCTTTCTCTCTCTCCCTCTCTAAAGAAATCAATAATAAAATAAAATAAAATAAAATAAAATAAAATCAGGACTTTGTTCTTTTTGCAAGATTGTTTTGGCTATTCTGAATTTTTTGAATTTACATATGAATATTAGAATCACTTCCTGCAAAAAAATCAGGGATTTTGATAACGATTTCATTGAATATGTAGATCATTTTAGAAAGTACTGCATCTTAGCAATATTAAATCTTCTAATCCATGAACACAGGATGTCTTTTCATTTATTTAGTTTGTATTTAATTTCTTCCAACATTTTTTTTTAAGTTTTCAGACCATACATTTTGCATTTCTTTTGTTAAGTTTATCCGTAAGTATTTTACTCTTTTGACACTATTGTAAATGAAATTGTTGTTCTTATTTTCGGTTTCAGATTGTTCGTTGCTAGTATATAGAAATACAACCGATTTTTGCATATTGATGTTGTATTCTCAACCTTGCTGAACTTATTATTAGTTGTAATAGTTTTCAGTGGATCCTTCTGGATTTTCTATATACAAAATCATGTCATCTGCAGATAGATTTTTTTTCCATGCATTTGAATTGAATTGAATTGAATTGAATTGAATTGAAAGTTTATTTATTTTGAGAGAGAGAGAGAGAGAATGTGAGAGGGGTAGAGAGAGAATCCCAAGCAGGCTCTGCACTGTCTGTTCGGGGCTCGAACCCACAAACCATCAGATCATGACCTGAGCCGAGTCAGCCATTTACCCGACAGAGCCACCCAGGGATCACTTCCATGCATTTTTAAAATAGACTTTATTTTTTAGAGCAGTTTTAGGTCCAAAATTAAGAGACGTATACTTCCTGCCCCTACAGGTGCATAGCCTCCTTCATTACCAACAATGCCCACAAGAGCAGTACATTTATTACCATTGATGAAGCTACGTTGATGCATCATTATGACCCAGAATCCAGAGTTTACATTAGGTTTCACTCGTGGTGTCGTACATTCTATGGGTTTGAACAAATTTATCATGATATGTATCCATCACTATGGTATCATACAGAATATTTTCATTGCCCTAAAAATCATCTGTGCTCTGCCTGTTCATTCACCCCTCCTCTCTAAACCCTGGCAACCACTGATCTTTTAACTATTTTTTACCTCTTCCAGAGTGTCATGTAGTTGGAATTATACAATATGTACTCTTTCCAGGTTGGCTTCTTTCACTTAGTAGTGTTCATTCAAGCCTCCTCCAGGCTCATTTTTCTTTAGAACCGAATACTCCACTATTGGAGGTGCCACAGTTTATGTATCCATTCCCCTATCAAAGGACATCATGGTTGCTTCCAAGTCTTGGCAATTAAAAATTAACCTGCTGTGAGGCACCTCGGTGGCTCAGTCAGTCTGACTTTGGCTCAGCTCCTGATCTCATGGCTCGTGAGTTTGAGCTCCGCATCGGGCTCTGTGCTGTCAGTTTGGAGTCTGGAGCTTGCTTCACTTTCTGTGTCTCCCTCTCTCCGTGCCCCTCCCCTGCTCATGCTCTGTCTCTCTCTCTCTCTCAAAAATAAATAAACATTAAAAAATAAATAAATAAATAAATAAATAAATAAATAAAGCTGCTGTGGGACACCTAGGTGGCTCAGTCGGTTAAGTGTCCAACTCTTGGTTTTGGCTCAGGTCATGATCTCACAGTTCATGAGTTCAGGCCCC
Organism: Herpailurus yagouaroundi; assembly: GCF_014898765.1. NCBI lineage: Eukaryota > Metazoa > Chordata > Mammalia > Carnivora > Felidae > Herpailurus > Herpailurus yagouaroundi. The sequence goes on along the minus strand of NW_024412391.1, from coordinate 86,888,586 downwards.
ACAAAGGGCTCTGCAGGGCTCTGTGCTGATAGCATGGAACCTGCTTGGGATTCTCTTTCTCCCTGTCTCTGCCCTCCTCCCCCCACATCTCTCTCAAAATGAACACATAAACTTAAAAATAAAAATAAAGCTATCGTAAACATCCAAGTGCAGGTTTTGGTGTGGATGTAAGTTTTCAGCTTCTCTGGGTATATACCAAGGAACACAATTGTTGGATTGCATGGCATGAGGATAGTTAGATTTGTAAGAACCACCAAACTGTCTTTCAAAGTGGTTGTTCTCCCCCTCCCACAGGGGACCTCTGATGGGCAAAGAGAGCTAAGCCTGCCCCTCCCACCCCTGTGCACCTTGCGGATCCACCCCAGCTAATACACCAGATCCCATCGAAGCAGCACCACAAGCCTGGCAGTGTGCAAGTAGCCCAGACAGGGGCCACACCACTCCACAGTGAGTCCTGCCCCTGGGAGAGGGGAAGAGAAGGTACACACCAGTCTGACTGTGGCCCCAGCGGTGGGCTGGGGGCAGACATCGGGTCTGACAGCGGCCCTGCCCACCAACACAAGTTACTCCAGACAGCACAGGGGAAGTGCCCTGCAGTTTGAAGCCACCCTAGGGACTACCCAAAATGACGAAACGGAAGAACTCTCCTCAAGAGAAACTCCAGGAAGTAGTGACAGCTAACTAACGGATCAAAAACGATTTAAGCCATATAACAGAACAAGAATTTAGAATAATAGTTATAAAATTAATCGCTGGGCTCAAAGTGGCTGTTCCATTTTGCATTTGCAGCAGTGAATGAGGGTTCTTTCTGTTCCCCATCCTCACCAGCACTTGGTGTTGTCAATGTGCCAGATGTTGGCCACTCTAATAGGCGGGTAGTGGTAGCTCCTTGGTTTAACTTGCATTTCCTTGGTGACATACACGACGTGCAGCATCTTTTCATATCCTTATTTGCCATCTGTATGTCTTCTGTGGTGAGGTGTCCGTTAAGGTCTCTGGCCCATTTTGTAACTGAATTGTTTTCTTATTTTTTAAAAAATGTTTGTTTATTTATTTATTTTTGAGAAAAAGAGAGAGAGAGTGAGCAGGGGAGGGGCAGAGAGAGGGGGAGAATTCCAAGCAGGCTCCAAGCTGTCAACACAGAGCCGATGCAGGGAACTATGAGAACATGACCGGAGCTGAAATCAAGAGTCAGACACTTAACCCGAATGGACCATCCCGGTGCCCCTGTTTTCTTATTGTTAAATGTTAAGTGTTCTTTGCATGTTTTTGGATAACAATCTTTTAACAGATGTGCCTTTTGGAAGTATTTTCTTCCCGTCTGTGGCTTATCTTTTCATTATCTTGACAGTGTCTTTAATTTGCATTTTCTTAATGGCTAATGATTATGAACATCTTTTCATGTGTTTATTTGCCATCTAGTGTAATACCTGTTTATGTCTCTTGTCCGTTTCCTAATTGGGGTTTGTGTGT
>NW_024412391.1:86877135-86886713 GCF_014898765.1 Herpailurus yagouaroundi | reverse complement strand
TCAGAGCCTGGAGCCTGTTTCCGATTCTGTGTCTCCCTCTCTCTCTGCCCCTCCCCCGTTCATGCTCTGTCTCTCTCTGTCTCAAAAATAAATAAACATTAAAAAAAAATTTAAAAAAATTTTTTAATGTTTGTTTATTTTTGAGAGAGAGAGAGAGAGAGAGAGAGAGAGAGAGACAGAGTGTGAGCAGGGCTGGGGCAGAGAGGGAAGGAGACACAGAATCCGAAGCAGGTTCCAGGCTCTGAGCTGTCAGCACAGAGCCTGATGCAGGGCTTGAACTCACAAACTGTGAGATGGTGACCTGAGCCGAAGTTGGGCACTTAACTGAGTCACTTAGGTGCCCCAAATGCATTCCTTATTTAAACATGGTAAAATAAATTGGATAAGGTTTCAATCCCTGAATCCTTTCCTTTTCCACCATCTGCCCAGTGATAACCATTATTATGTATATGAGGTATATAATCTAGATTTTTAAAAAATGCTTTTCTCAAGATATACAAACTCAAAGAATGTATATGGTGCTGTTTCATATATGGGTTTTACAAAAAAGTTATCATACTGTTTGTATCACAGTGCAAGATGCATTTTTGAATTAAGGATATTTTAGAGAATTTTTTTTAAAGTTTACTTTTAAGAGAGAGAGTGTGAGCGGGGAAGGAGTAGAGAGAGAGGGAGAGAGAGAGGATCCCGGGCAGGCTTCTCACGCTCAGTGAAGAAGCCAGATGTGTGGCTCCAACTCACAAACCATGAGATCATGACTTGAGCTGAAAATGAGTCAGACGTTTAATGGACTGAGCCACACAGGCTTAGAGAACTTCTTATGCTGATAAATAGTTGTAGTCTGTTCCTTTACACTGTTGAACTTTTATTTTTTTTTATTTTTGACAGAGCCAGAGAGCGAGAGAGCACGAGCAAGCAGGGGAGGGGCAGAGAGAGAGAAAGAGAGAGAGAGAGAGAAAGAATCTCAAGCAAGGTCTATGTTCAGCCCAGAGCCCAACCCGGGACTTGATCCCACAACCCTGGGATCATGACCCGACTGGAAACCAAGAGTTGGACGCTCAACCGGCTGAGCCGCCCAGGTTCCCCATGTTCCTTTACACTATTGTAAATGCACTGTATTGTATGACTGTGTTATGTTTTGTTTAACCACACCTCTGCTCCTAGACAAGTGGTTCCTGGTGCTTCTCCAGTGAACAGTGCTGCAGGGAACCACCTTGAACATGACTCTGGGCACACGTGAAGAGTGTTTCTTTAGTGAGACACAGAGAAAGGGAGTGTTGTGAGCATTAGGGCCCGTACGTTTTATATTTTAATAGACCCTGCCAAATCGCCCTCCCAGCTGTGTGTGTTTCCCCACGCCTTGGTCGACAACCTCATGTCTTTTGAATGAATGTGAGACCCACCATTTTGTATGCCAATGCCTACTGACTGCAAAGAGGATGGCGGGGAAGATGAGTGGGACTTAGACATATTGCCGGTGAGGGAAAGGGGGCAGCTCACACGGACTGCCTTCTCTGCCACGAGGCCTGTGCCCCGACGCTTTCCGGTCATCTCTGTTAGGAACTGTCATTGACTGGAGGGGACAGAGGAGACGTGAAGATTAAGTTCAGTGCGGGTTCCAGATTAGACCGTGAAACAGATAAAGGGGGAACAGTGGTGAGATCTCACCATAGTCTGTAGTTTAACTGTTTTGTACCAGTGTTAATTTATTCCTTGTGACAAGAGTACCCTGGTTATGTTAACATAACCTGGGAGTAGCTGGGAGAAGGGTATGCGGGACCTCTGTACAATCTTGGCAACGTGCCTGTAAATCTAAAATTATTCTAACATAAAAATTTATAAAAGAAAAGACTGGAACATGCAATAAAATACGATGTGTGGACCGTATTTGGATCCCAACAGAAACAAATGAAAAAGAGACTTTTGGGGGGAGAAAACAGCAAAATTTTGAATACAGACTAGGTATTAGACAATCTGAAGGAATTTTTAGGTTTGTTAGGTATGATGTCATATGTATGAACAAAAATCACCTTCACCTATTGGAGGTGCATCTCGAAGTGTTTGTAAGTGAAGTGACGTGAGAGCTGGAATTTGTTTCGAAATATCCAGAAACGGGGTACCTGGGGGGCTCAGTCAGTTAAGCATCTGACTCTTGATTTTAGTTCAGGTCACGATCTCACGGTTCATGAGTTTGAGCCCTGCGTGGGGCTCTGTGCTGACAGCACGGAGCCTGCTTGGGATTCTCTATCTCCCTCTCTCTGCCCCTCCCCTCATGTTCTCTCTCTCTCTCTCAAAATAAATAAATAAACATTAAAAAAAATTAAAACAAACAAATAAATAAAATACTCAGAAATCATGGTGGCGCCTGGCTGGCTCAGTTGGTAGAACAAACATGAGACTCTTGATCTCAGGAGTTTGAGCCCCACATTGGGTGTAGAGATTACTTAAAAAAATAAATAGGGATGCCTGGGAGGCTCAGTCAGTTAAGCGTCTGACTTCGGCTCAGATTGTGATCTTGTGGTCCATGGGTTTGAGCCCCATGTCGGGCTCTGTGCTGACAGCTCAGAGTCTGGAGCCTGCCTCGGATCCTGTGTCTCCCTGTCTCTCTGCTCCTCCTCTGTTCATGCTTTCTCTCTCAACAATAAATAAACATTAAAAATAAGAAAATAAATAAATAAATAAATAAATAAATAAAATATACATGATGCCGCTTTTTTAAAAAAATTAAAACAGGGGTGCCTGGGTGGCTCAGTCGGTTAAGCATCCGACTTCAGCTCAGGTCACGATCTCGCGGTCCGTGAGTTCGAGCCCCGTGTCGGGCTCTGGGCTGATGGCTCAGAGCCTGGAGCCTGCTTCTGATTCTGTGTCTCCCTCTCTCTGCCCCTCCCCCGTCCATCCTCTCTCTCTGTCTCAAAAATAAATAAACTTAAGAAAAAAAAAAAGCCCATATGACTTTGGGCAAATCATTTAAAAAAAAGTTAAAACATTCAGAAACAAAAGAGAAGTGCTTATGGGTAAAGTAAAATAATTTCTTGGGGTTACTTTAAAATACTCCAGAAAAAAAAAAAAGTAGTTGTGGAAAAAGATGAAAACAATTGGCAAATGTTGCTACTTACTGAAACTGGATGGAAGATACTGGTGTGTGTGAATGATTTTTTCCATAGTAAAAAGTTAAATAGACAACACGGCTCCGTGGATAGGAGTGGCTTAGTGACGCCCCACTTTTTTCACACTTCGATAGCACTTCCTATGTTGTTTGACGCTGTGCACAGAAACTGCTTCCTTTCTGGTGTGAAGGCTCCTTGCAGCTGTTTGATCTCTGCACCAACCTCAGTCACTCCAATCAATGCTTGTTGAGCACTAGTATGTACCAGGGGGACAGGCTGGTCAGTAAAAGCAACATTGTTGCTAACTCATTGAATACATAATCCAGGGGGGTCATCATGTCCTTGGGTCCTGAATTACTGGAAGCCAATGAAGGGAAGGAAGCCAGTGGCTTGGCGGTCTGCTTCTGTTGTCCTGTCTCCGTCTCCAACCTGGACTCTGACCTTTCTGCCTCCATTTTATAAGGATGCTTGTGATTACACTGAGTGCACCAAGATATTCCAGGATGACCCCCCATCTCAAGAGCCTTACTCAATCACATTTGCAAAGTCCCTTTTGCCATGTAAGGTAGTAACATATTCATGGGTTCTGGGGGTTAGGACATAGACATCTTTGAGAGGGTGTTGTTCAGCCTACCACATCTTTTTTTTTTTTTTTTAAGTTCTGTGTTTATCCTAACAAAAAAATTGGAAGTTAATGCGATGGTTTAAGCAAAGGGAGGACCTGATCAGCTCTGACCTTTGCTCTGACTTTTGTAACCAGGATGGCCTGACTCGGGGCCAGGAGGGGAGCTGGAGTGGGTACAGTGAGAAACTAGGAGGCTATTGGAATAGCTCATTTTGCTTGCATGAGGATGCTGGTGGTAAAGATGGAGAAGAATGAAGAATTATGTTTGATGAATGAACGGATGGATGGATGAATGAATGAATGAATGGTCTGTCATGGAACAAAAGGAACCTGCTTCCTGGCATAGAGATTTCCACTCTAGAAGCACCCCATGCTGCTGCACTGCTGAGACCTGCCGACCTTGATCATCTCAGGATGGCCTTCCAAGGCCCACATAGTCGATGACCTCAGAAGGTTTGTGCCTTCTCTCCTAGAAACCATTATCTTTGGCATCAGGACAATGACACAGCCGAAGCCTCTCCCAGCAGAGGAGCAAAGGCAGAAAGCAGTTGCTGATTGTCTTGAATGTTTCCATCTCTCTCTGGCAGACACCCAGTAGGGCATGGTGGGGCCAAGGGAGGCAACCCGGATGTGGTGCTGGCTGGCGCTGGCCTTTCTGAGTCCTATGTTGATAGAAGCTCACGAATGTTACTCTGTCTCAGAATAAATACATACAACCGTGACGTAGGTTTCACAATTTATTTGGCCCATCTCAGCATGTACTGTCCTTTTCATTTACTGTCACTTTTCTGAGATTTACAGCATTTTCCTTATCTCAGGAATGTTGTACGCTGGGGGCCAGATAAGAGAGAGGCAAGGTATGATGTGCATATGTAGGTGCACGTACCTGTTTCACCCATGTGCTTCCCGTATGCTACTGGCCACTCAAGAAGATTGCTTTTTGCGATCGCAAGCCGACCACCGGAACGGAGGATCAAGGTGAAGAGGTGATTCTACTTTGGTGGTTTGAGTCAATGAGCCCCCCATCCTGCCCAAATGCAACCTCATGCATAGCCTATGAAGTGGGGGGTGCTGGTGCTTGGAGCTGGTACCTTGGGTTGCTTTAACTCAGTCGGTGAAACACGCAACCTTTGATCTTGGCGTTGTAAGTTCAAGCTCCATGTTGGGTGTAGAGATTACTTAAAAAATAAAATCTTAAAAGAAAATCTTCAGGCCCAAAATTCTTCAGCAATGCTCAACTGTGTGCCTCCTGCACACCAAGTGTCAAAAGACGTTGAATGATTGGATCTCCCCAGACTCGGTCAATACATGTCCTGAAGGCTTCCCCTAGGCTGGAGGGTTCATATCAGAGGCCAGAGTGATTACTTATGCCCATGTTAAGGATTCCTGACTTTGCCTCTCCCCCAGGGCTCCAGTGAGGCTGAGGAATCACGAGCTGTATCCGACCTGTCCTTCTTTCCACTATCCCCACCTCACTGGGAGGATTCCTGACTCTCATGAGGTACCAGAGTGGGATAGAACCGCATGGAGTGGACTCAGCCAGCAGAGCAGGACTGTCTTGATTCTGCCTTTCCTGCTGTGACATTGCACAGGCCACCTGGTCTCTGCAGACCTCAGTTTCCAGTCCCTGTGACTCGTCATCGGAGGGTCCATTCAGGGCTAAGATTCGCTGAGGACCGATGTGGGACAACCTGAATTTCTGGCTCCTTCAACAAGTTTCCTAGTTCTTTTTTTCTCACCTGTCAGCGTGAAATAGATGGGCTCAGGAAGGCATCTGCACGGTTTAATCAATGCCAAACAGAATGTCACACAGACACGGGTTTGGTTAGAAACAGGGGGCCAGGCACAGTGAAAACCTTCCTCTGCATATAGGAAATCCATGCCCTGTAGCAAAAATGGTGAGGACTCCTCTGCGGTCCTCACAGTAATCCTAGGAGGTAGGCCGTGCATGCCGGTTTTACAATCAAGAATCTGAAATCCGCCGACTCTCTCCTCAAGGCCGGAGAGAAGCAACGGAGGCTGGACTGGAATTCCAGTTCACCAGGTTCTGGAAACCTTAGCCTCTCTTGTGCTGTCTCCATTTATTTTTACTTTATTTTATTTTTAAATGTTTATTTGTTTTGAGAGAGAAGGGAGAGAGTCCCAAGCAGGATCCATGCTGTCAGTGGGGCTCGATCCCACCAACTGAGATGATGGCCTGAGCTGAAATTGAGTTGGATGCTTAATAGACTGAGCCCCCCAGGTGCCCCGAGCTGTCTCCATTTAAAGCACCCTCAGGGGCGCCTGGGGGGGCTCAGTCGGTTAAGCATCGGACTCTTGATTTTGCCTCAGGCCATCATCTCACAGTTTGTAGGCTCGAGACCCACTGATGGTGCAGAGCCCATTTGGGATTCTCTCTCTCTCCCTCTCTCTGCCCCTCCCCCACTCACAAGGAATTAGAAGCCAAGACCTGTGCTTTAATTCCGGTTCTTACATCACTTGTGTGATTTTAGGCAAGTTACTTCCCGCTTCTGGCCTGTAATATGAGGGAATCTTGGCTACGGCCCCTCCTAAGCCAACCTCCAGGACTCTAGAAAATACATCTCCGTATCTTTCCACGACATCTGGCATCCTTTGCAAAGATCAGTCTGCGCACAACTCTCGGGGTTACAGGCTGAAATTCTTCACCCTTCCTCCACCCACCTTTCAGCTGGGGCCCAGAGGTTGGCTTTCATATCTATCTGTTCCTTTCCCTTCCAATCCAACACACTCTTGTATTTTGGCTGTTGCTTTTCTTTTTCTTAAGTTCATTTTGAGAGAGAGACAGCACAAGCAGGGTAGGGACAGAGAGAGGGGGAGAGAGAGAATCCCAAGCAGGCTCCGCACTGTCAGTGCAGAGTCTGATGCGGGGCTCCCACACACCAACCGTGAGATGGTGACCTGAGCCAGACAACCAAGAGTCGGACGCTTAACGGACTGAGCCACCCAGGGACCCCTGGGTGTTTCAAACACTCTGCCCTTAGCATTTCCTGCTAGCTGCTTGCAAACACCTTTACACTTCAGCTGTTTGTTTTCATCGGGGCTTTTGATAAAAGGAATCTTGTTCTTCTATCAGATTAGCCATGCAAGTTATCACAGGCCTCATGGCCTCTCTTGAGCAGACGTTCAATGCTCCCCAGGCCCCTCCCCATCCCCAGAAATGGCGTTCTGTAAAGACGGAGAATACGGACTGACGGCCAAAGCTCCCTCCCGCCTGCCTCCAGGCCCCTCCCTGCCCTATGTGGGGCTGCTGGAGCAAAATGCCTGGAAAGTCATTCTGCGTTTAAGAAAATATGGGAGGAGATTTCCGGCCTGCCAGAGGCAGGCTGACTCTTTCCTGACGTTATGGGAAAAACGCTGTAAGGCTTGACTCCACAGCTGAGCTCTGCACAAAGTTTTCCCTCTCGGCGCTTGGTCTTTGTCTCAGCAACCAGGCTGTGCACACAGGAGGCCCCTTCGCCTCCGCCTCTCGTTCTCGGCTGCAGCCTTGGGGACGTGTGGGGCGTATCCCACCATGAATTCTCGTCTCCACTCTGCATTGTGCACGGAGCCAGACCACTATGCTTCCAGTGCCAGGTAATGGTTGCTAGCTCTGTGGCCCCGGGCAAGTTTTTCTGTTCTTTGGCCTCAGTTTCTTCATCTGCAAAATAGGAGTAAATGATAGCACCTACCTCATAGGATTAACACTAAAATTAAATACATATATACAGTATCTTGCATATAGGATGCACAGTTTGTTATAATTATTTTTCATGTTGACAATCATAAGAAATAGTTGGTCTAGCCCAGAGTAAGGAGGCCGAATACCTAATCTTTGTTGTTGTTTTTTAACTTCCTCTCCATCGGCATGGGACACCGGGGTAGTTTCTTCCGTGTGAATCTCTGTAATTGTCTCTGACTCATGTTTGTGCTTCATCTGCTATATTCCCAGCAGCGCCCACGGTGGGGGATATACAGATCTACAGAAAACGAAAGGCATGAATGAAGACCTCTATTGACCTGCCACTCTTGACTTCCTAATTTGCTAAAGGAGACTTCTAACACTGGGTTAAAGCAAAAGCATTACTTTGAAATCTTTACAGGAACTTTTGGTAAATGCTTTGATGGTTGCCAAATATTAAGTTTTATGTCCTTGTCACAGAATGGTGAGACATGAAACTCTGATTTAGTTTAAGACCAGAATTTAATCTAACCTCTGTTTGGTATATATGTAACATCATACCCCATACTGGTGTTAAACATGGGTCCAGTGAGGTTAAAACTATGCCAGTTATAATTTATATGTGCTCATTCTGGCACTGCTTATGAATTAACTAAGAAAAGTGGGGCACCTGGGCCGCTCGGTCGGTTAAATGTCCGACTCTTCTTGATTTTGGCTCAGGTCATGATCTCACGGTTTTTGAGATCAAGCCCCGAGTTGGGATCTGTGCTGACAGTGCAGAGCCTGCTTGGGATTCTCTCTCCTCTCTCTGCCTCGCCCCCACTGGCACTCTCAAAATAAGTAAATAAAACTTAAAAAAAAAAAAAATGTCTGCTGTTCATGAAATTCTCTCCAAGCTGTTTGGAGGGTGATCACTCCACATTCCCAAGTGCATACGGGTCCGTCCAAGAGCACACCAATCTTGATCAGCTGGAGAGTGATCCTCTGAACACTGAAATGACCATCAAGACCAAAGGTGTGGATGAGGTCACCATTGTCAACATTTTGACCAACCGCAGCAAGAACAGAGGATATTGCCTTTGCCTACCAGAGAAGGACCAAAAAGAAACTTGCATCAGCTCTGAAGTTAGCCTTGTCCAGCCACCTGCTCCGTGTGATGCTTCTGAGCTGAAAACCTCCGTGAAGGGGCTAGGGACTGATGGGGACTCTCTCATTGAGATCTCTGCTCAAGGACCAACCAGGAACTTCAAGAAATTAACAGAATCTACAAGGAAATGTACAAGACTGATCTGGAGGACATCGTTTCTGACACATCTGGTGACTTCTGCAAGCCGATGGTTGCCCTCAAAAAGGGTAGAACGGAAGACGACTCTGTCATCGATCATAAACCAACTGACCAAGATGCCCAGGATCTCTAGGATGCTGGAGTGAAGAGGAAAGGAACTGATGTGTTCAAGTGGATCTGCATCATGAGTGAAGAGTGTGTCACCTCCAGAAAGTGTCTGGCTACTTCCAGGGATAAAAAGCTACTGAGCTATGACATGCTGGAGAGCATCAAGGAGTCAAAGGACACCTGGAAGAGGTTTTCCTGAACCCGGTCCAGTGCATTCAGGACAAGCCCCAGTATTCTGCTGACTGTACGACTCCATGAAGGGCAAGGTCACTCACGATAAAATCCTGACTAGAATCATAGTCTCTCGCAGTGCAGCAGACCTGGTGAAAATGAGGTCTGAATTCATGAGAAAGTACAGCAAGCCCCCATACTACAGCATCCAGCAAGACAGGAAGGGCAACCATCAGAAAGCGTTGCCATACCTGTGTGATGGGGGTGACCGAGGCCCACAACAGCAGGAGCGGCCAGGAGTGGTGCTCCTTTGTTTCCAGCTAAGTTTTAGAAAATAGCTTGTGACTGACAGTCCCCTTGTGCCTGTCCCCTCACCATCTTTATTTCAGTTGCCTAAGCACCGTCTGCCTCTCATGTCTAGTCTTTTTAGTGAAAGAAATTAACACTCCAGGGAGTTGGAAGGGACATCTATGTGAAACGCTTTGCCTCTTGTGTACTGTGTCATGAACAGCTGAATAAACCAAATTTTTACTTTATCAACAAGAAAGAAAAAAAGAGGAAGGAAGGAAGGAAGGAAGGAAGGAAGGAAGGAAGGAAGGAAGG
>NW_024412391.1:86857579-86877125 GCF_014898765.1 Herpailurus yagouaroundi | reverse complement strand
AGGAAGGAAGGAAGGAAGGAAGGAAGGAAGGAAGGAAGGAAGGAAGGAAAAAGAAAGAAAAGAAAGGAATGGTAGGTAACAGCATGGTTACTCCTGCCACAATTTGGGAATTAAATGGTCTCTGGGGATCATTCCGATTAGAACACGATATAAAGCTGGCCCCCAGCCATTTTAGTTTGGCAGTCTTCTAAAAGTAATGTGCAGTTGTGACCGCATAACAGTATCTTCCACGTAATCGTGCACATGGGGTCCTCCCATTTCTGAGCCCTCCCTGAGCCTAAGCAATGACTTTATTATCCAGGAAACCTGGCATCACTCAAAAGAAAGCCCTAAACTGAGAGTTCAAGACACTCAGCGGCTTTAAAATCTCTGATGAAGAGGCCCAGGTCGGGTCGTCTGAATTTTACATGTTGCATATATTGTAAACATCAAGTAACACCACAAGCATTTAAAAAAAGGAAGTTTATTGGTCTTTAAATGGCTCAAATTGCAAATAAACCAATCGGGTAGTGGCATCAGCCTAAGACATGTGATGCGTCTTTGTCAGTTGGCTTCATAGCACCTCAGTACCCAGGAGAGGAAAGGTCTCAAAGCAAAGTCACAATGTTAGTGGTTAGGACCCCTGGTTAAATAAGACTGTGATGAGTACACATGGAGACCGCCGGGCCCGCGGGGCCAGGGTTACATTGGTAACTTGAATTCTGCACACGGCATAGCCTATGAAAAATACGAAACGGAAGATGTACATCTCAAACCCTTTAAGGACAAATATTTAACATGACAAGTCAGATGTAATATCTAAAGAGCTGAGTTCCTAAAAAGCCTATTTTTGTTAACTTCACATACACACCCATTACCTGGAACGCCTGGATGCATTTTTCACTTGTTGAAATCAGGACTGAGCAAAAAGAAAGACAAAGTTTATTGAATTAGCCGTCTTAGCCCCATTCTGAAGAAGATAACAAAAATCTGGACAGTGGTATATTTCCCATTGAAATTATGTTCCCAAACAGCATGCTAGAATTCCTCCAGTGGGCACGGCACGCCAGGGCGACACAGGCTGGTGTTCGGTCTGCAGATGCCAAACATGCCTTCTGCACCATACTTGGGGTTCACTGCGTGATGTTAGCGTTAGGAAAGCGTGGCTCCGGTGTTCTCCATTATGAACACGACTACAGGGACTCCCGGTAACTCTCCTGCAGCCAAACTGTCACCTCCTAAGTGCAAATGTAGAAATGAACCGGCCGCAAGCACGCACACCTTCCCGAATGTTCTAGTGCAAAATGCATTAGCATTAACGACACCTTTCCTGTGCCCTGCTCCCGAGAGACCAACAACTTAACACACGCTCACCACTTGTAAAAAGGGAGTTCCAGGGACCGAGGGTTCACCGAAACAACTGTACTGAATCCCCACAGTCTACAATTATCTTACAAGTATGGGCTGGCCCTTCATGTCAAACTACCTTACGGTTAATGAAAAGCGATCAAGGAGCTCTGGACCCTTACTTTCGAGAACCAGAGTATGGCACACATTTTAAGTTTGGACAGACTCCTAGCAGACAGTTATTTTGCAAGAATCGTCTATACAAAAGTTGTACTCCATACCAGGCAAATACTCTCACCAGGACACGTGGGGCAATGGGCCCACGGCACCAGTGGGGACACATCCAGAATGACACAACCGGGTACTTTTCAGTTTCTAAATTAAGGCATATTCAAAAATTTCCATGTACAAGTTTACATCACTTTTCTACGTTAATCACCAGGTAATTAATGCAGGTTCACAGATGAATTACTCTCAATTTAACTATATGCAACAATCATGCCAATAACTTTTCTTCTATATTTTGCATAACAATGGTTAAAAAAAAGTGGTACAGTTTAACTACCATGTTCACAATTGTCATTTTTCAAGGCAGTAGAAGACCAAGACATTTTAAAATGATATAAAATTTAAGCTTTGTAATAAACCAGAGGAAGTAGCCTTTCCTCTCATCCCTCCCACCCCGTCTCGGCTCTAACAGTTCCAGAAAGACTGCCCGCGACACACAAACCCATACGCTACATTCAGGACCGCGATAAATGTAGGCAATTATGAGAGAAGTTGAACTCTGCTTCTTGGTGAAGCCACATTAATTTCTTTTTTAAGTGAATTTGACTCTCAGTGCAGTTCCAATTCATGCTTTTAGTGATACATAACAATTTCCAAATCGTTAAAGTAATTTCAGTCAATTGAGCCTTCAATGGCAATGCTTATAAATTATATTTATTAGTATGGTCAAGATAAGAAAGGAGTTTGGACTTCGATTATAAAATGCAGCATCTTTCTCTGATTCTCTTGGCTAAACTTTTCCTCTTCTTTTTTCCATTCTTTTCTTTGCTGTCTTCCATTTTTCTGGCTCGAATTTCCCTCATTAAGTCAAAAAATACCTAGAAAGAAGAAAATAGGGTGAATAAAGCCACCAGATAGTATGACCTTGGTACTTCTTGGAACCGGAGCAGTAAACCTTGGGAATAAGTAAGAGTAACTACTTAAGAGCTTTTGTCTGGGGGCCACCTGGGTGGCTCTGTTGGTTGAGAGTCTGACTCCTGATATCAGTTCAGGTCGTGACCTTGTGGTCGTGGGATTGAGCCCCGTGTTGGGCTCTGGGTTCTGCACTGAGTGTGAAGCCGGCTTGGGATTCTCTCCCCCCATCTCTGCCCCTTCCCCACCCATGCGTGCTCTCTTTCTCTCAAAATAAATAAACATTAAAAAAAGAAAGAGCTCCTGTTTGAGGCGTGTAGGGACAGGAAAGCACAAAACTAGAGTCTTCTTCAAGTACACTGGGAAAATCGGGAAATGTTCTGAGTTATGCTTTTTGGTAGAAATGTTCACAAAATATAACCTGATCTTCCCATCCCAACTTTCAAGACAAGTGATGATAGCTCCAAAGACAAAATTCAATGGACTGTCTTTGAGCAATTTACAATTAATAAATGTATCTTACCAGTTCATCTTTAAAAGTAATTAATTTATGTTTAACAAAATTTATATTTAACAACTGGTTTTTCCTCAGGTCCATTTTTAGAAACAAAGCTAAGGAAAGTGAGTGCTTCCTTTGTCATTTTGATACCAGAGGCTAAGAATTTATCAAGTCTGTCTTGATGTCTAGAAACTGGCAAAGGAGAGATATTAGTATAATAATTTAAAAATTACTAATGTAACAACTCAAAAGTTAAATATCAATAGCAAATGTCTGAGTGCAGACAGACAAGAGCCTAGAAGGATAAGGGCTCACACTGTACACGAATAGTTATGTGCGTGTATGATGAATGGATGAATAACTTTTATGGTTTATACCCAAATTCTGAATTAAAAAATTCAGTTATTACTTCTATTTTATTTTTTTATTTTTCTCAAGAGCATGAAATAAGAAATGACACCACACCGATTAAAAACAAACATTTAAAAAATTCTGGTTAGCTTGTGCATTCTGAATGCTGTTAAGTCAACAAATGTGGGTTACGTAACGGCCAGTGTGCCTTTTCAAACATGCCTCCAGCTCTCTAAAGGAGACCGACTGGAAAAGCAAGGCGCCGAAAAGCACAGGTAGAGAGTGAGCCTGTGCGTGTGTAGAATATGGGTTACGTGGATCCGCCTGCATGTGAAGTAGAAACAATGAAACCAAACACTAGTATTATTTTGAGGATGAAGGGAACAGGATACAGGGAACAGTGAGGCATCTCTGAATACATCTCGTTATACAACTTCTATTCTGGAAATGGACATGTCTTACGTCTTAAAAAATGAAACTGGACACAAAAACTGAGAATCAAACTAAAACAAATAAGACTATACGTAGAGTTGGTGACATAATCCTACGGGGGACAGGATTATTTCGAGGGACTTTAAAACACAGTATACAGAATGTACGTCTCAGAAGAGAAGCCGAACAGAAAAACAAAAACAAAAGCTCAACAAATAAAAAAGATGGATCTCCGACATCACTTTGTAACTTGGCTGTTACTAGTAGCAGTGGTATCATCCTTTTGAACAGTTTTATACAGATGCTACAGGACAGTGTAAGGGAGCAATTATGTTGATGAGGGTTAGGAACCAAGACTTCCAGTGTAAGAGAAGAGGGGTCAAAATCCCGAGTGCTAAACCTGAATCAGAAGGAACGGTGGGCTCTCAGGATTTGCTTCCTTGTAAGAATACATATGTGCCAGCACTTCACTGAAGGGACACGAAGCAACGACAGCCCAACAGCAATAAGCAAATTAGTCCCCAGGCTTTGGCTGCTAAATACCATTCCTGCCAAGGGAACCAGCGTTTCCTAGACAAAGTGGACGATTCCTGATCTGGAGTGAAAAACAAAAAGTCAGTCAGAAAGCAAGGAGGCTATTAAAAAAAAAAAAAAAATAAGGCAAGGAA
The DNA here is from genome assembly GCF_014898765.1 of Herpailurus yagouaroundi. Lineage (NCBI taxonomy): Eukaryota > Metazoa > Chordata > Mammalia > Carnivora > Felidae > Herpailurus > Herpailurus yagouaroundi. Next base: position 86,872,709 of record NW_024412391.1, on the reverse strand, counting down.
CAATCAGAGACTAGTGGGTTAAGTCAAATGGACACAGGACCAACACACAAGGTGAGGGGAATGGTTAAAACAGGGAAAAAGTGAGCAAAGAACATCCACAGAGGATGGAGGAGACGAAAACACACAGGTGACACAGACCCCATGGGCCCACTGGCTCGGCTTCCCCAGGATGGAGATTTCAGAACCCTGTGCTTCGAGTCCACAGTTGGCCATCGGGGCAGGGAGCTTCCAAACTAGCTACGTGTAATATCCAAGGACTCCCCTGCGGCTTTCAGATGTGGACTTATCACTATGGAATAGACATCAGAAGAAGGTTTAATTTCTAATTTTAGATAAGTATCCGCAGTGAACTTCAAATGAATCCCTATTAGAAATCGCCAAGATCATCTTGACTAGCAAACGCCGTGGGGAACTTGTAAAGTCTGCATCAGCTACTATAATGAGCTAAAGCTAATGGAAGCTCTGTTCCAACGGCCACATGGAAGGACACACATAACTAGGGATAAGAATAAAGGGCTGTGGGGGTGCCTGGGTGGCTCAGGTGGCTGAGTGTCCAACTCTTGATTTCGGATCAGGTCATGATCTCAGGGTCGTGGGATCAACCTGTGTTAGGTTCTGTGCTGAGTGTGATGCCTGCTTGGGATTCAATATCTCTCTCTCTCTGTCCCTCTCCCCACTTGCGTGTTCTCTCTCTCTCTCTCTCTCTCTCTGTAAAAAAATAAAAATAAAAAAGAATAAAGGGTTGGCTTCGACAACCTCAGGCACATGATCATCCCCAAAGCGCAGGGCTGCCTTTGACTTTTTTTAATATAGACACTTTTCAAAATTACTTTTCTCTGTTTGCTCCCACCTCTTCTTCTCCTGTCTCCTTTGTTTTCCCATTCCCATTTTAGGGCAACCTGGTATACACAAAATTTGGCTCTTCTAAATCCAGAGTAGAGATCACAGGATATCCTTCTCACACAAGTCAAAATAAGACAAAACTAGATAAACATACAAACAGGGTCAGAATGCTAGGCTTACAATACTTACAGCTGAAAAAACAAAAGTTACTAGAAACGACAAACACCTCTCTTTTGAAAAGCATCAACAGACATTAGCTTAAATCTAAACCTCTGCCTTGTTTGTTTTAAGCACTTAGACATTATTAAATTTTCAAACAGATTAAGGATCTACCATAAAAGCCAACAAAAAAGAAGGGAAAAATTATAGGTAAGTTTTTTTTAACTTTTTAATTGTTTTTAAGTTTAGGATGGGAGACAGCTTTTCTAAGAAAGCCACAGAACCCACGAGTCAGAAAGGAAAACACTGAAAGATTTCACAACATAATTCCTAGTGTTTTTCCATGGCAAAAGACAAGAATCAGCCAAGTTAGAAGATGTAGTATGGATTAGGAGACAATATCCACAACAGATATAAATGGACAAACGGTTAATGTCTTTACTATAAAGTACGCTTTAGGAATCAAAATAATAAAGCCGTAAGATCAATGGGCAGAAAAGAAAGTAATTTCAGAGTTCACAGAAAATGTACAAATGGAATGGCCCATGAATCAACTACAACATGTCTCATTAATTATCAAGAAACAATGGTTTAGCCACCTCCCTGGTGACTTTGAAAGGTTGCTTCACCTGGTGCTGGGAAGACAGTGGGGAGAGGGTTTTGGTGCAAGTAAGGACGCTTTCTGGAGGGCACCCTGTTATTAAAATTCACAATGCACCTTGCATGGGTGCACAGAAAGCTCACCGCAGCACTGCTGTGAGAGAAGACACAGCGGGCAATCGGCACGTCACTCACGGGAAAATGGCTGAATTACGAAAAAGCCCAACTATGAAACACTTCCTAGATGTTTACAAGAATGTGGTATGTCTATATGTAACGGCATGGAAAGAACTACATCTGTTATGAAATTTACAAAGCAAACTACAGAAATACATGATCTACATACACAGAAATACTATATATATGTTGTATATACACCATATGTATATAAATGTGCTACATACACTACAAAAGTCCTACTTATATGGGGGGAAAACAAGCAAACACAAGCTTTCCCTCAGATTCTACACTCCGGGTCTGTAAGTGTAGATAAATGTCTGGAAAGACACACCTGATCAGCAGTGGTTGGTTACCTTACAGGAAGGGGAGGGGAGTGACTCACTTTTTCTCCTTATTACAGATTTTTCTTTATATAATAAGCATGTGTTCATGTTTTTAATGAAAACACTTAAAAATAAACAGACTACATTTCTCCTATAACTCTTTCCCCAACCTAAATTGGCTCTCCTGACGTAATAAATCACACTCTCCTTTTTGACATCTACTTGCTCAATCTGTTTCCATTACTCCAAGATGTTCCTTAAAAATTAAGAGCAACCTTAAAAAAAAAAAAAAATTAAGAGCAACCTTGGAGCCATGATTTAAAGAGCTGGAGCATTTAGCTAGAAGGCTACTAACAAGGTCGTCAGATGAACCTGGCACCCAGTGAGTCCACAAGCAGGTTTTCCATGTGGTCCTCTGCCTCTGGGTGACTCCTCTGTGACAGGCATGGCCTCTGTGACAGGCGAGGCCCCGTCTCCCTCTCCCTCTCCCCTCTCTCTCTCTCTCTCTCTCTCCCTCTCGAGCCGGCTCAACCACTCTGATGGTCCTGAAGCTTTTCACAGGGAGGATTCAAAATCTGCCTCTTTGAAACTTCAACCCAACGGTCTATTTGGAATCCAGATGAGGACAAGACATGAGACCTTACTCTTGTAGGGAGCTAGTATTTGTTTTTTGTGACAAACAAGATACATGCCAGTTTAATAGGAGCCAGTATTAACACTTGCCACCCCCCGACAATCTGTGCCAGGCTTCCAGTAGCGGGCGACATACAGCCTGGGAGACACCACAGGAGACACCATTGTGTCGAGTAAAACAGTGCAGAAATGACACGGGCACCAGGGTTGGCTGCACCCAGAGCCAACAGATGCCATCACAGGCCTTTTGAAGTTGAATCAGGTGTATAATCTTTCCACTTCTTTTCCGCATCTAAACAGTGAGCACAAGAAGAGTATGCCTTACAGAGTTAAAGACAAATGGTCTGTGCTGGCCACAGTGCCTGGGTCTTACAGACACCATTGAATATTAGCTCCTTTACATTCTTTCCTCAGCACATTATTAACATTATTTCCTCAGCAAGAAACCAAATATAACCTAATTCTAGAAACTGAATAGCTGCTGCAAGTTTCTTTTATTTAGCCACTGAGGTATTTTATCTGGCAGTCACTCCTCAGGGTGAGTAGTACATCAAGTTACAGTATTCCATAGGAACTTGTACCTACCTTCCTTCCTTCCTTCCTTCCTTCCTTCCTATCTATCTATCTATCTATCTATCTATCTATCTATCTATCTGAGTGTGCATCCGTGCAAGTGGGGGGGCAGGCAAAGGAAAACAGAATCTTAAGCAGGCTCTACACTTAATGTGGATCCCAACGTGGGGCTCGATCCTACGAACTGCGAGATCATTACCTGAGCCAAAATCAAGAGTTGGACGCTCAGCCGACTGAATCACCCAGGCGCCCACCACCACCCTGCTCTGCCCCCGTACCTTGGTTTATAAGCGTCCACATTTAATGTAATTTTGCTTTGGAGAGGTGACCCTTGAGTACAGACGATACTTTGCAAAACCGGCCACAGCAATACTCCCTACGCACTCTTCCAGCATCTTACCATTCTCCATCAGCACGTGGAGTCCATTCCCCTTCCTCCCAAACCTGGGTAGGACCTGCGACTACTCCAGCCAACAGAATGAAGTGGAAATAATGCTGAGTAACTTCCCTGTCTAGGTCATAAAAGGTGACATGGTTTCTGCCTGGTTCTTATTCTCTTGTGACACTGGCTCTTGCTCTAAGAAAGCCTAAAGTAGGACACAACAGAAAAGGTTACATGGCGAGGAACCGAGCCATCCCTGGACAACAGCCAGTGTCAACTGCCTGGATCAGGCATGTGTGGACAGTCTTTAGAACTTAATCAGAGGGCCTGGATGCCTCAGTCAGTTAAGCTTCTGACTTTGGCTCAGGTCATGATCTCATGGTTCGTGGGTTCGAGCTCCGTATCGGGCTCTGTGCTGACAGCTTGGAGCCTGGAGGCTGCTTCGGATTCTGTGTCTCACTCTCTCTGCCCCTCCCCTGTTCACACTGTCTCTCTCTCTCTCTCTCTCTCTCAAAAATAAACAAACATTAAAAAAAAAAATTGGAAAAAAAAAAAAAAAGAAAGAAAAGAACAGAACCTAATTGAAGATGCTTCCAGTTCCCAGACTTCAAGCTTTTCAGCTGAGGCATGAGACACTGTGGAACAGAGACGAGCCAACTCCACTGTGATCTGTCCAAAACTTTGGCACAGAGATTCCATGAGCATAATAAATGGTTACTTTCACCCATAAGTTTTGGGGGTATATTTTGTTACACAGCCAGAGTAACTAAAATAGCCCTATACTTTCAACTTTCCTCTTTTGAAAATACATGCATATGGCAAAAAATTCACGCCAGCAGATGACAGCACAGAGATTGTTATAATGACCGCTCCATAGCTTTTGTGGTTACTGCTCACCTCTTGGACCCACTGTTCTTAGTTTGAATAGGTTTTAGAGTGTGTTCTACAATTGGTCATCAGTTTGGAAGAAACGAAACACACACACACACACATATTCAATGCTGCCTTTCAAAACCCCAAACACACTGAACTTTAAAACCTATTTTTATTAGTACTTTAAATACATTTGCCATAACTTTGGAGAAAACTGGTATAGACTATGTAGAAATCTTATAACACTCATTTTGTACAGATCTCTTGGAACTACAGGAATCTCACCATGGGACAAGAAATCTAATCAGCTTAAGACAGTATCGTGACATTACCTAAAGACCTACAGTAATTGGGGGTGCCTGGGTGGCTCAGTTGGTCGAGTGTCCAACTCTTGGTTTTGGCTCGTGTCATGATCTCATGGTTTGTGAGTTTGAGCCCCGTGTTGGGCTCTGTGCCGACACTGCGGACCCTGCTTGGGACTGTCTGTCTGTCTGTCTCTCTCTCTCTCTGCCCCTCCTCTACTTGCCCATGCATACTCTCTCAAACTAAATAAATAAACTTAAAAAAAAAAAACCCACAGCAAATGAAAAGAAAGACTAATTTTTTTTAACTAATGATTTCTGTATTGGTATTATGAGTCTACAGGCACAAGCAGACCAATTCGCTAAAACTTAAAGCCACCCAGAGCAGTGTTACTCAAAGTGTGGTCCACCAGGCCACAGTCTGTACCACCTGGAGCTTCCTAGAAATGCAAATTCTCAGGTCCCACCCCACAGCAAATGAAGCAAAATCTCTGGGGGTAAGACCCAGGAATCCATGTGTATTAAGTTTCATAGACATTTCTGCCAGTTAGAGTTTGAGAGGCACTCAGTAGAGCTTAGATGCTTGGAGGCTAAAAGAGGCCGTGTGTGGAGGACTCAAGGGGGCGGTGCCTCAGTCTTCCTAAACACTGAAGACGCAGGTCTCGGCAGCAGGATGAAATAACGTATGTGGGCAGGTTCCCAGGAACAAGGCAAGGGTGTTCCTGGCCTGGACTCAGCGAAGGGCCAATGTGGACAAAGAAGAGGGCTCAGGGGGAAACAGAGGTGAGGGTAGGGGCATAGGTGTAGTAACAGATTTCAAAGCCCTCTTATCTGGGGATCCTTTGTCTTCGGAGGTACCTTTACTTTCCAGAACTTAAATAGGGCTGGGCAGGTGTCAGCTCAGAGGACACTTCTAAATTATCCAGCCGCTCAGGGTAAGAAAAAAGAAAAATTAAGAAAAGGCAGCGATTCGGGTCAGAAATCCTATTAGTGCTAGAAAAAAACCACTTAGCTGTGGTGTCTCATGTTTTAATGTCTCTTGGGAGCCTGAGGACAAGGTGAAGTGAGAAATGCCTAACATGTTGCACTTGAGCATTTAGGGCAGATAATAATCAGCACATACTAAATCACCATTTGAAAGTTTCACAAATCTCTGGACAAAATGCAGCTGAGTTAAAGCAAATCAGCTTATTAACGTGATGTAGCAGTAAGGACAGCCACCCTTTACCTTGTCAACATTAGCTCGAGTTTTAGCAGATGTTTCCACATAGTTGACATTCCACTGGTCGGCTCTGGTTTTCGCCTCTTCTACAGAAACCTGCCTTTTATCTTCTAAATCTGATTTGTTACCAACCAGCAGAAATGGAACATTCTCATCTTCTTTTACTCTTAAGATCTGCTCCCTGGATAAAAGAAAATGAGAAAGAAATATTAATATCACCCCCACAGGTTAAGCTAACAAAATAACTAACACCATCTGCCATTAGCCTTTATGTGTGTGTGTCTACATAACAACAATTAACTCAATCATGGCACGGTAGGGCGTGTGCTGCACCTCTTCCTTATTCTACCACCAACCACTTGAATTACACACTTCACTGTCGAAGGGAAAATACACTGAAGAGAGTAGCAATATGGTAGTGGAGGCACAAAAGCAAAGTGTCAAAGGCTACTTCCTCCAAGTGTTTTTGAAAATAAGCTTTCAACGTAAGGATGGTTTTAGATTTGCAAAAAGTAGTGAAGACAGTGCAGAAAGTTCCCGTATTCTCCACACCCTGTTTCCCCTACTGTTAACACCTTACGTCAGCATGGTACATTTATCATAGTGAAGGGACCAATCTTGATACATCATTATTAGCTGAAGTCCAAATTTTATTCAGATGTTTTCAGTTTTTCCCTCCTGTCCTAAGATCCCATCCAGGACACCACATGACATTTAGCTGTCATACTGCCTTAGATTCCATGTGACTCTGACAGTTCTCAGACTTGCCTTGGTTTTGATGACCTTGACAGTTTTGAGACGTGCTGGTCAGCTAATTTGTAGAAAATCTCTCAACTGGTATTTGTCTGATGTTTTTCTCATGATTAAATTGGGGTCATGGGATTTGGGGAGGAAGACCACAGAGGGAGAGAGTGCCATTCCTATTACCTCATATCAATGGTCCTACCAAATGTTTTAAAAAACCCCACACATGCCAGAAATCTCTGCAAGTCTGCTCTAGAGTACAGCTTTTGTATTCACAGAGAAGTTATATGCTGTCACCAGTTCCAAAGGTATCATGGCTCTCTGTCCTTCTTAGGCGACTGTGAGCAAAGTACTTCTTTGCCTCAGTTTCCCATGCGTAACATGGGGCTAACAATAATACCTTCCTTATAAGGTTGCTATGAGGATGAAACGCAAAGTACTTAGAGTTGTGCCCAGCACGTAGTAAATATTCAGTAAACGTTAGCTGTTGTTAATCATTATTATTACTGTGTTGGAGAAAGTGGTTTTCTTATAAAATCAACACTTTCTTGCTAACTTACCGGTGCCTCCCCTCTGAAATTATTAAAAGACGTTGGAACTACAGGAACACAAATAGTTCAGACTAAGAGAAAAACGAGAAAATTAAAGGGATTATTGGGATGACAGGTCAGCAGAGTATACCTGGTTTTGCGAGGATCTATCATGATAAGATAGATTTGAGAGACTGAGTATGAATCTTCATCAAGCCTTGATCTCAGATTTGTCCATTTTGTGCTTCTTAGATTTTGTGCTTCTGATTTTAAGAGATAAGATGTAAAAAATGCGTGCCTTAGAATCCATGAAATTCGCTAGTATCTGGCTTGTCTTGTTAATGCTTCGAAGTGTCTGGTGTGTGGTGAGCACTGTATGAGTATTAGGCAGTGTTACTACCTTTCCTGTCACTTCATTCACCTGATTTCCGATGTTGTAAATATTCTAACAGACTCAGTGTTTGTAGGCAGCTCTTTGGACCTGAATTCCTAGTTTTTCTTTCTTTTTTTGAGAGAGAGAGAGAAAAAGAGAGACAGAGAGAGAGGGAGTGGCAGAGACAAAGGGAGAGAGAGAGAATCTTAAGCAGGCTCCGCACCCAGTTCCTGATCCCGACACAGGGCTCAATCCCATGAACTGTGACATCATGACCTGAGCCAAAATCAAGAATCAGATGCTAACTGACTGGGCCACCCTGGTCCCCCTAATTTTTTTTTTTTTTTAAATTCCTAGTTTTTCTACTGTGAACAGATTGTAGACCATATAGTAGACCATATATGTAGACCATATAGTCTGACTGGTACTTAGCCTATTACCCATCCTTTTAGGAAGTTACAATGTCAGCCAGGCACAGGGACTTGGTGACACATGCTAAGCTGTACTACAGGGCTGTGATGTTGTCTACCATCCATGTGATCTCTTGCAAAGAGCACGTCAACACTCACCATCACTACTATTAAATTTATGACGTATTTGTGAAGGGGATATCAGCCAGTCCAAATCTTTTTCTACTGCTGGTGACAACAAATTTGCTGTTACCTCCTTAACCAGTTTCCTTTGTGATCAACAGCCTCACACTAAGATGTTAACAACACCTGACTTACTACTTAATCTCACTAACCACCAGAGACTGACTCTGGCATTTGTGACTAGTACTTCTGGTCGCATGTAGATATAGTCATTAACTTATTTCTTAATAAATACCTCATAAGTTACTGAGTCCAATGCTCCAGGAAGACCAATACTGAAAATACAGTGTGATTAATGCTATCAGAAATCTGGCGTTGGAAAGCCTGGACCTTCTGGGTTCAGAGGTGAGAAGACAATATTCATGAGAGTTAATTAGCTGGTTTTAATTAGCTACTTTCCTGGATGTCAGAGAAAGGCAGTGCTATATCTACAACCTTCCTACGCATTTTACTTAATGTGATGCTCCCTTTAAGCGGAGTTTTAGAGGCTATTACAGAATTTTAGAATAGGAAAGTACTTTTATAAACTGGTCCAACTTTTTCATTTTTGACATAAGAAAAGTGAGAACCAGAAAAAAAAAAAAGAACATTTTCTAACATTTCTATCAAACGTTTACTAAACATGCCCTGTATGATATATGCCAGGAACGGTACCAAATATGGGTCCCGGGGATCCTCAGGTGGATAGGAAATGGGTCCTGCTCTCAAGAGTTTTCTCCTGGTCAGGAAAAGCACATGCAAATCAAGCTGATGCTACAAGTGCAGCGAGTGTGCTCTCAGAGCGGGGCCAGGCACTCTGCACACAGAGGAGCAAGCAGTGGGTTCCGCCCTGGGGACAGGAGGCCCAGGAAGGCTGAAGAGAGGAGCCGCTGCTGGTGCCACACTCTGCGGGTCAGACCAGGTGGAGCGCAACCACTCGGACTGTCTCAAAAATGCCTTTCCTGTGTCGCCACTGAGTCACTGGGACTGTTATGGGAAGGGCAACACACTGGAGGGACAACAGAAGAGTAATGAATGATTCACTTATTTTCTGTAAAAGCCACAGCCCAAGATTCTTACTCTCTTTATTCCCTTGAGACACCACTTTGGCTTTGGCAACTACGGTGACACATTTATCCCATCACCTAGAACAGGACTTGCTCCATAATAAGCGCTCAAATATGTGCTGAATGAGTGAATAAGCACTGACAGTTCTCTAACTTTCAACACGTCTCCCAGGACTGTAAGTTAGCAGGGCCTGCCACTGTGTGCACTTTATCCCATACATAACTCCTTCTTTAGAGACAACAAAGTTAATTTTACAAATATATGTGCATTTTAAAAGTTTCTCAATGACGTGTTTTGTCCTTGAGATTCCCTGAGTTCTTGACACTTTCGAATGCACACGGAAAGGAGGCTTTATGTAAGCCCAGGTTCAGTTTTTGCTCAAGTGCTGGAAAACTTCTTTCCTTATCTGTGGAAATCCTTCTCATCCTTCATGCTCATCTATCTCAAGAAGGCCTCTGAGCTCCTCTCCTCTCCTGGTCCCTGTAATCATCACTGCCCACGTCTCCTACTCTGTCACTACCTTGCTCTTGGTTTTAGGCCTTCATCATCTAGGCTGTGTGAATCTTGAAAACAGAGGGTTCACCACATGCTTCTTTTGTGTGCCTTATACCAAGGCAAACACTTAAACAGAAATAAAAAATATATAATTAAAGACTACTTTTGGGGCGCCTGGGTGGCTCAGTCGGTTAAGCGTCCGACTTCGGCTCAGGTCATGATCTCATGGTTTGCAAGTTCGAGCCCCGTGTCAGGCTCTGTGCTGACAGCCCAGAGCCTGGAGCCTGCTTTGGATCCTGTGTCTCCCTCTCTCTGCCCCTCCCCCACTTGTGCTCTGTCTCTAACAAAAATAAATATACATTAAAAAAAATTTAAAAAAAAAGACTACTTTTGATTACGCATGTAGTAACTGAGGCTATTCAAGAACTTATTCGTGGCATATTTCTCTTAGAACTATGAACTCGTGGCATATTTCTCTTAGAACTCCCCTTCACCAACCGCCTCCCTGCAAACCAAATGGATGACAGAATTTGATTAGGCAAATAGTAAGTGAGATATAAAAACTATTGTATCACACAACCCAGTGTACCACTCTACGGTATTATTACTTCTATTAATTTTATTTTTACATTTATTTATTTTTGATAGACAGAGAGAGAGAGAGCACAAGTGGAGGAGAGGCAAAGAGAGAGGGAGACACAATCTGAAGAAGGCCCCAGGCTCCAAGCTGTCAGCACAGAGCCCGATGTGAGGCTCGGATTCACAAACCGCGAGATCATGACCTGAGCTGAAGTCGGACGCTTCACTGACTGAGCCACCCAGGCGCCCCTACTTCTATTAAGATAATCGGTGTGCACTGTCGGGGCATCTGTGTGGTGAGGAGGATGGCGATGTGCCCGCTCAGCATCACACGGGTGCTGTAAAGCCAGTGACTAACGCAGAAAGATCTGAAATCTGGGTCAGAGCTCCATTATGTGATCCAAGCATCAACTATTCCAGCAGCATTAGTACTGTACTCTGAAGAGAAATACTCCAGTAACGCCTAACAGACTTTGGGGACTGAGGCTGCCACCATCTCACGTGCCAATACAGAGGGCACGGGGATGGCTGGAAGATTACACGACGTACATGGAACACCCGAGTGTACATGCACTGTGGATGGAGTCACGCACTACCATCAAAGAGGGAATAAACACAACTGCACGCAGAGGGAAAGACTAACAAGTAACCACCTCTGGTTGTCCACTTGTTTCTGGGGAGGACACCTGTACAACAGCACTCGTCCCTGACACACCTGAAGTCGGCTGTGGCTGCAAAGGATTCCATTTCTGTAATCGAGAAGACACAGAGGAAACCCTCCCCGCTCCGAAAGTAGTTGTCTCTAATTGCAGCGTAATCCTCCTGCCCAGCTGTATCCAAGATATCGATCTGCACTTCCTCCCCATCCAGCACGACCTTCTTCCGATAGCTGTCCGCTTTGGTAGGCTCGTAGTCCTCCACAAACTACAGAAGATGAAATAGAGATTCACGTGAAGCTGCTGAAATAGTACAGAGAGGTCCCATGTACTCTTCATTCAGGTTTCCCCGATGGTAAAAACTCATTAATTTAAATTTTCATTTTAGGTAATTTGGTGGCTTTGACATTTGTAAAAAGCCAGGGTTAAATGATTAACTCTAGACTGTTTACAGCTTGAAAACGGTGCTGTTTTCTTCCTTAAAACACCATAACTACAAAAGCTATAACACATATATTTAATCAAATACATAAAAATTCCTTTCAATGTGACACTAAATATAAATTTTCATGCCAGAATTGTGGAAATAACTTGAAAGTAAGTCAATATTTAGGTTAAGCATTGAGAGTTGTGAAATCTCTTTTCTAAAATGAACCAAATCAAAAAAGTGACTTATATTACTCAGTAGAGTGGCAAATCATGAACTTTTAGATCTCTCTCTAAACATCTGATTTTTAAAATAACAGTACAACTAAACAACTTTACATTCCCACATCCATCTTCAACTCTGTAAATCTCCACTTGATATTTTTGATCACTGTATCATTGTTAGCATGTAAGGATGTATACATACACACTTTTGTAGGGTTTTTTTTATTAGGTCCTATAAGTATTTTCATTATCTGATCTGATATGTTCTTATATATTGGCTCAATGTCTATATCCCTCTACTAGAATTTAACCCTTGGGAGTAGGGACTTGACTATTCTACTCATCACTCCATCTCCCAGAGCTTAGAACATGACTGAAACATGTAGACGCTCACTAAATAATTATTAAAAATACGAACACAGTGTATTTGTAACTATAAAGGCTATGGGACATTCTACCATATTTACATGCTAATTTTTATTTGCATATTTATGAATATCAAATACAAATATTCAGATAGCACATCAGATACTATGGTGAATATTAGTATTTATCAATACTAAATGAAAAGTTAAGCATTCATCAAATGTAAGGTATGTGAACAGTCTTACCTTTTTAAAATTTTTTATTTATTTACTTTGAGAGAGAGAGAGAGAGAGAGAGAGAGAGAGAGAAAGGGAGAGAACATGCACACATGTGGGTGAGGGGCAGAGAGAGAGGGTGAGAGAGAATCCCAAGCAGGCACTACTACACTGTCAGTGCAGAGCCAGATGAGGGGCTTAAACCCACAAACATGAGATCATGACCTGAGACGAAATCAAGAGTTGGATGCTTAACCAACTGAGCCACTCAGGCACCCTGTGAACAGTCTTACTTTTGACCTCCTCCATATTGTCAAGAAGGGGCCTGAAATTAGCGATTAGTTTGAAAGACTAGTTATTAAAATGAGTAGTAGGGAAAATAGAACAGATAAATCAGCAATTTCATTTAAAGTACCATTTCAATCTCCTCTCTTTCCAAATTTTTTATTATAGTCCCCAGCGAACAAGATAATTGATGGAAGCGTTTTGTGTGTGACAGAATGCTGATGAGCAGGAAATAGGAGACATCGGGTGGTAAGGATCTGCAGGATTTGTTGTCAGGAGACCAGGCTTAGAGCTTGGTCACTCATCGGAGATCACTCTTCTTGGGTTGGGTAATCTCCCTGGGGTTCTGTTTTCTCATCCGTAAAATGGGGATACTACCATACCATGCAGGATTGTTATGAAGATTAAGTAAGAAAGAATAATCATAAAACCCTGCTTCTATTGGAAGAATTGAGGATAAATGCTTAAAATGGATTATCAACTCTTAAATCATTTAGGCTTGATAAGACCCTCTGGGGAAAGGCTATACTGCTGTCTTAACTCTAGGGAAATAAAGTCCAACATAAATACAGGAACACAAATCTGTAACCTTCTAGTGATTATATTTTAGGGCCATAGCCTTTACTTGTTTAATGATAAGTATATCCTAAGCCAAATACTACAATTGATTTCTCCATGATTATTAAAATTATTTTATTATTGGGGCATCTGGCTGGCTGAGTTGGAGGTGCATGTGACTCTTGATCTCTGGGTCATGAGTTCAAGCCCCATGTTGGGTGTAGAGAGTAGTAAATAAAACTTAAAAAAAAATTATTATCATTACTATTGTTAAAGTTATCACAGGACACCTATGTATGTTAACTTTAAGTCTCAATTAGGTACTTTACCTACTAGTTCTATTAATTCAAGGTGGGAATCTCCATTAAAACACTTCAAATGAAAAAGCCAAAGTTAGATTGCTTCAAAATAGGTACTGTTTCCAGTTCTGTTTTGTTTTTAAAGTAAAGGTTTTTAAGGATCTTGAATTATTGACTCGTTAAATCAACACGTGTACAAATAGCTCTGAATTTAAAAACAGGAAAAAATGATTACTAGCTTTCAAGGACTTAAGGAATACACCTAAAACAGCACCAAAACTAAGCACAGAAATACTCTCTGAAAGCCCAAACTTCGATATCCATTATAAAATCGGCACTTACCTCATCATACATGAACTGTAGAGTCAGAGCGGACTTGCCCACACCACCACTGCCCACCATGATGACTTTGTGTAAGGCCAAAGAATTCTGACCCTTGGGCTTATTTGCAGCCATCTTGTGTCAAAGAGTTTTCAGCAAAGGCTTAAGAAGAATCTAGAAGAATAAAAAAAATAAGTAATGCTCAGTACAGTCTTCCTCAGAATTCCAAGTGTAGGAAAGAGATAAGGTGTCCTTGGGCTTCAAGATACTAGTTTTCATTCTTCGGTGATTTTCAACAAACGGCAAACGAAGCACGCTCAAGAATCACTTATGAGAGAACACCATGACAATACAAGTATGTGACTCAAGGGCATTGCTCCTACAATAGCTAGTTTTCAGTAATGAGCTATGACCAAAGGTGAAAATTTTGCAGCACAACCACACGCTGACAATAACGAAGTATTAGATGTATTAGAATATCATCACACAGATTAGGAAAACAGGCTTACCAATCACTTGGTCTTCATATTAACCTTTATTGGCAATAATTAAAGAGATGTTTCTTCTAAGTCTAGGAAGAAACAACTGACCAAAAAAAACACAAAAACCAAGGTTGCTGATCGAAAGGCTTACTCACTGTCAGTTTATAAAAGAAGAAACCTCATGCCAGTAACTTGGTAGCAGAATTAGACAGAATCCAATACTGTAGATCAGAGTTCTCAAGGGACATTGTGGAGGAGATGGCCGATCTAACTTAAATCCCTGGACCCAATGCACCCTCATTTTCTTCAGAAAGTGCATTTGTTTACTGCCCTCACGTGATTAGTGTGTGGAGACCGGATCCTCCAGAGGCTGGGGTGCTGCTGTACACTAACGGCACCCCGTCACTCTGGCTCCAAAGCAGGTCCCTTGGCCGGGAGGTCACGGCAAACACGGGGTTTGGGTGGAGCCCAAGTGAGGAGCCTTTCTGTTACTAGAGGCTCGAGGGGTTGAGGGTGGCTGCAACACCCTTCCTTCTCAGCGTCTTTTGACTTGTTTTGGTCCTGGGACAGCTTTCCCAAATTGCAGCTCATGGGACCACACCTGATCCTGCCTGCCTCTCCGTCCTGTGCCCATCTCCCCACTCGGCTGCATCAGTCCCACGCTGGCCTCCTTCAGTTCTTCAGATGCTCTTCTGTGCCTCTTGGCCCTTGCCATGCAGTATCCTGTATTTCGCATATTCTTATGCAAGTTGGCTAAGACCTCTCTGTTTCTGGATCTCAGTCTTACCTGAAACTCGACCTAAATTATGCTCTCCTCTGCCCTGTGCGCTCATATAGCATCTGATA